>NC_081356.1:86639583-86963021 GCF_030684315.1 Stegostoma tigrinum
CACAAAATCTTGTGCTTAAAATGCTAATGTTAATTATTGGATACAATTAATTTTCATTCCCCATTTACATTGAACAGCATCTAGCATTTAAAATCATTTTAAAAACATACTAGCCAACTCTACCATGATACATAACAATTACTGAGAAATATCTGCACATAACTTCACTCCACAAGCTAAGCGCAATTTTAACTGTCCAACAATGAAATGTCAGAGATGTCGAACATGCTGATTTATCACACCTCTAATTCCCAGGGCTAATATTTGCCATCAGGAAAAAGAAATTTCACAGTGCCATTAGTATTCTGGTCAAGCAATAACAGTGCATGCAATTAAACAGAAAAGCATTTTTTTGGGGTCTGTATTCATGCAAAGCTAGTTTTATATTTTTGCAGTCAGTCAATCTAGCACATAAGGCTCCAAGCCTTCCAATTAATCTAGCTTTCAAAAACTCAAACAACAATAATTTAGCACTGAATCACTGGCATTTGATTTTTTTGGTCTAGGGCGGGGGGGGGGGGGGGGATCCTTGAGATCCTTGACCAATACAGATGTCCAGTCACCCTAAAATCAAAAGTAATTTTATTAATTTTAATTTATTCTCGAATTTGTGTTTAATTCCCTCACCTCATCACATCATTCCACAGACTCCTTGAACGTCAGAATGCCCCAAATCTTTCCATTCACCTGATTTCAGACTCTGACATATCCATCTCTTTAACCAAGCCTTTGGATACCCCTCCAAATCCCTCTTTCCATAGCACAGCATCTAATTTTTTCCTTATGTCTCTGCAAAGCATCTTGGAAAATTTTTCTCTAATAATAAAAATTAAGTATATACAAGTTGCTATTAGTATATCTAATCAGAGGTGTGTGCAATTCAGTTATGTCACCTTGGTATCCTTTTTTAACTTGTTCAGTCAGTATTCTGTCCCAGACTTCAAGCTTTTGTCATCCGATTTGCAAATTCTTGACTAGGGACTTCTAGGTTCACAGCCCAGCTCCCATCACCAATCCACTATTGCTACAGAACTTGGTAGATCGGTACTGAAAAAAGCCCGCAACGATAACTTCATTTTCTGTGGGTACCGTGGGACCTATTATTACCCACTTGATCCGAACTGTTTGGTGTGCAGATTTTGGAGACACGTCAAACCACAAATACTGGGACTACCTTGTCACTGCAGTCTTCTTCCATCTTCGTAGCTGGTGAGACAAATATGCCTTTACCTGTTCCACCATTGAGGACTTCTTGGATAATACGTCACCTCCTCCCCAAACTCATGACCAAAGGCACCTCCACTAGGAAAAGGAATTCCCAATGATACCACTCAGGGATCATCACAGCATACAAGCCTCTCTACCATGTCAAGAATATTCAGTACATTTAAATCACAATGTTTCTCATAACCTACCAAAAATAACCTAAATAATTCATGCTGGCATTACATTACTTTACACTTCACCACTGATGACAAGATTTCAAACAGGTTTTCAGTAGAAAAAAACTCAAAACATACTAAAATAATATTCTTTTATATTCAAGGTCTCCCCCACGATACTTCACACTATGTTTCATCCTGCCTATGCTCTCTGTGAAAATACCAAACACAGAGAGAGACCAGGCAAAACTCAAAAAACAATTTATTGTCTTCTACAGAATCTGGAAACCTCTTCAAAGCCATTTAAACATTGTCATAGATCATAGGGTATCAGAGAATATCTTATCATTTATGACTATTCTTAAATGGCTTTGAAGAGTTTTGCAGACGCTTTTGTCTTTTGAGTTTTGCCTGGTCTCTCTATGTTTGGTATTTTCACAGAGAGCATAGGCAGGATGAAACATAGTGTGAAGTATCATGGGGGAAGACCTTGAATATAATATTATTTTAGAATGTTTTGAGTTATCTTCTACTGAAAACCTGTTTGAAATCTTGTCATCAATAATGAACTGTAATGTAATGTCAGCGTGAATGATTTTCTTTTTCCTGATGATACAATGCACACTAAGAGGTGAATAATGTTTTGAAAAAAAAAATGCAATGCTCTTCACTGCACTTATGCAAATTTCATGGTTATAATCCTACATATATCATATTAGTACCTACAGGCACTGGGTAGATATCAGGTGTTCTTCCACACAGAAAGAATCATCCTATGGCACTTTTGTGAAGCTCCCACTGACAGATAATGAGGATAAAAGGGAGTAAATAAATTTTAAAATACACCTTACAGAAGAAATATCAGCTGTAGTAATAGCGGAAAATAAGCATAATGTCCCTTTAAACCCTGAATTTGAAGTTCTCCCAAAAGTGATAAGGAAAACATTTCTCTAATCCATGCAGAGGTTCCCTTTGAAGTGAACATGGCTGCCCAAGTCAATTCAATCGTGAAGACTTTTAATGAAAATTGAATAGCTTACGTGGAAAGGCAATTAAAATGTAGCAGGGGTAATGGAAACAAAGAACAGATATTGCCGGGAAAACTCTGCAAATCTGTAGCATTTGTAGACTGAAAGCAGAGTTAATATTTCAGGTGTGGTAAACCTTCTCAGAGCCCTATGTGTTAACTCTGCCTTCTCTCCACAGATGCTCCAAGACCTGTCGAGTTTTCCCAGCAATTTCTGGTCTTGCTTCTGATTTCCAGTATCCACAGTTTTTTTTTTAAAAATGCAAAAAAAATACACTGGCAAAATTGGGAAATACTTTTCAGACATGGGGCTGAGGCTATTTAATGTCATCTATGACTGACAGATGCTGCTTTAAAAAATTAAACAAGTGAAATAAGAGAAATTATTTTCATGAGAATAAACCTTTTAAAAATGAATGTGGACTTGAAACTAACAAGGTAAATATGGGGAAACTAGCTCATGTGCTACTAGCAGACTTTCCTAGAAAGGAAACTACAAGGAAGACTACAATCTTAATCCAATATTTTAAACGTCAAGAAATAAATCATTCATAAAGAAATAATACTGGAGAACTTAAAATGGATCCAAAAGCCAAAGATTATTGACTTACAACCACAAATTTTGAAAAAGATTGTTACAGAAATAGCACATGCATTGCCTTTGATCTTTTAAATCCCCTAGATTTTAGAACTACGCCTGTGGCTTAAAGGAAGGAGAGAAAATAAGGAATGTCAGGTTAATCCAGTATCAATAATAGGAAAAATGTGGGAATCTATTATCAAGAACATGGTACTTAAAAATGGAAATATGACTAGCCGTGTTAAACACAGATTTACAGAAAGAAAATTGCATGTGACAAACCTATTAAGCGTAGTTTGAGGGTGTAATTAGCAGAGTAGGACACAACAGTCAACATAATGAATACAAAAGTTCAGAAACATTTGATAAGAAAGCATACACAAGGGTCAGGGTTAACAGATTAGCATGGACTAAGGATTGGTTAACCCAATAGAAAACAGCAGGCAGAAATAAAAAGAACAATTTACAGTCAGGACACTATAAGTAGCTATGTGCCACTAAGAGGAGTACTTTATCTCAGCAATTTACAATGTAACAATGACTTAGATGAGGAAACTACGTGCAATTCATCCACATTTGCTGACAACACAATATTCAGCAAGAAAGTAAGCAGTGAAAAGGACATGTACAGTCTATAAAATAGTGACAACACTGACAAATTTGACTGAGCCAGTATAGTTATACTAGGCTTAGGTGAGCTTTGCACAAGCAGTTAGGAGAGAAGACATCCTGAATGAAACACAGCCAAAATGTGTGCTCATTTCTGGAAATTTGGAGCACAGTGGGAATTCAATGCAGAGAGGAAGATATTTTTGTTTTTTTTGTGTGATTTATAGTTGTAGTTTGATAGTCTCTAGTAATGAAGACCAGGGAACAAGGGTCTTTGAGTAGTCGATATTATTTAATATTAAGCATTTTCCAAAAAATTTAATTTAAAGAGACAATTTATGGCAGGAGTGCTCAGAGCCATGTTGTGCTCTTCCTGCTCTGTGGAAGCTAGGAACAGTTCCAGTGCTAGGACCATTATGTGTACAGAAGTGTTTCCAGCTACAGCCGGGTTTCGAACTTGGAGCAATTGCTGGGGACACTGTGGAAGAGACAGATTTGTCGATGTTAGCATGAATAAAGTTAGTCATACTGCAGGGTTAAGATTTCACAAGCAGAAATGGAATGGGTGACCACCAAGCAGAGTGAGAGGACTAGGCAGGCAAAGCAGAGGTCTCCTATAGCTATTTCTCTGCTAGACAGATATAACACTTTGGATAACGTTGAGGAAAATGTCCTTTCAGGGGAATGTAGCAACCACTGAAGCAGCAGCCCTGAAGAAGTGTTACTGAATCAAAATACTAACTCTGGTTTTCTCTCCAGCAATGCTGCCTGACCTGCTGAGCTTCTACAGCAATTTCTGATTTTGTTTCTGACTTCCAGCATCCACAGTTTTTTGGGTTTTTTTTCGCCAAATTCATTGCACCATGGTTGGTTCTGCAACATAGGGGAGTAATAAGTGTGGGAATGCAATAGTTATAGGAGACTCAATTGTAAAGGGAATGAACAGGCACTCGTGCAGCCACAAACAAGTCTCCAAGATGGTTTATTGCCTCCTTAGTTCTAGGAATCAAGGCGGTCTCAGAATGGGTACAGGACATTCTGGAGAGGGAGGGTGAACAGTCAGTGGTCATAATACACAATGGTACAAGCAACACAACTGAAAAAGAAAATGATATATTAAAAGCAGAATATAGAAAGCTAGGAACTAAGTTGAAAAGTAGAATCTCAAAAGGTAATGACCTCAGGATTACTACCAATATCATGTGCTAGTCAGAGTAGAAATAGCAGGATATATCAGATGAATACACGGTTGAAGAGAC
The DNA here is from genome assembly GCF_030684315.1 of Stegostoma tigrinum. Lineage (NCBI taxonomy): Eukaryota > Metazoa > Chordata > Chondrichthyes > Orectolobiformes > Stegostomatidae > Stegostoma > Stegostoma tigrinum. Next base: position 86,644,441 of record NC_081356.1, read on the forward strand.
AGTATGAGGGGGAAGGTTTCAGGTTCCTGGGACATCAGGATTAGGTCTGCGCGACAGGGAAATCAGTACAAACTGGACATGTTACGCCTGGACAGGCGTGGACTGATGTCCTGGGGAGGGTATTTGTGATAGTTGTTGGGGAGGCTTTAAACTGAAATGGTAGGGGAATGGGAACCTATGAAATGAGTCAGAGGAAGGGAAATCAAGGACAAGAACAAACAACAGAAAGGGGAAGAAGAAAGCTGATTGGCAGAGAAATCAAGGGCCAAAATCAAACAGGGACACCATGAAAAATAATGGGAACAGGACAAGTAATGTTAAATACAAGGCTAAACGACTTTGTTCCTAACGCATGGAGCATTCACAATAATATAGATGCTAACACAAATAGCTGAAGACAGTTAACATACAAATCAAGATTATGGATACATGGCTGTAGGCAACCAGGCATGAGGACTGAATATTCAAGGTATCAGTATTTAGGAGGGACAAACAAAAAGCAAAAGGCAGTGAGTTGTATTGTTGGTTAAAGAGAAAGTTAATGCAATAGTAAGGAAAGACATAAGCTCCAAAAAGAGCTGAGAAATACCAAGGGCAAAAAACACGAACGGGAGTTGTATACAAACCTACAAAACTGTAGAGGTGATGTAGGGAATGGCAATAAATAGAAAAATTGGACACAAAACATAAACAAATTATAATTAGAGGTCACTAATTTGCATATAGATTGGACAAATCAAATTGGTAACAAATCGATAAGGAGGAATTCCTGGAGAATATTCAGGATGGTTTTTTGGTCCAATACATTGAGGAACCAAGTACTGAACAGGCCATCCTAGATTGGGTATTGTATAATGAGAAAGGAATAATTAGCATTCTACTTGTGCAAGATCCCTTTCAGGATAAGCCACCGTATCATGACAGAATTCCTTATCAAGATTGAGAGCAGCATAGTTGATTCTGAGATGACGGTCCTGAATCTAATGAAAGGAAATGAAGGTAAGAGGCGCTAGTTGGTTACAATGGATTGGGGAGCATTACTTAAAGGGACATTTGTGGAAGGACCCCAACCCAAAACGTCAGCTTTCCTGCTCCTCTGATGCTGCCTGGCCTGCTTGTGTTTCTCCAGCTCCACACTGTGTTATCTTTGACTCCAATACTGGCAGTAATTACTATCTCCAAGGTACATTATCATCTGTCTGGCTATAAATCAGAAGGGGGGAATGCGTAACAAGACCCGGACGTCCTTGTACACCAGTCACTGAAGGCAAGCTCAGTGGTGCAGCAGGTGGTGAAGAAGGCAAACAGTATGTTGGCTTTCATAGCAAGAGGATTACAGTATAGAAACAGAGATGTCTCACCACAATCATAGAGGAGCACTGTGTGCTGTTTTGGTCTCCTTACCTGAAGAAGAATGTTCTTGTCGCGAAGGTTTACTAGACTAATTCTGGAGGTGGTGGGACTGGCATAGGAGGAGAGGTTGATATTTGATAGGATATCTGGAATTCTCTGAACACTTCACTTTCCTTATCCAAGTATGAGTGCGCCTGAGAAGGGGTGCAATAAAAGGTTCACTGGACTAATATCTGGGATGGTGGGAATATCCTATTAGAAGAAATTTGCATAGACTAGGCATATATTCTTTAAAGAGTTTAGAAGAATGCAAAATGATCTCATTAAAATGTTTTCAAAATTTGGTAGAGTGGAATATGATTCTTGCTTCAAAGTGAAATGAGGCATAATCTCATGCTTCCATTCAGTTCTGAAGAAGTCCTATTTGACTCAAAACTCTTACTCTTTTCTCCCTCCACAGATGCTGCAAGTCCTGCTGAGTTTCTTCAGTATTTTCTGGTTTTATTTCTGATTTCCAACATCAGCACTATTTTACTTTCATCGATACAATGAAAGAACTGATACAATAGATGCCGGGAGGATGCTTCTCTGGCAGAGAAATCCCAAACGAAGGGTCATAGTCTCAAAACGTGGGGCTTGATCACTTTGGGGCTGAGAAAAGGAGAAAATCTCTCACTCAAAGAGCTGCGAACCTTTATAATTTTCTACTCATCAGTGTGTAGATGTTCAGTTGTTGGGTACTTTCAAGGCAAAGGTCGATAGATTTTTTGATACGTGGAGTTTCATGAATTAATCGTGCCTTTATTGGTCAGTACATTGAGTATAGGAGTTGGGATGTTATTTTGCAGCAGTACAGGACATTGGTTAGGCAATTTTTGGAATACTGCAATCAATTCTGGATGGCCTGCTACAAGAAAGATGTTGCTAAGCTTGAAAGGGTGCAGAAAGGATTTACAAGGATGTTGCTGGGGTTGAACTACAGGCAGAGGCTGAATAGACTGGGGCTATTTTCCCCGGACTGTCAAAGGCTGATGGATGACCTGATAGGTGTTTATAAAATCATGAGTGGCATGGATACAGTAAACAGCCAAGGTCTTTTTCCTACGGTAGGGGAGTCTAAAACCAGACAGCAAAGTTTTACCTGTGAGAAGGGAAAGACATTAAAGGGACCTGATGGGTAACTTTTTCAAACCAAGGGTGGTGCATGTATGGTACGAGCCATCAGAGGAATTAGTAGAGACTGGTAAGGCATCAGGATGGTCACATAAATAGGTAGGGTTCGAGGAACATGGGCCAAGTACAAGCAAATGGCACTAGATTAATTTAGGTTATCTGGTTGGTATGGACGAGTTGGAGTGAAGGAACACAGCATGTTAGGCAGCAGAGGAGCATAACAGTCGACGTTTTGGGTCAGGGCCCTTCAACAGTCATGATGTAAGGTCCCAACCCGAAAAGTCAATTCGCTGGCTCTTCCAATGCCGCCTGACCTGCTGTGTTCCTCCAGTGCCACACTGTATTGACTCTGACTCCAGCATCTGCAGTTCTTGCTTGCTCCCAGTTGGACTGAAGGGTCTGTTTCCATGCTGTACAACTCTGACTCTAAAGGGATACTGTAGGAAGATACAACTGAGATATTAGACCAACCATGACCTTGCTGAACGATAAAAAGGTCTTCTCCTTGTCCCATGGTTTCTTTTCTTAGTACTTACCTTATAGCCAATATTCGTCAAGCTATTCAGCAGATTTCAGACCAGCCCAAAATTCTAACAAAAATAACTCTCAGTTATAGGTTTTTAGCTCTTTGCTTAAAAATAAACACTTGAAATGTCATCTTAATTTTTTTCGTTCTTTATTCCTATTGAACATATTAAAAAGCACAAAACATTTCAATTGTTTAGCCAATTCCCAAGTGATTAGAAACTTGTGATAGAAACAGGGCCATCACTGATCACTAGATAAATGCATGATAAAAAGCAATAAATCAACTAAAATTACCAAAATTAACAGTTCAAACAGCAAACTGGGACTTCAACGTCAGCACTGCGCCCATGTGATATTGCTGCTTATAAAAATACATAAGCAGAAGATGCACAATGAGAACAAACAAAATGAAACCTCTTCATCAATTCTGCAAACAGTCATGTAATTTAAAATGAAATGCCAGAGGCAATTTACTAAATTGTGCATTGTACTGAATAGCCTTTCCAGATTGTAACAGTTTCTACTCAGTAACTTTATAAAATAAAACATCTGTAGTTAGGAGAACAAAAGCTCTATGATATGATAGAACGGAAAGTTTAATGCAATCAGTTTCACAAATTTCTGACCTAACCACTGTGCTTGTGACTCATATTTGGAATTTCTGTCATTACATGCAAGATCATGGAAAATTAGACAATGAAGTCTCTGAAATACTGCAACAAAAGACCCAAAAACTAATGCATTTTCATCTAATTTTCTATAATGATGATGTAACACATCAGTTGATCTTTCTCTTTGGAAAAAGATTGGAACAAAGCTACATCTTCTTGACAAATTACAAAATACCATTTTAGAAATACAGACAAGTAGAAGACATCCCAATTACTGATCTACTGGTTGCATCATTGATAAAATACCTTAAATTCACATTATACTCATTATATATTCCACTTCCAATACTGCCCATGAAATTTAATGAGTCCTAAAATAAAAATCAGTCATTTTAAGTTCCAATGTTCAACTCCATCTGCCCAGTCTCTGCCCACTGCGTAATCTATCTATACCCTTTTACAGACTGTGTCATCCACACCAGTTTGTTTCCCACCTATGTTTGAATCATTTGTAAATTTGGCAATAGCACATTCACTTTCCTCATCCAAGTCATTAATACAAGCTGTATCACAAATAATTGCCAGACCACGATTGGTCGCTGTGATAGTCCACTGGTTACAGGTTTCCATCATGAAAGTGCTCCCATACCCCAATTCTATTAGTTAACCGATCCTCCATCCATGCTAATATTCAACCCCCAATGCCATGGGCTCTCATCCTATTAAGTAGCCTAATGGGTGGTGCCTTAACACACCATCCGAATATCTAAATGTATTACGTACACTGTTCCCCATTATCTAGCTTGCTTATTAGCTAGTGAAAGGAATCTAGAAAAATCATCAGGCATGACTTCATGAAGTCATGCCCTGTCTGCTTAATCATGTTATGTATTTCTAAATGCTCTGCTGTTTCATCTGTCATAATACACTAACCCTTTTCCAACAACTAGCCCATAGCTGTGTGTTTTCTGCCTCTTTCCTGTTCAAATACAGACAATACATTAATTTGGAATTAATTTGAATTAAATAATTCTAATTTCCTGGAACAGTCATACAGTATGGAAACAGAACCCTCAGTCCAGCTCATCCATGTTGGCCAGTATCCTAGACTGAACCATCCTCTTGGCCTGCATCTGCCCCATATCCCTCTAAACCTATTCCTATACATGTACCTGTGCAAATATCATTTAAATGCTTTAATTGTACCCCCTTTCGCCCTTCCTCTGGCAGTTCATTCCAGACAGACACCACCATCTGTGTGGTAAAGTTGCCCCTCAGCTCCCTTTTAACTCTTTCCCGTCTCACCTTAAACTCATCTCCTCTTATTTTTAATTCCCCTACCCTTGGAAAAACACACTGGCTGTTCACCTTACCTATGCCCCTCATGATTTTATAAACTTTTAAGTTCACCCATCAAACTCCTATGCTCCAGGAAAAAAAAGTCGCAAAAAAACTTAGCAAATCCTTCTGAGACATTTGAAAGAATGAATGTTCTTTCATTCATTCAACTGTTGTGATTGCCATAAGAGATAATGGGAACTGCAGATGCTGGAGAATCCAAGATAACAAAGTGTGAAGCTGGATGAACACAGCAGGCCAAACAGCATCTCAGGAGCACAAAAGCTGACGTTTCAGGTTTAGACCCTTCAGAGATGGGGATGGGAAGAGGGTTCTGAAACAAATAGGAAGACAGGGGGAGGCGGACCGAAGATGGATATAGGAGAAGATAGGTGGACAGGAGAGTATAGGTGGGGAGGTGGGGAGGGGATAGGTCAGTCCAGGGAGGATGGACTGGTCAAGGAGGCGGGAAATGGAGGAGCGGCTTGAGGTGGGAGGAGGGGATAGGTGAGAGTAAGAACAGGTTAGGGGAGGCGGGGATGAGCTGGGCTGGTTTTGGGATGCAGTGGGGGGAGGGGACGAGCTAGGCTGGTTTTGGGATGCAGCGGAGGAGGGGGAAATTTTGAGGCTTGTGAAGTCCACATTGACACCCTTGGGCTGCAGGGTTCCCAAGTGGAACATGAGTTGCCGTTCCTGCAACCTTTGGGTGGCATCATTGTGGCACTGTAGGAGGCCCAGGATGGACATGTCATCTGAGGAATGGGAGGAGGAGTTAAAATGGTTCGCGACTGAGAGGTGCAGTTGTTTATTGCGGACCGAGCGAAGGTGTTCTGCAAAGCGGTCCCCAAGCCTCCGCTTGGTTTCCCCAATGTAGAGGAAGCCACACAGGGTATAGTGGATACAGTATACTACATCGACAGATGTGCAGGTGAACATCCGCTTAATATGGAAAGTCATCTTGGGACCTGGGATGGGGGTGAGGGAGGTGGTGTGGGGGCAAGCGTAGCACTTCCTGCGATTGCAGGGGAAGGTGCTGGATGTGGTGGGGTTGGAGGGGAGCGTGGAGAGGACAAGGGAGTCACGGAGAGAGTGGTCTCTCCGGAAGTAGGACAAGGGTCGAGATGGAAAAATGTCTTGGGTAGTGGGGTTGGATTGTAGATGGTGGAAGTGTTGGAGGATGATGCGTTCGGTCTGGAGGTTGGTGGGGTGGTATGTGAGGACGAGGGGGATTCTTTTCGGGTGGTGGTTGCGGGGGTAGGGTTGAGAGGGATGTGTTGTGGGAAATGTGGGAGACACGGTTAAGGGCGTTCTGGACCACTGCAGGGGGAAAGTTGCGGTCCTTGAAGAAGGCAGACATCCCAGATGTCCGGAAGTGGAATGCCTCATCCTGGGAACAGATGCGGCGGAGGCGAAGGAATTGGGAATGGGGATGGAATTTTTGCAGGGGGCGGGGTGGGAGGAGATGTATTCTAGGTAGCTGTGGGAGTTGGTGGGCTTGAAGTGAACATCAGTTTCTAGCTGGTTGTCTGAAATGGAAACTGAGAGGTCCAGGAAGGTGAGGGATGTGTTGGGAGATGGCCCAGGTAAACTTGAGGTTGGGGTGGAAGGTGTTGGTAAAGTGGATGAACTGTTTGAGCTCCTCTTGGGAGCGAGAGGCAGCACTGATACAGTCATCATTGTAACGGAGGAAGAGGTGGGGTTTGGGGCCTGTGTAGGTGCAGAAGAGGGACTGTTCCACGTAACCTACAAAGGGGCAGGCATAGCTTGGGCCCATGTGGGTACCCATGGCCACCCCCTTTGTCTGTAGGAAGTGGGAGGAATCGAAAGAGAAGTTGTTGAGGTTGAGGACGAGTTCGGCTAGGCGGATGAGGGTGTCAGTGGAGGGGGATTGGTCGGGCCTGCGGGACATGAAGAAGCAGAGGGCCTTGAGGCCATCTGCATGAGGAATGCAGGTGTATAGGGACTGGATGTCCATGGTGAAAATGAGGTGTTGGGGGCCAGGGAACTGTAAGTTCTGTAAGAGGTGGAAGGCGTGGGTGGCGTCATGGACGTAGGTGGGGTGTTCCTGGACCAAAGGAGAGAAAATGGAGTCCAGATAGGTGGAGATGAGTTCGGTGGGCTGGAGCAGGCAGAGAAAATGGGTCGGCCAGGGCAGGCGGGTTTGTGGATTTTGGGAAGGAGACAGAAGCGGAGGGTGTGGGGTTGGGGAACAATGAGGTTGGAGGCTGTGGATGGGAGGTCACCTGAGGTGATGAGGTCATGGTTGGTTTGGTGCTCGGGGGAGGGGTCATGATCAAGGGGGCGGTAGGTGGTGGTATCAGAGAGTTGGCGTTTGGCATGACGATGTAGAGGTCAGTGCACCATACTACCACTGCGCCTCCCTTGTCTGCGGGTTTGATGGTGAGGTTGGGGTTGGAGCGGAAGGCTGCCCGCTTTGTGGGGGAGAGGTTGAAGTGGGTGAGAGGGGTGGAGAGGTTGAGGCGGTTGATGTCTCAACTGCAGTTGGAGATGAAGAGGTTGAAGGAGGGTAGGTGGCCTGGGGTTGGTGTTGAGGATTTGTGTTGGAGGCGGGTGAAGGGGTCAGTGGAGGGAGGGTTAGGCTCCCGGTTGAAGACGTAAGCGTGGAGGCGAAGGCGGCGGACAAACTGCTCTATGTCCAAACGTGACTGGTATTCGTTGATGTGTGGTTGTAGGGGGACAAAGGTGAGCCCCTTGCTTAGGACTGACCGTTCGTCCTCTGTCGGTGGGAGGTGTGGAGGGGATGGTGAAGATGCAGCAGGGCTCAGGGCGGCTGGCTGTGGAGGTTGTGGGCGGAGGTTGCCCCTTTTCCGCTCCACACTCCCCTCCAACCCCACCACATCCGGCACCTTCCCCTGCAACCGCAGGAAGTGCTACACTTGCCCCCACACCTCCTCCCTCACCCCGATCCCAGGCCCCAAGATGACTTTCCATATTAAGCAGATGTTCACCTGCACATCTGCCAATGTAGTATACTGTATCCATTGTACCTGGTGTGGCTTCCTCTACATTGGGGAAACCAAGTGGAAGCTTGGGGACCACTTTGCAGAACACCTCCACTCGGTTCGCAATAAACAACTGCACCTCCCAGTCGCGAACCATTTTAATTCCCCCTCCCATTCCTCAGACGACATGTCCATCATGGGCCTCCTGCAGTGCCACAATGATGCCACCCGAAGGTTGCAGGAACAGCAACTCATATTCAGCTTGGAAACCCTGCAGCCCAATGGTATCAATGTGGACTTCACGAGCTTCAAAATCTCCCCCTCCCCCACTGCATTCCAAAACCAGCCTAGCTCATCTCCTCCCCCCACTGCATCCCAAAACCAGCCCAGCTCATCCCCACCTCCCTAAACTGTTCTTCCTCTCACCTATCCCCTCCTCCCACATCAAGCCGCTCCTCCATTTCCCACCTACCAACCTCATCCCGCCTCCTTGACCTGTCCGTCTTCCCTGGACTGACCTATCCCTCCCTGCCTCCCCACCTATACTCTCCTCTCCACCTATCTTCTCCTCTATCCATCTTCGGTCCGCATCCCCCACTCTCCCTATTTATTCCAGAACCCTCTCCCCATCCCCCTCTCTGATGAAGGGTCTAAGACAGAAACGTCAGCTTTTCTGCTTCTGAGATGCTGTTTGGCCTGCTGTGTTCATCCAGCTTCACACTTTGTTATCTTTGATTGCCATAAGAAGTCTTTAACAATTGTAACCTATTATCTCAGCAGGGGTTTGCCGCTCCAAATCACTCTCCATAGAGTATGCTGAATCTCTTTCTATTAAGTTTTTCATAGACGTTTCAGTGCATAATATAAGTAGGAGAATAGGCCTTAAAATCCTTTTAACTTGATACCTCAATGTTTTTCGAACTGTTACGTGACCTCAACTTCATGGAAGCCAGTCTTTGTGCGCACACAGCACTCAAGTGTGCAGTAAAATGAAAACAATACTTACCTTCTCAAGCAGGTGTATCACACCAAAATAGGTGACAGCACACAATGAACAATGCAGACATATCTCTGAACTTCATGAATCGTGACAAGACCATGCTATATCTGATGGCTAACTTTGGCAAATTCTCTTGTAATATTTTCATTGACACATTTGTCGTGGTCGTATAAAGTTGGCTCTGATGTACTAAGAATTGCTGGGTCGCTTTAAAAGAAAATTCAATTGTACTGACATGTCTCAGTTCTCTATATATGACCTGTTCTGCATGTCTAAGATACAATAATTCATGAGTGCATGCTTCACATTTACTGATGCAACAAAAATTTGTCAACATTTCGAGTCGGTCCTACCTTCTTCAGCATGTTTCATTAATCATAATATTTCCAACAAAATACAACTATGAATTTGGTTGTACTGGAATGCGTATTCCATAGGAAGGTATTGCATGTATTAACTGCCTACAAATTATATGGAGGGATTTTCTTTTACCTCTTAGCATGCATCAACTTGTTTTGATGGAGTAAAACAAAACTGAATTCAAGATCAATACATAAAAATAAAACACACAGAGGTTTCTGAAATTGAAAAGGGTTTAATTGTTGAGCTTTTTGAAATTCATATTAGAACCAGCATGGTTTCATGAATGTGAAATTATGCCTGACAAAGACATTAGAATTCTTTGAGGGGAATCAGTAGATGTAATATAATCTGGATTTCCAAAAAAATACTCAATAAGGTACTGTATGTAATAAGATAAGAACACATGATGTCAAGAGCAGTACATTGGCATGGAAAAAGGATTAGTTTATTAATAAAACTGTGGGCAGAGCTCTCAAATAGAAAGTTTGCATAAAGGAGGCATTTTTAAGGTAGAATCGAGTGGAGTGCCACAGAGATCGGTAGTGAGGCCACAATATATAAATGACTTGGCAGTAGTACATCTACTCCCCTAATCCCAGTTTACCAATGAAAGAATAACACATGGGAAACAAAATGGTAAGAATGGCACAAAGCATCAAGAACAGAGACAGGTCAAATGAGTGGACAAAAATCTGGCTAAATAGATTGAGCCTGCACTTACTGGAGTTTAGAAGAATGGAGGGGAAACCTTATTGAAACATACAAAATTCTTAGGAAGCTTGGCAGATTCTTTCCCCCTCGTGAGAGAGTAGAGGACCAGAAAATATCTTGAAAATAAGAGGTCATCCATTTAAGACAATGATAAGGAGAAATTCCTTCTACGAAAAAGTCGTGACGTGAAATCATTTACTTTCATCGGCTAGACAGAGTGCTGCCCAATACCTTCCTCCTTGCACATTATACGGCATTGAGTTCAACTTGAACAATATATCACAAAAGGATGTTGCCATGTATTTTAAATTTCTTTGAGCCAGGGAACTGAGCAAACATCAGGTCCAGGTACCATACAGCAGCATGCACACCAAGCAGCCTCTCACAGAGTACCTTCACTGACTGAAGCCAAAACTGTGTCGTGGGGAATAACCTGACAGCAATAATTCAAGGGGCAGGAGGCTAGACGCTTGATAGAAGGTCTGTGGATACAGGGTGGGACTCTGCATTGTTCGAGAATCTGCTTGAAGTGTGACGCAATGTGTGAGATTTATATACAATATTTAAAATATCATTTAGTTCAGATTTTTTTCAAACCTCTAAAAAGACACAAATGCGTTTTCTGTGTGCCTGAAAAGTTTTAACAATTAACTTGGGAGAGAGGAAAGAGGGAGAGAGGAAAGAGGGCGAGGGGGGGAGGGAAGGACGTGAGGGAAGGGCGCGAGAGAGAGAGAGAGAGAGAGAGAGAGAGAGAGAGAGAGAGAAAGAAAAGAGCGAGGGGGGGGGAGGGAGGGGGGAGTGGGAGAAGGCAGTGGTAGAGGGCGCGAGAGAGGGAGGGGGAGGGAGGGGGAGGGAGGGGGAGGGAGGGGGAGTGACGGACAGAGAGTGTGTGACGGACAGAGAGAGTGTGACGGACAGAGAGAGTGTGACGGACAGAGAGAGTGTGACGGACAGAGAGAGTGTGACGGACAGAGAAAAGAGCGAAAGAACGAGAGAGAGAGAAAAAGAGAGTGTGTTCAGGGAGTAGGAATTTGTTTCACTGGGAAAGTTTTAGGAGTGAAAAGGTAAACAGCTAACAAGGTCAAGGATTGATCTTTATTCATGGAAACAAACACATCGAGAAAACCTTTTCCCATTTTAGTTTGTGTAGTTTGCAGAAGTCTCGACTGAAGTTAGATGTGTAAAAACAGTTGCTCCTCAGAAAGGGAGGTAGTTTTGGACTGTTAAGGAATAGGTTACTTCAGCTAGAATCTCTGTTTAAAAAATTTGTTTAAAAATTTAGAAATATTTGGTTACAAACCTTAAAAGGAATAGTTTGAAGCTGAGTAATTCTAAGCTGGGTTGTGTGAAGGCTCTGGGAAGAGCCTATCAGATTCTCAAGATGGGAAGTTGAAACCACTGTTAACTTATGATCTATAAATATAAAAGAGAAGGGAGTTTTCTCCAGTATACCTATTGTAAAGAGGTGTTTTTGAGTCTAAAGGCCTGGCAGTTTATCATGTTGCAGAAGCTTTTTATATAAATAGTACACATGAATGTTATATGTAAATAGCTTGATTTATTCAATTTAATTTCATTTCTTTCGTGTAATAAACTTCTGTGTATTGTCAAACCCAAATCTGCAGCATTGCGTGTTTGTATTTTGGTGAAAGGCCACCTCACTAAAACCAAAGAAAAAGCAAAACCTGATCTATCAAGCCAGAAGTCAGTGTGGAATCTGACTTGCCAGTAATAACATCAGCTGGGATCATAACAGTTGGAACCAGGATCTGTTTCTAATCAGCAAAATGGTTCCCTCCCAAATGTCAGTTCACTTCATTCAGTACAGAGCATATTGCTGCTCTTATGGAACACAAACATAAATATTTTCACCCGAATGAACACAGGGGTAGCAAAGACTGCCTGTCCTGAGTCTACCCGACGAACCATCCCTGCTGGACATGGGAAATGACGTCAGTGCTCTGCCTGGGGTATGGCAAATTGAAAAGAACAAACTGACTGCCTGGGGTTTTGTTTTTAAACTTTGTTGTCACGTACAGAAATTAGGTTTGAACGCTTAATGACAATAACTGTGCAAAAATGAAAACACATCATTAGAACAAAGTAAGGACAGTTGCACAGTTGTTTATTTCTAAGATACAGAATAGCCCATTTTACAACATTTCATTGTTAACTGAGTCGATGGGAAATATGCCACAAATGCATTACCATTTGGGATATTATGAGATGGCTGCCCTTATGTCTTTTTCCTACTTACACTGACAAGCTAGCAATTTAATGCCTGAACAGCAATTGCAACTCTTCCTTTAAAATTTACAATTAATTGAATGTAATTATCATCCAAATGTTTGCTACCTGTCACACTGTTAATCCCTTCCTGGATCTGCTAATATTTTCTTTCTCTCTTGTCTCTTTCACTGTTCCTCAGTCAGTGTTGAAACTGTTTTGCCTATCACTACAGAGGTACCTGCAAAGTGCATTCTTTGCCTTCATTGTAAATGTAATTTAATTCAACATCTTTCAAAAGGGCCACATAGTTAATGAAGTTTAAAAAAAACTCTCCCCATGATTATTCTTCCCCAGCAGGCTAATAAAACAGAGTGTAGAGGTGGACGAACACAGGCCCAAAACCAGCTCTACACTTTATTATCTCGCATTCTCCAGCATTTGCAGTTCCTACTGTCACGAATAAAACAGATTGGTTCGCTACGCCATTTCAGAGTGTGGACAACCATGTTGGGTGTGAGTCAGATATAGATCGGACTGTTTAAGAGCAGCAGACTTTCTATTAGCAAACAATCGGCAAGTTTCAGATTCAATAATACTGATGCCAGCTTTTTACACAATATTTATTTTGAAGTCATTCACTGAATTTAAATTCCCTACTGCTGTGACAAGATTTCTACTCATGTCTCTGGAATAATAGTCCAGTAACATAACCACTACGCTATCATATTCCTGTAAGCAAGAGTACACACTAAGCATGGAGCTGATGCACAAAGCAAAGGCAGCGCCACAACAGGTCAGATAGATGGAGTGGTCAACAAGAATGCTTCCTAACATTTTTCAACTCAAGACCAATGGTCCGAAGTTCTAGAATTGTAGATGATATCCTGCTATCCGCCAGTGGGAGGAAAATTACTTAAAGGTGGGGCGGTTCAACTTTTCCCTGGAAGTGGATAAGGGAAGCAAGATAAAGTAGATGCCCGATAGACCAAAAGTTGGTCTAGCAAATGTGAATATGATTGGTGCATTATGAAGGCAGAAAATAATTAAAGAGACAGCTGCTCTCTAAAGGAAGCAATTAACCATAATTCAGGAGAACCGATGGGTGTTTAAAGAAAACTAGCATTCACAAATTTGCCTGTGACCACAAACAAATTCTTTGATAGAAAAAAAAATTACATATACCCAAGAACATATTCACCGCTTCAAATTGTGGCAAAATCAGAAGTATTTTTGAATATAGTTGACTTAATATACATAAATGAACTTTAAAACGTACAAAAAACAGTCAAAGCAAAATGAAGTAGTTGAAGTTATTTTAAATACGGTGATTTCGCTATGGACACAAGCGATTAACAAATTATGCAGGCATTGGCACCCTTAACATTACATAAACGAGCAGAAGAAATCTAAAAAGAATTGCCGACTTTAATTATTCTGTAAATAAAAGCACGTGATGTACAGAACACTAGCTAAGATAAACGTCTTCTTGTACCACCTCAAATAATGAACAAAATAAAAACGCCAAAAAATTACTTGCGTTCCAGATTTGAAGCTTTCTTCGCACAAAAATGTATTGAAGATCTCATTGCAACTCTACCCACTAACGTGCAAGATGCGAGCACCATGCTTAAAGTAACAATCCTATTTTGTAATCATTGATTAATGAGTGGGCAAGACGCTGGCAGATGAAGTTCAGTGTGTAGAAGTGAGAGGTCAATTACTCCAGATCTGAGGAAGGCAAATTGGAATATTTTATAAACGGTTGAGAGATTACAGGGCATGGAGAAGAAACAAAATTTGGATGTCCAAGTAGACAAAGCACCCCTGTAAAAACTACTGTGCTTAAGTGCAAACATTATCAAACATGCTGATTAAACACTGTCCTTTGTAGGAAAGGAGCCAAAATACAAAGGTTATGGTTATGTTTGGCAGATTTAATTAATCCTGATAAGTGTGAGATGAGGCATTTTGGGAGATGCAATAAGGGAGGGATACACACAATGAATGGTAGATCTCTAGGGAGTACTGAGGAACAAAAAGGGCCTTGGTGCACAAGTCCAGAGATGTAAGAAAGTATCAGCACAGATTGACAGGATGGTGAAGAAGGCACACGCGATGCTCATCCTCATCAGCCATGGCACTGAATATAGGAGCAACAAAGTCCTGTTAGAAATTTATAAAACATTGGTTTAGCCATAGATGGAATACTGAGTGTGGCAACCAGAACTGCACAATCAAAAGAATGTGATTGCACTGGAGAGTGTGCAGAGTAGATTCACTGCCATGTTGCAGAAAATGAAAAGTCTCAGTTACATGGAGAGACTGGATAGTGTGGGTTTGTTTTCCTTTGAGCAGGAGACGACTGGGAGGGAGAGGGGTTAGCTATACAAAATTATGAGGGGCACAGACAGAGATGTCGCAGATATGTCTAAGACCAGAGGGCATAGGTTTAGGGATGACAAGTAAGGGATTTAAAAGGAGATCTGAGTGAAAAAAAAATCCAGAGAGTGTTAGAAGGACGTTGCTGAGAGCATAGTGGAGGCAGGTAACCTCATAACATTTAAGTAGTATCCAGACGTGCATTTAAAATGACAGGGCACAGTAAGTATGGTGCTCCTTGGTCAGCATACAAATGATGAGCCAAAGGGTCCAATTCCAAGCTGTATAACTCTATGCTTCAGTCAGAGCCTTGATCAGAATCCCTCTGCATTAAAGCATTTAGTTTGGGCAATACGATCTAGAAAGTGTATATTAGTTTTGGAAGGGGAAACAGTACAGAATGGACCCAGATAATAAAGTGTGAGGCTGGATGAACACAGCAGGCCAAGCAGCATCTCAGGAGCACAAAAGCTGACGTTTCGGGCCTAGACCCTTCATCAGAGAGGGGGATGGGGGGAGGGAACTGGAATAAATAGGGAGAGAGGGGGAGGCGGACCGAAGATGGAGAGTAAAGAAGATAGGTGGAGAGGGTGTAGGTGGGGAGGTAGGGAGGGGATAGGTCAGTCCAGGGAAGACGGACAGGTCAAGGAGGTGGGATGAGGTTAGTAGGTAGCTGGGGGTGCGGCTTGGGGTGGGAGGAAGGGATGGGTGAGAGGAAGAACCGGTTAGGGAGGCAGAGACAGGTTGGACTGGTTTTGGGATGCAGTGGGTGGGGGGGGAAGAGCTGGGCTGGTTGTGTGGTGCAGTGGGGGGGAAGGGGATGCACTGGGCTGGTTTAGGGATGCAGTAGGGGAAGGGGAGATTTTGAAACTGGTGAAGTCCACATTGATACCATATGGCTGCAGGGTTCCCAGGCGGAATATGAGTTGCTGTTCCTGCAACCTTCGGGTGGCATCATTGTGGCAGTGCAGGAGGCCCATGATGGACATGTCATCAAGAGAATGGGAGGGGGAGTGGAAATGGTTTGCGACTGGGAGGTGCAGTTGTTTGTTGCGAACTGAGCGGAGGTGTTCTGCAAAGCGGTCCCCAAGCCTCCGCTTGGTTTCCCCAATGTAGAGGAAGCCGCACCGGGTACAGTGGATGCAGTATACCACATTGGCAGATGTGCAGGTGAACCTCTGCTTAATGTGGAATGTCATCTTGGGGCCTGTGATAGGGGTGAGGGGGGAGGTGTGAGGGCAAGTGTAGCATTTCCTGCGGTTGCAGGGGAAGGTGCCGGGTGTGGTGGGGTTGGAGGGCAGTGTGGAGCGAACAAGGGAGTCACGGAGAGAGTGGTCTCTCCGGAAAGCAGACAGGGGAGGGGATGGAAAAATGTCTTGGGTGGTGGCGTCGGATTGTAAATGGCGGAAGTGTCGGAGGATAATGCGTTGTATCCGGAGGTTGGTAGGGTGGTGTGTGAGAACGAGGGGGATCCTCTTAGGGCGGTTGTGGCGGGGGCGGGGTGTGAGGGATGTGTTGCGGGAAATACGGGAGACGCGGTCAAGGGCGTTCTCAATCACCGTGGGGGGAAAGTTGCGGTCCTTAAAGAACTTGGACATCTGGGATGTGCGGGAGTGGCATGTCTTATCGTGGGAGCAGATGCGGCGGAGGCGGAGGAATTGGGAATAGGGGATGGAATTTTTGCAGGAGGGTGGGTGGGAGGAGGTGTATTCTAGGTAGCTGTGGGAGTCGGTGGGTTTGAAATGGACATCAGTTACAAGCTGGTTGCCTGAGATGGAGACTGAGAGGTCCAGGAAGGTGAGGGATGTGCTGGAGATGGCCCAGGTGAACTGAAGGTTGGGGTGGAAGGTGTTGGTGAAGTGGATGAACTGTTCGAGCTCCTCTGGGGAGCAAGAGGCGGCGCCGATACAGTCATCAATGTAACGGAGGAAGAGGTGGGGTTTGGGGCCTGTGTAGGTGCGGAAGAGGGACTGTTCCACATAACCTACAAAGAGGCAGGCATAGCTGGGGCCCATGCGGGTGCCCATGGCCACCCCCTTAGTCTGTAGGAAGTGGGAGGAGTCAAAAGAGAAGTTGTTGAGTGTGAGGACGAGTTCAGCTAGGCGGATGAGAGTGTCGGTGGAGGGGGCCTGGTCGGGCCTGCGGGACAGGAAGAAGCGGAGGGCCTTGAGGCCATCTCCATGCGGAATGCAGGTGTACAGGGACTGGACGTCCATGGTGAATATGAGGTGTTGGGGGCCAGGGAATTGGAAGTCCTGGAGGAGGTGGAGGGCGTGGGTGGTGTCACGGACATAGGTGGGGAGTTCCTGGACCAAAGGGGAGAAAATGGAGTCCAGATAGGTGGAGATGAGTTCGGTGGGGCAGGAGCAGGCTGAGACGATGGGTCGACCAGGGCAGGCAGGTTTGTGGATTTTGGGAAGGAGATAGAAACGGGCCGTGCGGGGTTGGGGAACAATGAGGTTGGAGGCTGTGGGTGGGAGGTCCCCTGAGGTGATGAGGTCATGAATGGTGTTGGAGATGATGGTTTGGTGCTCGGGTGTGGGGTCATGATCGAGGAGGCGGTAGGAGGTGGTGTCGGAGAGTTGGCGTCTGGCCTCGGCGATGTAGAGGTCAGTGCGCCATACTACCACTGCGCCACCCTTGTCTGCGGGTTTGATGGTGAGGTTGGGGTTGGAGCGGAGGGAGCGGAGGGCTGCCCGTTCTGCGGGGGAGAGGTTGGAGTGGGTGAGAGGGGTGGAGAGGTTGAGGCGGTTGATGTCTCGACGGCAGTTGGAGAATGGATCCAGAGAAGCTTTTCTTCTTACAGAAAAGTCGATAATAGGCAGAGACATAAAATTAGTTCTAAAAAAAATTACAAGGAGGTTTTTTTTGTCACCTTGACATAAAAAGGTAATAAGCAGCTGGAACTCTTTCCAAAGGGGTGTGAATGCCAGGACAACTGAACTTTTCCAAGACTGGCATCAGTGATGACAGAAAGCTTGTACATATAAATCCACTTCAAGTGGCTAAGACTTACCATTGAAGGATTTGGGTTGCCCCTGTAGATTCAACACAGTCTGAATAGCACTAAGACAAATCATTCGCCAATACATGTTTAGAAGCAGAGGCTATCAGTAATTGGATTCTGGATGGCTAAATGGAATTCAGCTACAGGTCAGCCATGACCTAAAAAGAAAAGCTAGATAAGATCCAGGGCTGAAATGACCTATTCCTCAAGATTATTACTCATCAGGTGCTAAAATATTTCAAATAAACATTAATTGTCACAAGCTAAACTAGACGTTTCTAAGCTATGACAAACAATCTGCAGTTTTAGGGTTTTTTTTTAAAAACTATTTTTTGGCCCATTTACCCCAAGTGGTTTGAAAATACATCCACATGCTTAAGTCCTTGAATCCACATTCTTTCAGCTTAAATGATCAGAGTTGTACAAACTGATCTGGCAGAATGATTGTTGCAGATGTGTTTGCAGCATTTGCTTAGACACTTAATCCTTTCCGTTTGTGCAGCATTTTACAAATATGGAAACAATACACTGTTTAAAACACACACATTTTCTGGTATTATGTCAGATCTGGGAGTTCGATGTAGTTAGCTGATGAAATAACTTTAATTAGTCTGATCATTTATGAGGGCTGAAAAGCATTACTTCACACACAACTGTTAACACATCAGTGTAATAAAGTATACACAATAAAGTTTCATTACGTTATTTTGTACATTATTCTAATTCTTTCTAACTGCAAACATGAAGGTTATTAACAATTATTTTTAATGCAGTGCAAGGCACCATCTAAACTATCAAGGCTCCATCATGTGTGTTTAACTATAGGCTATTTCAAGCATAAAATTGCATCTTCATAATTCATTTTTGATTCACTTTTGAGTCTACATTTCTGGTAAATGTCCAAGTAAGACTGGAAAAGTCAGCTATATAACTTAGCACTTGACTGCACGGAGTTTAATTTTTATAATTAAAACAATTTATATTGTTTTACAGTGCTGGGTCAGCTGGGAGTTGAACATTATATTATTAGGGTAATATGCTTGCTGCTTTCTTCTTATTTTCTTTAAAAGGTTAAAACAAAGCAAAAAAGAAAACAGACTATGTCTGTACCTTTAGACATTTAAAACATCAACTTATCCAAGTGACCTCCACTGCAAAAGGTTTGCTTTCACAGCTGCCTCCCTCATTAAAGTCACGAAATGGGTTCATCGGCCCGTTTCAAGTGCTGCACAGATGGAAAATTTACGTCAGGACCTGAAATTTCAGAAAATGTTTGCAAATAGCTTCCATACAAACAATCCTAGTAGAAGATACATTAATTGCACAATAATGATGGCATGTTAATTTTTAGTGAAGTGTCATTTAGAAAGAGTTTTACCATGTCATTGTACCTGCACTTATTGCCTAAATGAGGGCATAACGTTTCAGTTTCAGATGACAGCAAGATAATATCCTGTATTTCTGATCATTTCACTTCTACCTTTTCAATTTACAGGCAACTTTAATTAGCCATGTACACTAACTATTGTTTTCTAATAAGCTTATTAATCAACTTCAAGATAACAAATTGAAACAAAATCAAAACTGAACAGCCAAAGTTTTATTTTGATTTCAATGCTTAGATAGAAATGGAGTATCCTTTGTTATTAGTCTTCCTTTGTGACCAGCTGGCAAAAAGAATCATATAAAGGAGCCTTCCTCAGTCATCCACCATCTTGCAAAACAAATTGTGTGCTGAAGTCTCTTTCATGCAGCAGCAATAAGAAAATTTCCCAAAAAGAAAACCTTATAAAATAACAATTCTGAAATAATACTTCTAAATTCATAAGGTAGTGCCCTTGTTATACTCACTTCTTTTTACTGCCATCTGTTTTGTCAATTAAAGTCATCATCTAGTTAGGATTTAATTACTTGGCCTACCAAATTAGCCTGCTGAATTTATAGTTTGAGACCGTTAAATAGCAGTCATTTTTAATTCAAACAAAAATATCTCTAAAGCTGAATAGTTTGTCTTTCTTTGGACATGCATAGATCAGAGAGATATCTAGAAAGATAGCTATAAATCATGAGTTCTCTGTTAGAAGCCAAAAGCTAGAACTTTCAGAACATGTTTCTGAAATCCTATTTGGATTTTAACAGCAGAGTAGGCACAGACTTTAGCAGAATTCAATTATATGACAATTTAACATTAAATATGAAATTAATTGTTTCTCCAGCTGAGATACATGTTCAGTAAAGTGGATATGAGTTACTCCAGTTATGATATTACTCCAGATTACAATACTCATTTATTTTAATAAAGAAAATTAAAAGATCATCCCAAAAGTAAGTGCAAACAAAAGCCTAAAGCAAGCCAAGGCAGCACAACAACATTCACCACTGACACTGCATATTATTATTGCTTTCGTTCAAACGTTTCCGACAAGTGGCTGTATTGCAAAGTACTTCCACAAGGTTTTAACTGGAAGAGGTGGCTCAAAAGACAGGCAGTATGCAAAAGAAACTTATGTGGTGAAATGAACAAAGAAGAAAAGCAGAAAGCACCTTTCAGTCAAAACTGTACTGAAACTCCGTGCACATTATAGCTCTTCTCTGCATTCTGAACAAGTCCAGATTACCTGTTATTTTCTTTCAAAAATACCTTATCTCACCCTCACATAACCAGCAGCACAGGATCATCCTTATTGATGCAGTGTGGAGCTGGAAGAACACATCAGGTCAGGCGGCATCAGAGGAGCTGGAGAGTTGACGTTTCAGGCCTAGACCCTTCATCAGGTCTGGGGAGGAGAAGGGAGCTGAGAAATAAGTACAGACAGGAGGGGTAGGGCTGGGGGAAGGTAAGTGGGATGGTGATAGGTGGTTGCAGGTAGGGATAGAGAAGACTAGTCAGTCGGGAAGGCAGGGCGGATAGCTAGGGATGGAGATGGACAGGTACTGTCAAGTCAGGGAGACAGATGAGAGGGAAGACTGGACATGGCACGAGGATGGGGGTAGGGAGATTTGGAGACCAGTGAATTCCATGTTAAGGCCCATCCCTCTTCCCTCTATTTACTTCCCAGCTCCCTTCCTCCTCCCCAGTTCAATTGAAGGGTCTGGGCCTAAAACGTCAACTCTCCTACTGCACTAATGGTGCGTGACCTGCTGTGTTCTTCCAGCTCTACACTGTATTGACTCTGATTCCAGCATGTGCAATTCTTGCTATCTCCCAGGATCATCTTTGCCCTAGAGCCCTACCGCCTCAAATGGCCATATGTGTTTAATGTATTATGCATGAAAATCAGCAAACAACAGCTGATTCAAAAAGCCTGCAGCAAAGTGGGATCAAGAGGAAAGCACTAAAACCAAATGTCATTTACCTTCATTGTATTAATTTTGTAATTGAACAAAGACCAACTACACTCACTAATTCCACCAGAGTTAACCACTACCCTGATCTGATCAATTAGTATCGAAAAGGTATGAACAAAAATTCAAAGCAACACCAGGCTTTTCCAGGTCAAATATATTCTCCCTCTCTTCATCCTGCACTGGACATACGCAGTGCAGCCCGGAAGAAAATGCCTGGGTCATAGTATTATCACAGGGCGGGTTGAGTCAATGGGTGGGATAAAAACAGAGTCGTTACCAATCTTGGAGCTCAGGAGCTGCTGCTTGAATCCATTGTTGTGTGCAGAATGATGATCTGCCCATCGTTTTGCTTAAAAAAGAAAACAAGTGTAACTGAATGGCCCTGAGGTTCCATCCGTTTCACACTTTAATGTCCAGTTTGTTAGGTCAGGCTCCAAACCAATCTGATGAAGGTAATCCAAAGATCTGACTGAATCAGAAACAGTGATAATGGGAACTGCAGATGCTGGAGAATCCAAGATAATAAAATGTGAGGCTGGATGAACACAGCAGGCCCAGCAGCATCTCCGTGCACATTATAGCTCTTCTCTGCATTCTGAACGAGTCCAGATTACCTGTTATTTTCTTTCAAAAATACCTTATCTCATCCTCACATAACCAGCAGCTGATGCTGCTGGGCCTGCTGTGTTCATCCAGCCTCACATTTTATTATCTTGAATCAGAAACAGTGTGTGTTTCAATCTGTGCAATGGCTCATTTGGTGCCTCAGTTGATAGTCTCAGGCAATAAATATCAAACCGCTAAATTCAGAATGAATGAAAATACCGGATGCAGTTAAACATTTTCCAAAATATATATGATAGGCTTCATTTTTCTAAATACTGTGCTACCCAAGTGCTGGTCTGCTTTTTATTACAGAAATTTCAGGCTTTGCTTTTCCCTTTAATGCAGCTGATGTCCATCCTATCAACAAACAAGGAAAGCAAACGCACAGTTGACAGTTTCAATCCAGTCTTCAAATACCAATAATTTTTGACGGTTCAAGACAACAAACCTGCAGTGTTACAGAGTGACACAGACTATAAGCTCTTTCTATCTTGCCTTTTTAAAATGAGAGATCAAATCTAGTGCAGAATGATGATTTGAGAATGATGGGAGGTAATGGCTTAGTGGTAATGTCACTAGACCAGCATTCTGTACTTGTGACATGAGTTTGAATCCCATCACGGCAGATGGTGAAATGTGAATTCATTAAAAACTGGAACTAAAGAGCTGGCCCAAAAATGACTATGTAGCCACTGTCAACTACTGTGACATCCATCTGGTTCATTAATGCCCTTTAATAGAGGAAATCTGTTATCCTCATTTGGTCTGGCTACAGTGTGACTCCAGACCAACAGCAATGTAGTTGACTACTACTCTCCTCTGGCCAATGAGGGCTGGACAATAAGGGGTGACATAGTCAACAATGCACGCATGCCAAGAATAAGAGTCCTATCAGATGACCATGGAATGAGTGAGGAGAAGGCTGGTTGCCAAGGCAGAATGGGCAGAAAGCCTACTTTTGTCCATCAACACTGTATTAAAGTGACTGAAAAGAAAATTCATAAACTGGTCACCAGGCATCACTCCCCTTCAGCCCAGCACAGACACTCCTTATATTCCGTCGCTGTCTACCTACCACTCTACTCAATAATCCCTCATTGATACTCAGATTCTCCATGCTAACTAATGCTCACCCACCCAACCCCACTGCCCTTCAAACCCTCCACGCAACTTTACCCCTCTGCCCACCCTATTTCTTTACAGCTATTACACCAATCTCTAACCATCCCACAACTTTTCACAGCCTTTATTTGAATGCACACAAACAACGCATCCCCACCGTGCCATTGTACAAAGAATCCACCAAGGATCGATCTTAGGACCTAAGCAGAGGATAAATAAAATGAAGTTGCAAATATCTATTGCAGAATTGATTTCCAGAAAAAATCCTTGCACTATATTTACATTCTTTCAACTACTTAATCTTTTGTAAAAGACAAGATTACAGAACTTTGCCTTTCTAACAAACCTGAATTCATGGTCCTAATTTTAAGGGTCTATAATCACTTTGAGCTGTCAATCAAACTGAGAAATGGCAAGCATCCCACTATCATAATGGAAGACTGTGAAAATCAGTCATGCAGCACTATTCCAGTAACATAAACCAAGGCTTATGTGAAATAACTAGCAATGACAAAACAAAACACTCCCAAACAGTCCTTTTTACCCCAAATAATGAAAGGGCAGCATTTTAAATTGCCTTAATAGTCATTTTTGACATTTTTCTTTGTCAGTTCCAGTGAGCTAATACACTTTTTCCAAAATTTCATATCTATTTTTAAACAGTATCTTACCTCTTGCGAAAAGCATGCAGCCTCCCCACAACATGTCCTGAGACCAGACCTAAAAGGTTACCGCACCTCTCAAAAAGGGTACCCTACTTCCTAAAGCCATCCATCCAGCTTAGAACTGCTCCAATACACATACACCTTGTTCTCAATCCTGACTAATGAAAATCAGACAGGGCTGGAGGCAGCTGCAGCTTTATTTTAACAATGAACAACAGAAACGTAATTTGGAAAATCACCTATTCTTCTGCCTGCGAAAGGTGGGACCACTTTTGGAGCCAAGACATCCACACTTCAGGATGGAAAAGTTGTCCATTTGAGAAGTAGTTCAGGTATTAGTATTTAATCATCTGTCACTAATGTAGGCTTATTTCATATATTTAGATCACGCATGTTATAGAATACATTGTTAAGGATTATAGGGAGTAAGTTAAGTTCAGAAATGAGCTATCACCTTATAGTTTACCAGTTTTATAAATGATTTTTTTAAAAAACGGTTCATCGTCATTTTCAGGCTCTTTAAGTTGTTTGTTGAATTATTTATTATTTGATTTGAAATAACCATGTTGATATTGAATGGGCTTTTACGCAGGTGACAGAAATCTTTTTTGAATGGTTTTATAACTTTGTTATGTGCAAAGTGGATGTCACTGTCAAATACATAATAAATTACCTCAAGAAATGAAGTAGATATGGACCACTTCGAGACATAACAAATCAAATAAATCTTCATTGTCTAAAATGCTGCTACAGTAGAAGAGGGAGAAAAATGAGTGTTCAAATAAAATCTGAAATAAAACAAAGCTGGTCTGGCAGCAGTGTTCCAAAGAAGAGTCACATTGCATTCAATACATGAAATCTATTTCTCTCTTCACAGATGCTGTCAGACCTTGCATTCCTGCTGAGTTTCTTCAGCACTTTATTTTTAATATAGAAGAATGGGTGCTGTTGATCAATATGAGAAAATTGCTTTAGTTGGAATCTAGTTGTATGCTGACTGCAGGAAAGACTTTGTGCATGGTCAGGTCAAAATACAGCAACTTAGTCATTTTTTTCAAAGTATAATTTGGAAGTTGAATCATTATCCACACATACAAAATGCCCTGCAGATGCTGCCCAGATAATGGGAGTTCGCACATCTGGTGTTACCATAATACATCGTTAGTTTGCTCTTGAAGGATTAGGACTCAAGCTTGCATATTCAAATTAGTATCACAAAAGTACATATTGATCATCCAGTATTTTTTAATAAGTCTTAGACGTCAATGGCTAAATGTTGAGTCAGGATACTGGTTCAGCACTGGAAATAGGAAATGCTACTTTTTTTTGTTCTGGACAGAAATGACACTGGCTATGCCGTCATATTAAAGACAGCAATTACATTTGGTTAGCTCTTCCCCTAGAGTAAGCTGTTCCAACTCACTGTGTCTCTGTCCATAGTGCAATGCCACTGCAAGCTCTGCAGGCTCAAATAAATATCTTACATCAACAATGCACTCGACTGCAAAGGTTTCAAAAGGAACACAAGCAGTCTGTCAGATCCACCAGAAGTAATAACAACTTGCTAACATCGCAGTGGCACAATGGAAACTCATTATAGTCCATAAATATTCAAGAAGCAACCTGACCTCTAAACCCACAAGTGACCTCACTCAGAAAATGCAAAGGTCGGCCTCAAAGTTCAATTTTTATTGCTTTCATACTAGCTTGCACTGAATAGTCAATTTACGCCATTCCTTTCAAAGCTATTTTCAAACTACTTGTAACCTTTCTTAACGCTTCAACCTGAAATTTGTTGCCAGATGGTACTTGACTATCACAGTAGGGGTAGGGGTTTACAGTGAGGTCCATGGAGCAGGTGCCAAGAATGGTGGTGGGGAGGTCTCATCAGATTAGTTACCCAAAATCAGATAGCTGAAGCTATGATAAACCATCACTGAAGTTAAGTGATTTATCACAGGAAACATGCTTGGAAACAATAAAGGAACGTTGAGAGTAAATCATAGTCAAAATGTAGTGCTAATCCAACTCTAATTTCCACAAAACATGCATAAAGAATACTATAGAATATTATCACTATAGCCAAAAGAAGAGGCAAGTGCCAATTCTTAGCAGTATTCCTGCTAGTAAGGTGAGCTGCTCTGCCAACTCAAACTTCCTTGCATATAAATCCTCAATTTAAACCAAGCAGATGGGTAGACCTCGCTCTCTAGATCTGTCAACAGGCCTCGATTAGCATGAGAGTTAATGATAAAATTCAAGTTCAAAATTTAAGGTAAACCTTTCACAATGCTCACTAAAGTAAATACAACTCAAACTAAACAAATAGATTTCACAGAATCTCAAAGTCAAAAGAGACCATTCAGCCCAACATGTCATCACCATTTCTTCAAACTGAGATACCCACGGTGCTTTAAGGGAGTTCCAACATTTTCAACCTGAGATGAAGGGACAATATATTAAGTCAGGATGGTGTGTGTCTTGAAGTGAAGCGAGCATGGGATGATGTTACCATACATTTGCTGTCCTTGTCCTGCTAAATGGGAGAAGTCACAGGTTCAGAACGTACTGTCCCAGGAATCTTGGTGACTTACTGCAGTGTTGTTTACAGACCTCTATCGCTGGGCATTAGTGGTCATGGTCAGTGAAGAGTTTCCCATCTTATTGCTTTTGAATTTTAATAAGTTCAGTCTAAGATGTCAAAACTGGCATGAGCCAATGAGTGACATTTTAGCAGGCTGTTCTTTTGCAACTACAATGTTTTGATTTCACAACGTTTAAAAAAAAAATCAGTGTCCTGGACAATGTTCCTCTCCCAAAACAGGAGAATCTTTTCCCTAGGGTGGATGTTCAGAACTAGGGGACATACTTTTAAGGTGAAAGGAGAAAGATTTAAAAAGGTGAGGCATAACTTTTTCTTTAAAAAAAAAGTGGTTCATGTGTAAAAAGAACTGTCAGAGAAAAAGTAACAGAAGCATGTACAGTTACATTGTTTAAAGATATTTGGCTAAGTTCTGACTGGGAAAGCTTTAGAGGGATATGGGTCAAGCGCAGGTAGGTGGGACTAGTTTAGTTGGAAAACATGGTCGACATGGACTGGTTTGACAAAAGAGTCTGTTTCCATGCTAAATGACGATTCAAGTCCCATCTACTCTCTGAACCAGTCAAGCTCAGGCACCCTGCTATTTTAAAATGAATATTTTCAGAACAGGGAAAAGACTTTCCAATAATTTTTGCATCTCAAAGAAGAGGACGTTACTGTTGTTAAGGATCCCAGCAGTTTACAAAGGCAAGAGGAAAAAAATCCATTTCAAATGTTTATATTTGAATTTCAACCTTAAAATTTTCCGAATTAGAGTCAGTTTTACCATTTGTCATCAGGCTGGGCAAAGGAACCATATCCTATTACTAAGAAGAAAAACAAATTCATGATAGAGATTAAATGAAAAAAAAAACTTAAATTCTTTGCAACATTTGTTTCCACATGTATCTCAAATCAATTTAAAAGATTTTCATCATTTGTATAAGTGATATAGATATGAACATAGGAGGTATCATTAGTAAGTTTTCAGATGACACCAAAATTGCAGGTATCATGGACAGCGAAGGTTACCTTGGAATACAATGGGACCTTGATCAGATGGGCCAATGGGCCAAAGAGTGGCTGATGGAGCTTAATTTAGATAAATGTGAGGTGCTGCATTTTGAAAAGGAAAATCAGGGCAGGACTAATACACTTAATGGTAAAGTCCTGGGGAGTTTTGCTGAACAAAGAGATCTTGCGGTGCAGGTTCATAGTTGGTTGAAAGTGGAGTCACAGGTAGACAGGATAGTGAAGGCGGCGTTTGGTGTGCTCGCCTTTATTGGACAGTACATTCAGTATAGGAATTGGGAGGTCATGCGGTAGCTGTGCAGGTCATTGGTTAGGTCAACTTGGAAAACTGTGCTCCATTCTGGTCTCCCTGCATTAGGAAGGATGTTGTGAAACTTGAAAGGGTTCAAAAAAGATTCAGAATGACATTGCCAGGGTTGGTGGGTTTGAGCTACAGGGAGAGGCTGGGGCTATTTTCCCTGGATTGTCAGAGGCTGAGGGGTGACCTTATACAGGTTTATAAAATCATGATGGGCATGGATAGGGTGAATAGCCAAGGTCTATTCCCCAGGGTGGACAAATCCAAATCTAGAGGGCACAGATTTAAAAGGTACCTAAGGGGCAATTTTTTCACACAGTGGGTAGAATGTGTACGGAATGAGCTGCCAGACAAAGTGGTGGGGGTTGGTACAATTACATTTAAAAGACATTTAGATGGGTATATGAATAGGAATGGTTTAGATGGATATGGGCCACATACTGGCAAAAGGGGATAGATTAATTTAGGAAGTCTGGTCGGCATAGACAAGTTAGGCCAAAGGGTCTGTTTCCATGCTGTATATCCCTATGACTCTATGCAAGAGACCATTCAAAGTAATAAAAGGGTGCCTTGCACTATTTATGCATGTGCTGAAATTGCAAGAACCACCAAGATTATCTATGGTTCACCTTCCAAGCGCAGAAAAGTGCAAACTCCAATCAGTAAAAGCAATTAAATCCTATAATTAGTAATAAAGCAATTGCATTATTTTAAGAAGCCTGGTGCTTTCCATCAGTTTAATCCTGCCCCCTCTTTCCTGTCTCCATGCAGTAGTATTTTGTCACACAAGACACAGAATTTTACCTGGACTAAGACCCAAAGCTGTGGAGATATCATTGCATTTGAAACAAGAGGTCAAGACTGATACCAAATTGTACATGAGAGTTTTGTTTGCCAGTTGCTGACACCTGCCATATCCACACAGGCAACTTGCATACTGCAGGTCATTAAAGCAGGCCCACTTGCTTCAATAGTAGCAGCCCACAATTCCTAAAAGGAGGGTTGGAAAAGGCTAAAAAGTTGAGCTGGGGCAGGATCAGGGTGGCAGTAGTTGCACTGCATGTGTCAAGGAGCAGTCCTGACTTCATTAAAAAAAATCTGCTCCCACTGCAGACCCCAGCTCTTCCCTAGCATGTAACAGCAACAGATTTTGCAAAGGGCTCCTCCAATAGGGCTTCGGCTAAGTCACTATCTTGAAATTTTCTAGTTGACTGTATTGTGAAAGCACCTTCACCTAATAACTGATCAGTTTGAAATTTTTAATTTTCAATAATTTCCCAAATTAAGGAACAATTCCTTCAGATTAGAAAATGATGAATGTAATTGTTGCATTCAAATGGAGAAACAGAATCACAGCATTATGGCAGTGCAGAAGGAGGCCATTTGGTCCAATGTGCCTGCATCGGCTCTACCAAGCTCTAATCTCCTGCCTTTTCTCCATATCCCTGCACACTACTACTATTCAAATAATCATCCAAAGCCCTCATGGATGTCTCATTTGAATCAGCCGCCACAACATTTCCAGGCAGTGCATTTCACACATTAAAGCTTTTTCCTACATCTTAAATTGTACGTCCTCTCATTTTTGTTTCTTTTACAAGTGGAAACAGCTTTTACCTATCTACTCTGTCCAGTCTGCTCACAGCTTTGAAAACCTCTCTCAGCCTTCTCTCTAGAAAGAGCAGTACCAACTTGTTCAATCTACCTTCATGGCTGAAATTTCTCATACTTGAAACTGTTCCAATAAATTGCTTCTGCACTCTCTCCAATGAATTTGCATCTTTCTTTTGTATGGACTTGACAGAATGAACATGGAAAAGATGTTCCCTCTTACCTAAGAATTTATAACTAAGGATCACAGATTTAAAAATCAGCAGTCATCCATTTGAAACAGAAATAGAACATAGAACATAGAACAGTACAGCACAGAACAGGCCCTTCAGCTTATTGCAAGTTGCAGAAATAGGTTCAAATTAATGCCCTGCCCATGATGCATTGGCAGTGAGGGGGCACTTAATTGGGAAGAATGGTGACAGATCAGAGAAAAAAGAACCCCTACAATATAGAAACAGGCTCTTTGGCCCAAAAGGTCCACACAGACCCTTAGAGTATCCCTCACAGACCCACCAAATCCACACATCCCTGGACATTAAGGCAATTTAGCATGGCCAATCCATTTAGGCTGCACATCTTTGGGCTGTGGGAGGAAAGTTGATTCCGGCATTCATCCAACAACTGGGAGAACTGGGAGGGGTGGTACACTGTCCAAGTGAGACAATTGAAAAGCAAACACTATCGGGTGGTCTGCAGAGACTAGGGGCCCCATCACTGAAGGGCACACAATGCCCTATTGAGGGGAACGGCGAGTCTATCCTGTCTATGCGACCAATCACCTTCCCTGTAACGGAAACCTCACAAACCACCTCCATTATCACTCACCTGTGGCCCAGCCCCCAAAGTAAACACAGGCCTTGGGTTGGGTACTTTAGAGAGCACCGCGCTGCTACACAATGAAGTACCACACAAACCCCTTTAAGGTAGTGAGACTTGCACCCCCCTGCCCTTCATCTTGATCTTGTCAAAATGCCCATTGTTACGCAGTTAAGCGACCTTTTGACACTTAAATGGCAAAGTTTCTTGCAATGACGAAATGCAGTGCCATTTCTGGCTCTCAACCCACAGGCAAGACCCCCATCAACTTGATTAAAACTCATCCGTAAGTTTCAGAAAGGAGGAATCTTCATAGTTTAAGGTTTTAGCAAAGATTTGTAGCTCGTTTGTGGGTGAGGTTGTTGACTTGCTCACCAAGCTGGGGTTTTCATTCAGATATTTCGTCACCATGCTAGGTATCATCATCAGTGAAGCAACATTGTTCTACTCTACTTGGAATTTATACTGTCCAGTCTGTTATCATGAACAGGGTCATTTCCAGTTTTGTCCTGTACGGGTTTGCATACGAGGTCCCATTTTGTATGTTTGTTGATTGCATTATGGGTGGACAGCCGTGCCTCTAGGAATTCCCATGTGTGTCTATGTTTGGCTTGGGCTACAATGGTTACCTTGTCCCAGTTAAACTGATGGCCTTCATTGTCCAAGTGTACTGATATTAACGAAAGATCATCATGTTGTTTTGTTGCTCGCTGATGTTTATGTATTCTGATGGTTTCCTTCCTGTTTGCCCAATGTAATGTTTGCTTGTAATGAAAGACCCCATTACCACAATATGCAGAACTAATTTAGTTTACAAAATAGCATGCAACAACTGCCACAAATATTACATCAGAAACTAGCCATCAGAATACATGAACATCAGCTAGCAGCAAAACAACACGATGAACCTGGACAATGGAGGTCAGTTTAACTGGGACAACGTAACCAATAGTAGCTCAAGCCAAATAGACACACATGGGAATTCCTAGAGGCACAGTTCTCAACCCGTAACGCAATCAACAAACATATAGAGTTGGACGCCATATACAAACCTGTACAGGACAAAACCGGAAATGATACTGTTCACCATCATGGACTGGACAGTATAAATTCCAAGCAGAGTAGAATAACGTCACTTCATCGGAGGCCTCACTGATTATGTTACCTAGCATGGTGACGAAACGTCTGAACAAAAACAAACCAGCTCAGCGAGCAAGTCAACAAAATCTTCATTGTCTCAAATAATTTTCAGTCTTCCTTTCTCATTGTAGTACCCATGCTAATATAGCAAAAGAATAGAAGTGCATCCTCAAATTAATTACCATTTGCTAATGGTAAGATTCTTGATAGTGTAGATGAGCAGAGAGATCTCAGTGTCCATGTACACAGATCCTTGAAAGTTGCCACCCAGGTTGACAGGGCTGTTAAGAAGGCATACAGTGTTTTAGCTTTTATTAATAGAGGGATCGAGTTCCGGAACCAAGAGGTTATGCTGCAGCTGTACAAAACTCTGGTGCAGCCACACTTGGAGTATTGCGTACAGTTCTGGTCACCGCATTATAAGGAGGATGTGGAAACTTTGGAAAGGGTGCAGAGGAGATTTACTAGGATGTTACCTGGTATGGAGGGGAGGTCTTACGAGGAAAGGCTGAGGGACTTGAGGCTGTTTTCATTAGAGAGAAGGTTGAGAGGTGACTTAATTGAAACATATAAAATAATCAGAGGGTTAGATAGGGTGGATAGGGAGAGCCTTTTTCCTAGGATGGTGACGGCGAGCACGAGGGGGCATAGCTTTAAATTGAGGGGTGAAAGATATAGAACAGATGTCAGAGGTGGTTTCTTTACTCAGAGAGTAGTAAGGGAATGGAACACTTTGCCTGCAACGGTAGTAGATTCAACAACTTTAGGTACATTTAAGTCGTCATTGGATAAGCATATGGACGTACATGGAATAGTGTAGGTTAGATGGGCTTCAGGTCGGTATGACAGGTCAGCACAACAGAGGGCCAAAGGGCCTGTACTGTGCTGTAATGTTCTATGTTCTATGTTAATATCCTTTTCATGACCAAAGCCTTGTGGTGAAAATAACATTCCAAGTACCTTTTTGACAGTTTAACAAAGACATCTTTACAAAAAAGAAAACCTGACAGGAGCATCAACAGCTTTAAAAACCCTCTAGCTAAAAATAATCTGCATCTTAATGCCCCTCAAGGCAACAACACAAAAGACTGGTACTCTCTGTTGAAGATTAATCAATGTTTTAATTTTCTTAATCTATCAGCAAAATTACATGTGATAAAAGTTGTAATTATATGGTTTTCAATCCATCAGTACCTCCCATGTGCACAAATCTGGTGGGGGCTAGTTCAGCTTTAATATATACTGCACATAATGTAAAGAAAATACTTCCAGCAAGGAAATGAAGCAGCTTTGTGCACTTGCTGCTGAGTGCATTACAGCTGCCTTCAAATCTGCACATTTAATGAGTTTCAAATTGCTAGTGAGGTCAAGTCAATCAATATTCGTGAAAATAACATCACATTTTCATAATGGTGACTTAGCAATTCTAATTTCTCATACACATAAAGAGCCAGTTTGGTATTGTAAATCTAACATTCAGTGGGAGTCTTCGTCAATTCAGATGATCTCTACACGTGGTAGGCTTCATTATTTAGGTCAATCTTCAAACATGTTTATTTGTGTTCATGGAGGCAAGGCATTAAGCAGTACAATATTTTTACCTATGAGAACAATTATAGCATTGCACTAGACCTGGCACGGTGTGTACAGACACGCAAGGCACATCTGTCTCACAACAGATCTCAACTTCAACACCTAAAGAGAAAGCATCCTGAATCACTATGAATATTTTAAATTTTCGACACCATTTCACTTTCTGGCTGTCCATTTAGACTAAACATATACAAGTTTTAAGATGTGGAAGAAAAGCCACCATCAATAGTTGATATCAAACTTGTTGCATAATTCCAACATTTTCTACTCTCATATCAGCTGCTGAGCCAGCTACTAAGGGCAATTAAGGTCAACTGTTCTCATGATTGAAATTTGTTCCAACATACTGGCCAAAGTTTCCATTCAGAAATTTTTCTGTCTGAATTTAAAATAAATTTTTCACAGGATGTGGTCATTGCTGGCTAGGCCACGACAAAGGTTAGGAAGTGGACAGTGTGCAGGAGCAACCCATACAGTAAATGCCTCTGTATCATTAAAAAGGGCACAGGGAAGACATTTCAACCAAAGCTATAATGTAGTCAGGAGCTGACTGATCCTGGTGGGACTCAAACTGAACATCAGTGAACATTATTATTTAGTAAGTACTAGTTCATAGCACTGTCGATGATACCATTCATCACTTTGCTGAAGAGTAGACTAATGTAGCAATAATTAGCTGGGTTGGATTTGTTGTAGGTAATTATTACAAACAATCCATGAGCACTTACCCCTCACAGCCCCTTATACTTGCCAGCATCCCCATGTTTGGATAATTGAAGTTTCCCATTTTAACTACTCTATAATGTTGGCATTTCTCTACAATTTCTGATGATTTGTTCTTCTACATCCTTTCCACTAGTTGATGGTGTGCAAACTACACAGAATAATAAAATCGCACCCTTTTTATTCCATAGCTCTGGCCAAATTGACTCTGTCTTGAACTCTCAGACATCTGTCTTCTCCAATATTTTGAATGTCCTCCTGAATGAATGCAGATACCCATTCTCTTTTCCTTCCTTTTCTATGTTTCTAAAACACCTAATACCCAGAAAAACAAAGTGTGGAGCTGGATGAACACAGCAGGCCAAGCAGCATCTCAGGAGCACAAAAGCTGAAGTTTCGGGCCTAGATCTTTCATCAGATGAAGGGTCTAGGCCCGAAACGTCAGCTTTTGTGCTCCTGAGATGCTGCTTGGCTTGCTGTGTTCATCCAGCTCCACACTTTGTTATCTTGGATTCTACAGCATCTGCAGTTCCCATTATCACTAATACCCAGAAAAACTTGACACCCACTCTGCTGTTCCTTGAGCTAGGGTTCCGTCACAGCACCATATTTTCACATTGTTATCTGCATCTGTAACTTCCCAACCTTATTTATTCAATTCAATGTATTTACACACAAGCACATTAACTCTGTTTTGATCCTTAGAGGTAGCAAGAACTGCAGATGCTGGAGTCAGAGTCAATACAGCGTGGAACTGGAGGAACACAGCAGGTCAAGCAGCAAAAGCAGAGCAGGAAAGTAGATGTTTTAGGTCGGGGCCCTTCATGAGGACTGATGAAGGGTCCTAACCTGGAATGTCAACTTTCATGCCCCTCTGATGCTGCCTGACCTGTGTTCTTCCAGCTCCACATCGCATTGACTCAGTTTTGATCCTACTTCTTTTCTCCCCTTCTCAGACTTCGCCTATTAACTTCTCTTATCTAGGCTAGTGCCAGCTTTAAGACAGTTTAAAGATCTTCCAATGGTACTTGCAAAACGAGCCACAAGGAACTCAGCCTCAGCTCTGTTCAGGTGCAACCCATCTGGATTGTACAGGTTGCCATGAGCCCATCTCAGTGTCCTAGGAATCTAAAGTCCTCCCGCCTGCCCCATTCACTGTACTCACTTGCACATGGGACTGGTAGCATTCTGCTAATTACTGTTTATTAATATGTATATATTAAAGCTGAACTAGCCCCCACTTGCCAACTTTCTACCAAGGTCCCTAAAATCTGATTGTAGGACCGCATATTGCTTCATTTCCAATGTTAGTAGATTCGCCAACTTTAGGTACATTTAAGTCATCATTGGATAAGCATATGGACGTACGTGGAATAGTGTTGGTTAGATGGGCTTGAGATCGGTATGACAGGTCGGCACAACATCGAGGGCCGAAGGGCCTGTACTGTGCTGTAATGTTCTATGTTCATTGGTACTGACATGGACCACAATCTCAGGCTATTCACCCTCCCTCTAAAGAATATCCAGTAGCCACTCTGTGACATCCTTTATCCTGCACCAATGAGCCAACATTACATCCTGGAATAAATGTTGATTGCCACAGGAACATCTGTTTGCTCCCCTAACGGACTCATTTCACTATTGTTCTTGCATTTTTCTTTCCTTCCCTCCTGTAGTGCCCAAAGCTTGGCTATGTCTGAACTTTCTTGAGGAATCCACACCCTCCGCAGCTTCCCAAATAGAAAGCCTGATTTGTAAGCAGGACCCCAGGGACTCCCACACTACATGGGAGCCCCATTCACTTCCCTCCTCCAGTCTCTTACTCCAGTTTGACCATCACTCTAAGCATATTATCCATGTAACTCTGAGCACCGTGGGTGCACCATAGTGACTCCAGCTAGCACTTGAGCTCAAACCTCAGAGCTCAAGTTTCTACAGCTGGGAACAATTCCTGCACAAGATCATAAACATCAGTAGGGTCCATGACATTACATATCAATTTACTGTCTTTACTACTTCATATGACATGGGTGTTGTTGCTGTTGCCCATTACCAATTACCTAGAACTGAGTGGCTTGCTAAGGCATTTCAGAGGACATTTAACCAATTTGCTGAGAGCATGGATTCACATGTAGGCTAGATCAAGTAAGGAAGGGCATTCGCTGAAGGACATTAGCAAACACAATGGGGTTTCATGACAATTTATGATAGCTGGCATGGTAACTATCACAAGACTAACTTTTTTTGTTTTAGATCATTTATGATACCGTTACAACCCCATTTTCCCTTAATATTTGAACATTTGGCAGTAGCAGTTCCTGAATCTGATCTGTGTGATTCGGATAAATTACGTAAGCAGACAATTGCATGGCAAACAAAGTATAATATGGATACAAAACATTGAATGGGGAGAAAACAGGAACCCGGTATTGAGTTGGATGGAACAAAAACAAAAGTTGCTGGAAAAGCTCAGCAGGTCTGGCAGCATCTATGAAGGAAAAAACAGAGTTAACGTTTCAGGTCCAGTGACCCTTTCTCAAAACAGATGCTGCCAGATCTGAGCTTTTCCAACAACTTTGTTTTTGTTCCTGATTTACAGCATTCGCAGTTCTTTTGGTTTTTATTGAGTTGGATCGTCTGCCATAGCCATATTAAATGGCGGAGGAGGGTCGAAGGGCTGATTGGCCTACTGCCGCCCTTATTTTCTATGAGAGCGGAGCTACTTTCCCTGGGGCTGGCAGCTCGGATCATTTATCAAAACAATTCCCCGCAGCTCGGGGGCCTCTGTCACGACACGTGAAAGCTCAGGAGTGAGAAGAGATTCCCTTGTTCCTTCTCGGACTGCAGCCAATAATCTCAGAGACAATGCCACTGTCCAAAGAGAGTTTTATCCAATTTGAATCAATTTGGCACCACACGGTAAATCTCCTGAAAGGCCGAAATGGGTGAAATTATACTCACTTGGGGGTCAGAAATATTCCCAATTCAGGCCCAAGATGCCCATGAAATAGTACAAATTCGCAGCAATCTTTGCAAATAGTGGTGTATTCCTGGTCCACTTGTACACCTCGGGAGTGCGACAAGTTTTTAAAGAAAGAATCAGCCCGTCTCTCACATCAAAAGCTCAGCTCCTTCTCGAAGGCATCACGGGCGCAGCCATGTTGTGATCGTGCAATAGCCTGCGCAGCAGCGTTGAACTCGGGGATTTGTAGTTCTACGTTCCACGGAATAAGGCGCCATCCCCAGTAGGTGCCAACCGGACTACAACTCCCAGACTGCAGCAGGCAGCGCTTTCGCAAACTGGTAATATGCTACAATTCATCTGTTTACGTAGGAATAGTGGATTACAGTTGGAGTCGAGAATTATCTCCTTGCACTGTAAAAGTACACCACAGTGTAAACACTAATATGCTTATATAATCACTAATATGCTTATGTTGATCATTATGCAAAAATGGAAATTTTAAACGAGTACATGCAAAAGGCCAAGCCGAATCTGGAGAGAGAACCATCATTCATCTGAAGTTACTTTTCATCACAGTTGGCACCTTCTCCCAGTTGGAAAGTCAGGCCTGATTTTTATTCTAGATGGGACGTGACTGTGCCACTGTCTAGGCTGGCTAATTCCTTTGGAGAATTTGATAGTAAGCTCTCTGCTGGAACTGCTTAGGTTGATATGGTGTGGGAACACTCATATTGCTATCAGAAAGGCAGTTTCAATATTTTAACCCAACAACAGCAAAGGAACAGTAAGATAATTGAGGACTGATTCAGACAGAAATGAATCAGTGGTAATACTCCCATGCATCTGCTGCCCTTGTCCTGGTTGGTTGAGCTCACTGGTTTGGAAGGCTGTCAAAGCAGCATTGGTGAGTTGCAGCAATGACCTATAGACAGTACACATAGCTGCCACTTTGTGTCAGATATATCAGATGGGGCGTCATGAACAGACTGGTTCATCATGCAGTTTCAAGCTATCTTGGGGATTGCCATTGACCAGAAATTGAACTGGACAGGTATATAAATACTGTAACTGGAGCAGCAAATCAGAGGCAAATAAATGATTTCCTCATACCACCTACAAAACAACAGGCAGCTATAAGCAATTAACAAGTGCTGTTGGGAAAATGTCAGAGTCTTTTATAGAGGATGTAACAGCAGATCATTTACAAATGCATAATATGAAAAAGCAGAGTCAACATGGCTTCACGAAAGGGAGAACATGCCTGACAAATTTACTGGAACTATTTGAGGAGATAACAGGCAGGATTGAAGGGGATGCAGTTGATGTAATATATTTGAATTTTCAGAAGGTGTTTGATAAAGTACCACACACTAGGCTACTTACTAAGACAGGAGGCCATGGTGTTGGAGGCAGGAGTAATAGCATGGTTAAGGATGGGCTAACTAATAGAAAACACAGAGTTAGGATAGAGCGGGATATTTTCAAGATGGCCAATTGTAACTAGTGGTGTACCACAGGGACCAATGTGGGGCACAATTTTTGTAGTATATATCAAAGACCTGGATAGGGAAAGTGAATGTACTATAGTCAAGTTTGCAAAGACACAAAAATATGTGGAAACACAAATGATGGGGATGACCCAACGAGTCTGCAGAGGGATATATTACAGTTTAAGCGAATGAGGACAGAAAACATGACAGGTAGAATTAAAAAAAACTTGGCAGTTCGGGAAATATGAGTTCTGCACTTCAGCAGGAAGATTAAGGAGCAGAATATTATTTAAATGGGAAAAGACTGCAGAAGCCTATGTACTGAATTACAGAGAACTAGCATCCAAGGTAGAGGTCGATGTTCACCTTTATTTCAAAGAGATTAAAGTATAAAAGTAGGGAGGTTTTACTAAAATTATACAAGACACTGGTTAGACCACAGCTGGAATACTGTGAACGGTATTTTTGACCCTTGTCATAGGAAAAGCATACTGACTTTGGAGGCAGTCCAGAGAAGTTTCATGTGTCTGATACCAGGCTTGGAGGGGCTGTCTTATGAAGAGAGGTTGAGTGGGTTGGGCCTGTACTCATTGGAAATTAGAAAATGAGAGACAACCTCAAAGAAACATGCAAGATTCTTAATGGACTTGATAAGATATATGCAAAAACTTTGTTTCCCCTTGCAGGAGAGTCTCAGATCAGAAGGCATAATCTCAGAATAAGGGGTCACACATTTAAGACAGAAAGGTATTTTTTTCCTTTATGACTCTGTGGAATTCTTTATCACAGAGGGCTTTTGAAGCTGGGCTATTAAGTATATTCAAGGCTGAGACAGACAGAATTTTAATCAGTCAGGAAATCAAGAATTATGGGGAAAAGCAGGGAAGTGGAAGTGAGGATGAGCAGATCAACCAGAATCTCATTGAATGCAGAGCAGATTTAACAGATTGAATGGCCTACTTCTACTCCTTTGTCTTATGATCTTAAAACAGGAGTATGATGCAATACTCCCAACTTGTCTGGAAGACTGCAGCTGTAATACACTCATGAAGTTTGACACCACCCAAGATAAAGCAGCTCATTTGGATACCATTTCCGCTTCCTCCACCACCAATGCACTAGGAGCAGTGGCTACCATCTGCAAGTTGAACAGCAGCAATTTACCAAGGCTCCTTAGACATCACCTCCTAAACCACAACCAATATTGTTTGGAAGGACAAGGGCAGTAGATACATTGTAACTCCACCATCTGCAAATTTTCCTTCAAACCAGTCACTATCATCACTTGGAAGTTTGTTGCCTTTCTTCAGTGTTACTGGATTAAAGTTCTGAAACTCCAATAAAATATTGTGTCTACCTACAGTAAATAGACCACAGCAGCTCACCAGCACCTTCTCTAGATAAGTAGGAATGGGACAAATGTGTGCAAGCCCAGCCAGAGGTGTCCACATCACGTGAGTGAATAAACTAAAAGGTTGTTGGACCTGTAGTCATCCAGGCAAGTGGTCAGTATTCCACTACACTCCTGACTTATACCTTGAAGAGTCAAGAGGTGAGTTACTTGTTGCAGAATTCCTACCATTATCAAATTTGTTTACATTACACTCTGCCCTTTTCAAAGCCATTAACATAAATAGTGAATGACTGAAGCCTTGGGTAGATCCTTGTGCAGTTGACTAGTTACATCTTTCCAACTTTTAAAAGACCCATTAATGTTGACTGCCTTCTATGCATTAATCATTCCTTAATCTATGTTCATACATTACCTCATTATGAGCTCCTATCTTTCTCCTTTCATAGCCTTTTATGTGACACCATATCGAATGCCATCTGGAAATCCAAATACATTACGTCTACTAGTTCCCTTTATCTACTCTGCTTTTTTTCTTCTGAAAGAACAGTTGCAAATTTGTCAAATCTGATTTCCCATTCACAAAACCATCCTGACTGTATTACATTGAATAAAGTTTTATCAAATGTCTTGCCGTTTCTTTCTTAATAATTGATCCCAGCATTTTTCCAACAGTTTTTATTAGGCTGACTAGTCTGTAGATTCCTGCTTTCTGTCTCCCTCCCTTCTTGAACAAGAGGGCTCATATTAGTAGTTTCTCAATCCACTGGATCCCTGCCAGACTCCGGTCAGTTCTGGTATATTTCGACCAATGCATCCACTCTCCCTGCAGCCAACTCCTTTAAAACCCGTGGATGCCGGCCATAGCTCCTGACCATTTGCCTGCCTTCAGTCCCATTAATTTCTCAAATACTTTGTTCCTCATAATACTGTTGCAAGACCATTCCTCTCATTAGTACCTTGCTTATCTCATATTTTTGGGATGTTTATAATGTCCTCCACGCCATCATGGCCAATACGAAATAATCAAGTCTGCACAGCATTGCTTGAAATGTCACTGTACGAACAAAATTTCCCCATTGAATTTT
This sequence comes from Stegostoma tigrinum, assembly GCF_030684315.1. Lineage (NCBI taxonomy): Eukaryota > Metazoa > Chordata > Chondrichthyes > Orectolobiformes > Stegostomatidae > Stegostoma > Stegostoma tigrinum. Next base: position 86,684,528 of record NC_081356.1, read on the forward strand.
ATGGCACAGGAGAACATTTGCTCATTTGTACCTGATTTAGCTCTGTAAGATAATACCATTTCTCTACTCTTTCCTGAGAACTTCTGGTACTTCCTCTCTTCAAATATTGAAACATCATCCTTTCAACAAGTAATTATGTGGCTTTATTGCACCACAGTTTAGACTGAAGTTTTCCATGTTTGAAAGTTCCTGCATTTTAAAAAAAAGTCTTCACTGTTTTGGCAATTACCTTAAAATTATGCTCCATTTTCTCTAACATGTGGATTTTTTTGATCTATTTACAGCATTCACAAGATATTTACGGATGAGAAGAGCTACTTGGCCCATCTTCAATCAGCTATCCAAAAGATTTTAGTTCCCCTTGCAACAAAATTGTTATTTCCATGAACAGTTTGCCAAATTTTGACATTTCTTTGTATTGCCCTCCAATTCCATCAGCTGGTTTGCGACCAGCTGCAAATTCAACCAATTTTTCATTGAATTTCTGAATCTAAGTCATTGATGGAGTTGGAAATAATAGTAGTCAGAAAACTGAGCCTTGAGACATTCCCACAGTGCTTTTCCCAACCCAAAATAATTCTTCCAACAAATACTCATTGTGTTCTACTCTTACGCCAATTATTTATGCATTCCCAAAATTTATCCTATATCCCTACAGCTCAGAATTAACTTAAAGTCTTTACAATGAATTTTTGTCAAATGTTTTTTGAAATTCTGGTTCAGAACATGAAAGGGAATTTTATGTATAATTGTTCCAATCAAGTACATTGCATTTGTTATTGTAATGACAGATATGTGATTCCTGTTTGTTTTAATATGATTTTAGACATTTGATTTCAAACTAGTGGCATATTTATACAGATAACTTTTGTGAAACATTTAAAATAATAGAGTTCTTCCAGATCCGTGATCGAATCCATTATGTGTTAGAGGGCAGCTGAGTAAAAAACTCTGGTGTGTTAACAAAAGATTGCTGGGGTTTACATCCGTGGGTGGGTTGTAAGCATTGAAAGACATTAGCTTGTTTTTGGTTTAGCATAATCAAGGGCTGATTTTAACTTCGACGACCCAGAAACTGAAAGCTTTCAAGGCAGATTTGGAGGACGCATGATTGGGGTCAGAAGCAGATATAGTTTCTCTCCTAAGATTAATCCCTAGCAATAACGCCATTAGGCCATCACCTCCCCCATAATATGATAGAATTCTTCATAAAGTTGGAAAGTGACATCGGTGATTCTGAGACCAGTGTCTTGAATCTATATAAAGAAAACAATGGTAGTACAAGAGATGGCTCGCTATGATAAACTGAGGAACGTTACTTAAAGGAATGATGGTGGATAGGTGAAAGTGGGAACAGGGTGCTGAGTACAATAATCAACCCTGATCCCATTCAATTGCAGACCAGGCTCAAAGGGCCAAATGGCCTATTTCTGTTTCTATTTTCTATGCTTTTGTATTTAGATGGCTTGGTTTGATTGATATTTTCCTTTGGTGTAATTTCATTCTATTTCAGCTTCTAATTTATTGTTAAAGAAATCTGCAACCTTATATGCCTATTGTCAATGAATGACCACAATGTTTGGCTAGGAGTGCTAGTGCCTGGAGCATACATCTTTGATACTACTGTCAGAATGTTGTGAGTGTCCTTAAACTTTGCAGTATCCAGTGCCTTCCAAGTTTCTTGGTATCATATGGAGTGAATCAAATTGGTTGAAGGCTGGTATCCATGATGCTGGGGACTTGAGGAACAGGCCAAGATAGATTATAGAACTAAGATCAGTGCAGAGGCCCAGGGAATGTTCCTATGCCTAAACTGAGAAATGCTCTTTAATAAAAGCACTTTCTCGCAAAATTTTATAGCTAATGAAATACTTTCCTGAAGTCTAGTGATTGTTGTATTGGAGGAAATCCAGCAGCCAATTTGACACAACAAGCTGTCACAAATAGGATATGATGATAAATACATTGTCTTTTCTTGAAATCATAGCTTGCAAATAAAGGTTATTAAGAAGAACTCCCCTGATTTTCTTGTAAATAGTGCATTGGAATCTCTTACATCCACATGACAAGGTAGAGAGAATCTCTATCTAACATCTCATCCAGAAAGCAGCATCTTCAGCAGTGTAGCATTCCGTTAGATTACACTGGAGTGATATCCTTGATATTCGGGTTGAGGTCCTCTAGTGAAACTTGAACCCAGAATATTTTACTCATAAGCAATTACTTACAAGATGTATTAATGACTTGGATGTCAAAAGCCAATGAACTAAGCAAAATTATTGACTGACACGAAAAAGTTGGAAAGGCAATTAGTGAGAATGACACAAAAAGCCAACAGTCATAAATATATACAGAATGAGAACAGATCTAGACAGGTCAAGTGAGTGGTAAAGCACTTGGCAGAAAGAATAGAAGTAAGGAAAATTTGAGATTTGTTGGGAAAAATAGAAGAGCTGAATGTTATTTAAATGGGGATAGACTGAAGAAAGCTACAGCACAGATGGATTTTGGCATCCCTGTGCATGAAATACAAAAAGCTAGCACCCTGTGCATGAAATACAAAAAGCTAGCATCCAAGTTCACCAGGTAATAGGGAAGGCAAATGAAAGTGTTGGCCTTTATTTAGTAGGGAGTGGAGTAGAAAATTAGGGAGGATTGCTAAAATTATACAACATACTATTCAGACCACACCTGGAATAGTGTGAACAGATTTTTTTTGCGACTTATCAAAGACTTTGGAGGCAATGCAGAGAAGGTTCACTAGGCTGATGCCAGACTTAGAGGGATTTTCTTCTGAGGAGGCATTGAATAGATTGGGCCTATACTCATTGGAGTTTAGAAGAATGAGAGGAGACTTTGTTAAAACATACAAGATTATTAGGGTAATAAAATGTGAGGCTGGATGAACACAGCAGGCCAAGCAGCATCTCAGGAGCACAAAAGCTGACGTTTCGGGCCTAGACCCTTCATCAGAGAGGGGGATGGGGAGAGGGAACTAGAATAAATAGGGAGAGAGGGGGAGGCGGACCGAAGGTGGAGAGTAAAGAAGATAGGTGGAGTGAGTATAGATGGGGAGGTAGGGAGGGAATAGGTCAGTCCAGGGAAGACGGGCAGGTCAAGGAGGTGGGATGAGGTTAGGAGGTAGATGGGGGTATGGCTTGGAGTGGGAGGAAGGGATGGGTGAGAGGAAGAACCGGTTAGGGAGGCAGAGACAGGGTGGACTGGTTTTGGGATGCAGTGGGTGGAGGGGAAGTGCTGGGCTGGTTGTGTGGTGCAGTGGGGGGAGGGGACGAACTGGGCTGGTTTAGGGATGCAGTAGGGGAAGGGGAGATTTTGAAACTGGTGAAGTCCACATTGATACCATTAGGCTGCAGGGTTCCCAGGCGGAATATGAGTTGCTGTTCCTGCAACCTTCGGGTGGCATCATTGTGGCACTGCAGGAGGCCCATGATGGACATGTCATCTAAAGAATGGGAGGGGGAGTGGAAATGGTTTGCGACTGGGAGCTGCAGTTGTTTGTTGCAAACTGAGCGGAGGTGTTCTGCAAAGCGGTCTCCAAGCCTCCGCTTGGTTTCCCCAATGTAGAGGAAGCCACACCGGGTACAGTGGATGCAGTATACCACATTGGCAGATGTGCAGGTGAACCTCTGCTTAATATGGAATGTCATCTTGGGGCCTGGGATGGGGGTGAGGGAGGAGGTGTGGGGCAAGTGTAGCATTTCCTGCGATTGCAGGGGAAGGTGCCGGGTGTGGTGGGGTTGGAGGGCAGCGTGGAATGAACAAGGGAGTCACGGAGAAAGTGGTCTCTCCGGAAAGCAGACAGGGGTGGGGATGGAAAAATGCCTTGGGTGATGGGGTCGGATTGTAAATGGCGAAAGATGATGCGTTGTATCCGGAGGTTGGTAGGGTGGTGTGTGAGAACGAGGGGGATCCTCTTAGGGCGGTTGTGGCGGGGGCGGGGTGTGAGGGATGTGTTGCGGGAAATACGGGAGACGCCGTCAAGGGCGTTCTCGATCACTGTGGGGGGAAAGTTGCGTTCCTTGAAGAACTTGGACATCTGGGATGTGCGGGAGTGGAATGTCTTATCATGGGAGCAGATGCGGCGGAGGCGGAGGAATTGGGAATAGGGGATGGAATTTTTGCAGGAGGGTGGGTGGGAGGAGGTGTATTCTAGGTAGCTGTGGGAGTCGGTGGGCTTGAAATGGACATCAGTTACAAGCTGGTTGCCTGAGATGGAGACTGAGAGGTCCAGGAAGGTGAGGGATGTGCTGGAGATGGCCCAGGTGAACTGAAGGTTGGGGTGGAAGGTGTTGGTGAAGTGGATGAACTGTTCGAGCTCCTCTGGGGAGCAAGAGGCGGCGCCGATACAGTCATCAATGTAACGGAGGAAGAGGTGGGGTTTGGGGCCTGTGTAGGTGCGGAAGAGGGACTGTTCCACGTAACCTACAAAGAGGCAGGCATAGCTGGGGCCCATGCGGGTGCCCATGGCCACCCCCTTAGTCTGTAGGAAGTGGGAGGAGTCAAAAGAGAAGTTGTTGAGTGTGAGGACGAGTTCAGCTAGGCGGATGAGAGTGTCGGTGGAGGGGGACTGGTTGGGCTTGCGGGACAGGAAGAAGCGGAGGGCCTTGAGGCCATCTGCATGCGGAAAGCAGGTGTATAGGGACTGGACATCCATGGTGAATATGAGGTGTTGGGGGCCAGGGAATTGGAAGTCCTGGAGGAGGTGGACGGCGTGGGTGGTGTCACGGACGTAGGTGGGGAGTTCCTGGACCAAAGGGGAGAAAATGGAGTCCAGATAGGTGGAGATGAGTTCGGTGGGGCAGGAGCAGGCTGAGACGATGGGTCGACCAGGACAGGCAGGTTTGTGGATTTTGGGAAGGAGATAGAAACAGGCCGTGCAGGGTTGGGGAACAATGAGGTTGGAGGCTGTGGGTGGGAGGTCCCCTGAGGTGATGAGGTCGTGAATGGTGTTGGAGATGATGGTTTGGTGCTCGGGTGTGGGGTCATGATCGAGGGGGCGGTAGGATGTGGTGTCGGAGAGTTGGCGTCTGGCCTCGGCGATGTAGAGGTCAGTGCGCCATACTACCACTGCGCCACCCTTGTCTGCGGGTTTGATGGTGAGGTTGGGGTTGGAGCGGAGGGCTGCCCTTTCTGCGGGTTTGATGGTGAGGTTGGGGTTGGAGCGGAGGGAGCGGAGGTGCTTGGCTGAGTGGATGTGAAATTGATGTTGCCTTCTCTTGTAGGAGAGTCTAGAACCAGAGGGGCCATCCATGTGAGACCAGAATGAGGAAGAATTTTTTCTTCTCTTAGAGGGTAGTTATTCAGTGGCATTCATTGTTGTGGCCATTTCGGAGACATGGATAGAGCAGGGACAGGAATGGTTGTTGCAGGTTCCGGGATTAAGATGTTTCAGTAAGAACAGAGAAGCTGGTAAAAGGGGCGGAGGTGTGGCATTGTTGGTCAAGGACAGTATTACTGTTGCAGAAAGGATGTTTGGGGGCTCGTCAACTGAGGTAGTATGGGCTGAGGTTAGAAACAGGAAAGGAGAGGTCACCCTGTTGGGAGTTTTCTATAGACCTCTGAATAGTTCCAGAGATGTCGAGGAAAGGATAGCAAAGATGATTCTCAATAGGAGTGAGGGAGACAGGGTAGTTGTCATGAGGGACTTCAACTTTCCAGATATTGACTGGGAACACTATAGTTCGAGTACTATAGATGGGTCAGTTTTTGCCCAGAGTGTGCAGGAGGGCTTCCTGACACAGTATGTAAATAGGCCAACAAGGGACGAAGCCACATTAGATTTGGTACTGGGTAATGAGCCCGGCCAGGTGTTAGATTTGGAAGTAGGTGAGCACTTTGGTGATAGCGATCACAATTCTGTTATGTTTACTTGAGTGATGGAAAGGAATAGGTGTATACCACTGGGCAAGAGTTATAGCTGGGGGAAAGGCAATTACGATGAGATTAGGCAAGATTTAGGGAGCATAGAATGGGGAAGGAAACTGCAGGGGATGGGCACATTAGAAATGTGGAGCTTATTCAAGGAAAAGCTCCTGTGTGTCCTAGATAAATATGTACCTGTCAGGCAGGGAGGAAGCTGTAGAGTGCTGAAGCCGTGGTTTATGAAGGAGGTGGAATCTCTGGTCAAGAGGAAGAAGAAGGCTCATGTTAGGATGAGATGTGAAGGCTCAGGGCACTTGAGGGCTACGAGGTAGCCAGGAAAGACCTAAAGAGAGAGCTCAGAAGAGCCAGGAGGAGACATGAGAAGTTGTTGGCGGATAGGATCAGGGTAAACCCTAAGGCTTTCTATAGGTATTTAAGGAATAAAAGAATGACGGAAGTAAGATTAGGCCCAATCAAGGATAGTAGTGGTAAGTTGTGTGTGGAGTCAGATGAGATAGGGGAAGCGCTAAATGAATATTTTTCAACAGTATTCACTCTAGAAAACGACAATGTTGTCGAGGAGAATACTGAGATACAGGCTACTAGACTAGGTGGGATTGAGGTTCACACGGACGAGGTATTAGAAATCCTTCAGAGGGTGAAGATAGATCAGTCCCCTGGGCCAGATGGGATTTATCCTCGGATCCTTTGGGAAGCCAGGGAGGAGATTGCCGAACCTTTGGCATTGATCTTTAACTCTTCATTGTCTTCAGGAATAGTGCCAGATGACTGGGGGATAGCAAATGTGGTTCCCCTGTTCAAGAAGGGGAGTAGAGACAACCCTGGTAATTATAGACCAGTGAGCCTTACCTCAGTCGTTGGTAAAGTGTTGGAAAAGATTATAAGGGACAGGATTTATAATCATCTAGAAAAGAATAAATTGATTAGGGATAGTCAGCACTGTTTTGTAAAGGGAAGGTCGTGCCTATCAAACCTTATTGAGTTCTTTGAGAAGGTGACCAAACAGGTAGATGAGAGTAAACCGGTTGATGTGGTGTATATGGATTTCAGCAAGGCGTTCGATAAGGTTCCCCACAGTAGGCTATTGTACAAAATGCGGAGGAATGGAATTGTGGGAGATATAGCAGTTTGGATCGGAAATTGGCTTGCTGAAAGAAGACAGAGGGTGGTAGTTGATGGGAAATGTTCATCCTGGAGACCAGTTACTAGTGGTGTACCACAGGGGTTGGTGTTGGGTCCACTGCTGTTTGTCATTTTTATAAATGACCTGGATGAGGGCGTAGAAGGATGGGTTAGTAAATTTGCAGACAACACTAAGGTCGGTGGAGTTGTGGATAGTGATGAAGGATGCTGTAGGTTGGAGAGAGACATATATAAGCTGCAGAGCTGGGCTGAGAGGTGGCAAATGGAGTGTAATGCAGACAAGTGTGAGGTGATGCACTTTGGTAGGAGTAACCAGAAGGCAAAGTACAGGGCTAATGGTAAGATTCTTAGCAGAATAGATGAGCAGAGAGATCTCGGTGTCCATGTACACAGATCCTTGAAAGTTACCACCCAGGTTGACAGGGCTGTTAAGAAGGCATACAGTGTTTTAGCTTTTATTAATAGAGGGATCGAGTTCCGGAACCAAGAGGTTATGGTGAAGCTGTACAAAACTCTGGTGCGGCCGCACTTGGAGTATTGTGTACAGTTCTGGTCACCACATTATAAGGAGGATGTGGAAGCTTTGGAAAGGGTGCAGAGGAGATTTACTAGGATGTTACCTGGTATGGAGGGAAGGTCTTACGAGGAAAGGCTGAGGGACTTGAGGTTGTTTTCATTAGAGAGAAGAAGGTTGAGAGGTGACCTAATTGAAACATATAAAATAATCAGAGGGTTAGATAGGGTGGATAGGGAGAGCCTTTTTCCTAGGATGGTGACGGCGAGCACGAGGGGGCATAGCTTTAAATTGAGGGGTGAAGGATATAGGACAGATGTCAGAGGTAGTTTCTTTACTCAGAGAGTAGTAAGGGAATGGAACGCTTTGCCTGCAACGGTAGTAGATTCGCCAAATTTAGGTACATTTAAGTCGTCATTGGACAAGCATATGGACGTACATGGAATAGTGTAGGTTAGATGGGCTTGAGATCGGTATGACAGGTCGGCACAACATCGAGGGCCGAAGGGCCTGTGCTGTGCTGTAATGTTCTATGTTCTATGTTCTAGGGGGATGTCAAGACTGAGTCACTAATTATATTCAAAGCTGAGATAGACCATTTTTAATCAGTAATGGAATCAAGGGTTATGGTGATAAGGCAGGAAAAGGGATTTGAGGATTATCTGATCATCCATAATTTCACTCAGTGGTAGAGCTGACTCGTTGAACTAAATAACCTACTTCTGCTCCTATATTTTGTAGCCATTGTGGAAGACTGGGAAAGAAGTGGCAGGCAAAATTCACTGTGGTGGCACCTGTCGTATCTGGGCAAATGAGGGAAGGTTTGATGATAGTTAACATTTTTAAAAGTCAAAATCGGGACATATTAACAGCCATGGGAAGGTGGGTCTTTTTGATATTGACCTATTGGGTGAACAATGACAGAGAATCAGTTGTAGTTGGGAGGCCATGTGATGTCATCTCCCAGAGCATATCCAGTCAGAGTTGGCAAAGTTCTGTAGATTATTTACAATGCGCCCTTAACAGTGATCAGTGATCAATAACAGTGACAACCATCTTGGGGTCATCAAAATGGAAATGGTGCAAGGTATACATACCTAACGTATGCAGTGTAATGTGCTAGGATGGATGCTTAAAAAAAGGGAGAAAAAACACACAGATTTTCTCCACAGGACTTAATTCATATTTGATCAAAAGCAAAAAGAGGAAAATGTTTGAATTGTGTTTCAGAATTTGTCTAGACACTAGATCATTTAATAAAAATCTGTATGCCTTGGCAACATGGAGATGTATGGTCACTCCGCAGTTGCACTGAGAGGTGTGTGTGGAGAGCTGCTTGAATTGGTTTTCAAGGGTCCTTTCTGAAAGACTGCTATGCCTGTTAGTCAATGATGACTATCAGTACTACCTGCAAGTCAGGAGTAAACACTGGAAAACAGTAAGATTATAATGAATCTGTCTGGGGAGGATTAAAAATCAATACAATATAACAGGTAGATGGCCTAACCTGCTCGATACAAATGCTGCTCGCCAACCTATTCTATGTTTATCAATCAACTACCAAGCCTTCACACAACTTTACGGCTCTTTACACCTGGTATACATTTAAACTGAAAATTAAGATGAAAGGATTTGCACATTCCATATCTCCCAAGAGATTAATACTTCAATTTATTGCACTATAACCTGCCAGAATCATATATAATTGCTAACTGATATCCAGGATTGACTCAGAGATAATGGGAACTGCAGATGCTGGAGCATCCAAGATAACAAAGTGTGGAGCTGGATGAACACAGCAGGCCAAGCAACATCTCAGGAGCACAAAAGCTGACGTTTCGGGCCTAGACCCTTCATCACAGGGGGTCTCTGATGAAGGGTCTAGGCCCGAAATGTCAGCTTTTGTGCTCCTGAGATGCTGCTTGGCCTGCTGTGTTCATCCAGCTTCACACTTTATTATCCAGGATTGACTGCAGCTCGAGCAAAATTTCTGCATGTGACTTTTAGATACGATAGCCAAACTTTTATCTGCATTTGCATGACAGCATGATGCATTTTATTCAGGAGGAGATCCTTTCTTAAAAGTAATTAATTAAAAATTTTAATCAGGTTTAAAGCATAACGAGCTATAATTCAATATTAAATAGCTAATAGAAAGTAGCTTTCACTGAGCATCAGTAATGATTCATACCCTTATGGATGTGCAAAAATATAATGCCCGTGTTCATTGAGTGAAAAATGCACCAAAGTGTAATACGCAAATTGCTGAGAGGGCCCCAGTATGGTTCCAAGCCCCCTAGCAAATATGTTTTATATCTTTAATATTGTTTTTCACCCTTCAAGCTTTCCAGAATTTAAATATTTGTATTTCACTCCAGGAGAAATGACAGAATATTGAAAGTGCCACCAATGAAATGACAAACTTATACAGCTATTTGTGTTCATAATATTGGGGTTTATTCATGAACTTGCAGCTTTTTGAGTGCTGTGTCAACTTTTTTGAATTGTTCATTAGTCCTTGTCAATTTTCTAGATTAGCATATGTACTTATATAATATCTCCTCCTCACTGTCTACCTTCCAGGCATGTACACTGGCAGACAAATATCACAGACACTCACTTTAACTATCTAACCTCTTTGACAATGCATTTTGAAAAGTGCATTTTAATATCTGCCCCTTTTCAGATGAAAGCATGGAGAACAGTCAGGCAGCACTGCCAGAAACCTGTGTCATGACAGCTTGCTGCGACATTCTCACTACAGTTTGAAAGCACCAACACAGTCGTCCATGTTCCAAAGTGACTGTGAGAATTAGCACAAGGTGAGGCAGGAACTTGGCCAAAAGTGCATTCCAAAGTGCTGAATGTTGTGAAATTAGAAAACTATATCAGTCTATTGCTTTTTAACGGGAAAATTGATGAAAGAGCTGGGCATGCTCATTTAGAATGAATTAAAAATGTAAAAGCCATTGCCAGTCCCTTTGTTTCATGTAGGTAATTATCCTTATAATAGATGATGAAGCTGTGTAATTCATTCCCTTTTGACCAGGAGCCTGTGAAAATAAGTGTTTTCACTCATTGGCAGGCTAATGTACCAAAACCTGCAGACGAGGTTGGTGATATGATGACACAGAGGTCAATGCAGCTGCAATATCTGCTGGTGTCCCTGGTGTATTTCCTTTACGTTGAATCATTTCAAATATAATAAATAGGAACAGAGTGAGACTGTACGGACTTTCAAATTTGCTCCAGCGTTTAGTAAGATTGTGACTGTATTTCTATATTAACTCAATTTTCCTATCACATCTCCATATCCCTTGATTCGCCCAAGAATCTAATACCCAAACTTGTACGTACTCTCAAGCAGAGATTTCTGTTTTGTGAAATATATTTTTCATGGCATGTCCAAAAATAACCCATTATTCAAATTGGTTGGAATCACTATGGAACATTATAGCTTGCACATTGATGTCTTGTAGAACTCTGAACTATAGAGGAAGTTTGTATCAGAAGAGATTCTTGGGCATTACTCTCTTATTGATTTCTTCCTGTGCTGCTCTCATCTTGAAAATAATTTGCTTACCTTCAGCTCTCCAGTGACCTAGCAAACAGTAAACCAACATTTTTCTCAGTTTACCTAAAAATATTTTTGTTCTTCTACAATTGATAATAATGTCAAAAATAATGCAAACTAATGAGCTGATTTTTAGTAAAAATTAGTGAAGTATCAATTTCAGGGTGTTTCATAGAGGGTGTCTCACTGTGAGCCCTAGTGAGCTATGTCATGCTCTTCTCTGCAGTTCCCCTCAAGAGAACTCAGCAGTGGTGGATGTGCTTGCCAATGCCAGAAAGTTCCAGTATTCTCTGCTCTTGAGCCATTTTAAAAGCCCACCTGTGCACTAACCAGAAAGTGCTGTTCACAGTGCAGTGAGAAGACAATGAAAAAGAAAGATTCTCGGGCCGTAAGTGTGGCTTGGTTGACACTCCATTGGAAAGCTAAGCTCCCCACAGACACCCAGGAGATCCTTGGAAGCAGACAGTTGCATAAAAACATTGTGTCCCCTTGATAGCCATTATGATAGGATAGCCCCGCGCCCCCCACCCTTTCAGGATGTAGGCCTCATTCCAGTAATTAGCATTGTTTTGTGACAGTGTCCCAGGATGCCTCAGTCCATGGTGCCACTCTGCCTTCCTCATCTTGAAGAAATGGCATCAAGGACAATAGACTCTGGACTCCCATTACCTCCTCTGTATCCTAATGAGGCCTTCAGCCTCCGTGTCTCTCACAACCTACTTGCAGATTCCCATCTCACCTAGTCCCCCATTTCCCCACATTCCCCTGGCTCCCCACAGCAAACTTATGACATCCTCTTCTCCAAACAACCCATAATGGCTTCCATCTCCACCTGTTTATTTGTGGCCTCCCTCTTTTAAGCCCCAATTCCCATGGACCCAATGGGCCAATAGCTGTCTCAGCAAAAAACTGCTTCCAACTCATCCTCCTGACCTCGGCAAAATGACAGCTGTTGCTGATAGGTTTGCGAGCGAGTTTGTTGAGCAGCAATGGGAGGAGCAAACCAGCTAATGGTTGGAGAAGCAGCTCCTCATTGTTTGTTTGAATTCCCGGGCAACTTTTCTCTGTTTGGTTGCTCCCATGAGTGATTTATCTCAGGCAGTATGGATAATTTTGGGGTGGATTCATCCTTCCTTTGTGTATATCTAGAGCGTTGGTTTCCAGCATTAACCCTTCTGGAACTATTACCTTATGCAATAGCCATCATCATCATTTCTCTCTGAAATTGTGCTTCAAGGCAATTTAAATATTTGTGCGTAATCAGCTGGCAGTAATGGAGCACAGTTTCAAGCACAGAAGTATAAGTCACCTGAAAACTGGGGTGTGAAGGCATGGCAAAGAAGACTATTTAACCATATTTTTTGGTCCTGAATGAATGGTTCCTGTAGTGAGGAATAAATGCCAATATGATTTCTTATTCCCTTTTTCCTGGGTCATTAAGTCTGTTTGCAAATATCTGCATGCAGTTCAGCCATGTCTGTTTGTAAACTTGCCAATGGGCACAATAAGCCTGTAATGCCAATATTTTCCATTGTTTTCTATTATTTTCTTAGCTGTTAAACGTAATTTTTATAAATATCAATAATGTTTACAAACTTCCTAAGTGTGGGCCAAAATATTAGATTAAAAGAACTGTCTTACTTCTTAATGGCAATTTGCATTTAAAAGAATATTACAGATGTTTGTAAATTCACCTGAAGAGTATATTTACCTTTACCACATATATTTATTTTGCAATCAAATGAGTGCCTTTAGATAGATACTAGATGTAAGATCAGTAAACCGGTTTTTCTGCCCTTTAAGACCATATGAAATAGGAGCAGCAGTAGGCTATTCAGCCCTTGAGTCTGCTCCACCTTTCAATAGGATCATGGCCAAACCCATATTCCTCACATCCACTTTTGTGCCCTTTCGCCATAACCCTTGATTCCTCATCCGATCATGAATCTATTTATCTCAGCTTTAAATATACATAAGTATACACAAGAACTCTGCCTTCACAGGCCTCTGTTGGCAAGGAGTTCCAAACACTCACAACTCTGAGAGATGAAATTCCTCCTCACCACAGTCTTAAATTGGGCCCTCTTAATTCTGAGGCTATGTTTTCTGGTCCTAGACTCTCCCATGAGGGGAAGTATCCTCTCAGCATTTACCTTTAGTTGTATTGAAATCAGGATTCCACAGAGTCCTATTCTAGGACTCTATAATTATGACATTTTTGTCTTCCTTGGTTTTACCATCAGCCTACAGCCCACAAAGCTTTAAAGATCAAAGCAGATACGATGAGATCAATAACTCTTGATTTGTTTCATTTTCTTGGTGCATCTCTTCCGCATTTGAAGGGACAGGGAATCATCAGGCACAGTTCTGGATCTTCAGTGTTGCAATACCCTTCAAGTACCATTATCTAGTGGGAGTGTTGAAGTACAGAATTGACCTTTGCTTTTTATCTTTGGCGTTGTTCCCTAATGTTGGCTTTAGCCTTTAATGTCGGCTCATAATCTTTTTTTAAAACCTACTCTCCAAAATGATAAGAATGACACAATGTTTTTAATAGAGCAAAGAACAATACAGCATAGGAACAGGCCATTCAGCCTTCCAAGCCTGTGCTGATACATATTGCCCTTCCATACTAAAGTATTCACTTACAGGATCTGTATCCCGCTACTCCCTTCCTATTCACATATTCGTCCAGGTGCTTCTTGAATGCTGCTACTATGTTTGCTTCAACCATCTCCTCTGGCAACGCGTTCCAGGCACTCACCACCCAGTGTGTGGAAAACATGCCTCGCACATCTCTTTTAAACTTCACCACTCGCACGTCGAACCTGTGTTTCCTAGTAATTGATCCCTCCATCCTGGGAAAAAGCCTCATACCTTCCACTCTATCTATGCCATTCACATTATGTCATCCCTCAACCTCCTGCATTCCAGTGAAAACAAACCTAATCTATCCAAGAGATAATAAACTACTGCACCTCCCAGTTGCAAACTATTTCAACTCCCCCTCCCATTCCTCAGAAGACATGTCCATCCTGGGCTTCCTGCAGTGCCATAATGACGCCACCTGAAGGTTGCAGGAACAGCAACTCATATTCCGCTTGAGAACTTTGCAGCCCAATGGTATCAATGTGGACTTCACAAGCTTCAAAATCACCCCTCCCCCCACCGCATCCCAAAACCAGCCCAGCTCATCCCCGCCTCCGTAACCTGTTCTTCCTCTCACCTATTCCCTCCTTCCACCTCAAGCCCCACCTCCATTTCCTACCTTCTAACCTCATCCTGCCCCCTTGAGATGTCCATCCTCCCTGGACTGACCTATCACCTCCCTACCTCCCCACCTACACTCACCTTTACCGGCTCCATCCCCGCCTCTTTGACTTGTCTGTCTCCTCTCCACCTATCTTCTCCTCTATCCATCTTCTATCCGCCTCCCCCCCTCTCCCTATTTATTTCAGAACCCCCTTCCCCTCCCCCATTTCTGATGAAGGATCTAGGCCCGAAACGTCAGCCTTCTTGATCCTAAAATGCTGCTTGGCCTGCTGTGTTCATCCAGCTGTACACCTTGTTATCTCTAGTCTATCCGATCTTTCTTCATTGCTGAAATCCCCCAGGCAACATTCTGGTAAATGTTTTTTGTACCCGCTTCAAAGCATCCACATCCTTCTGGTAGTGTGGTGACCAGAACTATATGCAATATTCCAAGTGTGGCCTAACTATAGTTTTATAAAGTTGCAGCATAACTTGTCTATTCTTAAACTCAGTGCCCCTTCTAATGAAGGCAACCATGCCATAAGCCTTTTTTAGTGCATTATCTGCTGACACTGCCACCTTCAGTGATCTGTGAACATGCATACCCAGATCCTGCTGCGTATCTATATTCCTAGGGGTTCTGCCATTCACTGTATAATTTGCATTTGTACTCAACCTTCTAAAATGCACCAACTCACATTTGTCCATATTAAACTCAATCTGCCATTTTTCTGTGTATGCCTGTAATTAATCTATCTCCTGCTGTATCCTCTGAAAATTCTTCTAATTATCTGAAACTCCACCAATCTTTGTACAGTCTACAAACTTACTGGTGAGACCAGCTATGTTTTCCTCTAAATTATTTATGTGGATCATGAACATCAGAGGTCCCACGTTGATTCCTGTGGAGCACCATTAGTCACGGACCTCCATTCTGAAAAGTATCCTTCCACAGCTACCCACTGCCTCCCATGAATAAGCCAGTTCTGATCCATTTTGCCAACTCACTTCTGATACCATGTGACTTCACCTTTTGTACCAGCCTGCCACGAGGGACCTTGTTGAAGGTTTTACTCAAGTCTGAATAGACAACATCAACTGCTTTTTCCTCAACAATCATCTGCATCACCGTCTCAAAAAACTCGATCAAGTTAGTGAGGCATGACCTCCCCAGCACAAAACCAAGCTGTTTATTGCCCATCAGTCCATATGCATTTAAACACTTATAGATCTTGTCCTGAGAACCTTTTCCAATAATTTACCTACTAATGATGTGAGGCTCACAGGCCTGTAATTTCGTAGATTATCCTTGTTACGCTTCTTGGACAATGGGACAACATTGGCTATTCTCCAGTCCTCTGGGACCTCACCTGTGGCCAAAGAGGATGTCAATGTTCCAGCAAATTATTCTCTTGCCTCCCTCAATATTCTGGCATAGATCCCACCAGGACCGGGGGACTCATCTATCTTAATACTTTTTAATTTCACACAATACCACTTCCTATTTAACATCAACTTGGCTTAGAAATTCAACAGTCCTTTCCTTGAGATCATCCTCCACTACTGCCGCCTCTTTGATGAATACTGATGCAAAGTATGTTTAATTTTATGAATAATGTGAATGACATCCAAACTATAACATATCCACACACAAGACAAGCTCAGATTATGAGACTCCTTAAAAACCAAAGTAGCTTGTGTCCAAAATGTAACAAGACTGAGGCATCAGCTAGCAGGAACTGCAGATGGTGGAGAATCTGAGATAACAAGGTGTAGAGCTGGATGAACACAGCAGGCCAAGCAGCATCAGAGGAGCAGGAAAGCTGGCATTTCGAGCCTAGACCCTTCTTCAGAAATGGGGGAGGGGAAGGGGGTATCTAAAATGAATAGGGAGAGAGGGGGAGGAGGATAGAAGATGGATAGAAGAGAAGGTAGGTGGAGAGGAGACAGACAGGTCAAAGAGGCAGAGATGGGCCCAGTGAAGGTGAGTGTAGGTGGGGAGTTAGGGAGGGGTAGGTCAGGCCAAGGAGGACGGACAGATCAAGGGGGCGGGATGATGCTAGTAGGTAGGAGATGGAGGTGGGCCTTGAGGTGGGAGGAGTTGTTCCTGCAACCTTCGGGTGGCATCATTGTGGCACTATAGGAGGCCCAGGATGGACATGTCATCTGATGAATGGGAGGGGGAGTTGAAATGGTTTGCGATTGGAAGGTGCAGTTGTTTAGTGCAAATCGAGCCACAACGATGCCACCTGAAGTTTGCAGGAACAGCACCTCATATTTCGCTTGGGAACCCAATGGTATCAATGTGGACTTCACAAGCTTCAAAATCTCTCCTTCTCCCCCCCCCCCCGCATCCCAAAACCAGCCCAGCTTGTACCTGCCTCCCTACCCTGTCATTCCTCCCACCTATCCCTTCCTCCCACCTCAAGGCCCACCCCCACCTCCTACCTACCAGCCTCATCCCACCCCCTTGACCTGTCTGTCCTCCCTGGACTGTCCTATCTCCTTCCTACCTCCCCACCTACACTCACCTTTACTGGCTCCATCCCCGTCTCTTTGACCTGTCTGTCTTCTCTCCACCTATCTTCTCCTCTATCCATCTTCTATACACCTCCCCCTCTCTCCCTATTTATTTCAGAACCCCCTTCTCCTCCCCCATTTCTGAAGAAGGGTCTAGGCCCGAAATGTCAGCTTTCCTGCTCCTGTGATGCTGCTTGGCCTGCTGTGTTCATCCAGCCCTACACCTTGTTATCTGAGACATCAGTTAGACTGGAACTCGTATGTAATATTTGTGACATACAAAATCCAAGCAACGACCACCTTGAACAAAAGAGAATCGAATTACAACCACTTGACAGTCAGTAGCACCTACTAAAAACATTCTGAGTGTTACCATTGGCTTGAAATTAAACTGGATTAGCCATGTCGGTACTGTGGCTACAAGAACAGGGTCAGAGCTGGGAATTCTGCAGTGAGTCTTACCTCCTGCCTTCTGGATACTTACTGACTGTCCACAATGCACAGGTCAAAAGTGCGATGCAATGCTGTCCTGTTGTCTGGATGAGTGCAATTCCAACAACACTTAAGGGTCTTGACACAATCCAGAACAAAACAGCTCTCTTGACTGATATCATATCCACCACCTTGACATTCACTTCCTTCAACATCACTACATAACGGCAGTGGTGTGTCTCATCTCCAACATGTACTGCAGCGACACACTAAGTCTCCTCTTACAGCAATTTCTAAAGCTGTGACCTCTACTACCTGGAAAAACAAGGACAGTTTGTTCCGAGGAACATACCACCCCCAAGTTCATCTACAAGCCTAACACAACTCTAACTTGGAACTCTTACTTCATTATCACTGTGTCAAAGTCCTGGCATTCCCATCTAAGCAGCACAGTCGGTGTCCCTGCAACCCAAGGCTGTTCAAGAAGGCAGCTCACACTTCTTCAGGTCATTTAGGGATTGACAGTAAAATGCTAGCCAAGCCAGCAATGCCAGTATCCCATAAACGAATTTTTAACAAAGTTGAAAAAAAAAAGAAAGGAATATCAGAAATTTGGTTCTGGAATTTGTGGAGGAGATGGAATGGACAAACAGAAAATGTGCAAACTAATAAATGTTTGGATTTCAAGTATTATGCAATCCAGAACAGCTGGAGTGCAGGAAAGAAAGCCAAACAGATTTCTCTTATTTGCCTGTATTGGCAGCCTGCTGGGTATAATAGCCGAAGTAATAAGTGCATATGAAGCAAGTATTCCAGCCATCTGTGCCGTTGAGGGATGACTACAGGGAAAAGAAACATATCCAGTTTAAAACTAGGTGAGTTGTTTTTAAAGTTTGTCTTGGTACATGTCAGTGTTTTATAATGAGCAACAAAACAGCAAAAATAGTCAAACGATGTTGCATCCTTACTCCAGAATACACTATAGGTTCAATCTGAAACACTGTTAATTATTAGATTCTCTAGGGGAAGGTGCAGGGATTGGGTATCGTGTTTTGTTCATATGAGTTGCTTTTTCACACTTTTGAATCAGACAGTAATGTTAAATGAGACTTAATGTTTAAAAAAAACACAGCGAGTTAGTTTTTTTTACATCATTGCATTCAATTACAAAGACTACCTAGGGTCAATTGTATTCCTTTCCATGTGTTTCAGTATGTGGTTCCATGGGCTGTGATTCAAGAATGTTCAGCAACACAATGACCTATTTTATGCAGCTGAATTAATAAACAGCACCTGATTTCAAATGTTTTTGAAGACGTTTTGTGTCAGATCACATGAACAATGCTCTTTACCAAAAAATAAGTCATTTAAAAATAAGCAATGACACCACAATACTTACATGCCACACCAAATGGGAGAAATAAGTAATGTAGGAGGTTTATGTGCTCCCAAATGTTTTATTAACATTGACAGTTTAGGTGTTATACTAATCCTAAACTTGTCTCACTCATGACAGTATGCCAGAGATATACGCCACAATGAATAGCAAGAGAAAATGCACTGATGCTTGTCACAGAATTGCTTCGGTAAAACAGATTAAGGCAAAAATACTTACTAAAGCACCACAGAGTTAAACTTTTCTATAAGATTGTTCATGAGATGCGGACATCACAGACTAGGCTTGCATTTTTGCAATTCCTTATTGTCCAGAGGCAGTTAAAGCTCAACCACATTGCCGTGGACCTGCATGTCAGTCAGAGCAGGTCAGGACAGCAGATTTTCTTCCCTGAAGGCCTTCAGTGATTCACATGGGTTCTCTAAAATTGTTGTTATAGATTAAGCTTAATCCAAAAGATTTCAACATAGTTGCACAAATGTGCAGGAGCATTTAAACAAATAAGAGAAATACATCTTTCAGTTGGTTTGCTATTGAAACAAGATTTCTTTTCAAGCTCTGATGCAGAGTCATCTAGACTCTAAACATTAGCTTGTTCTCTCTCCACAGATGCTGCCTGGCCCAATATGTTTTCCAGCATTTTTTTGTTTTCAGCACTGATTCCAGCATTTGCAGTAATTTACTCCTACAGGTATTTAAAAGTTGATGAAGGAACCAGGAATGTGTTGTAGATAATGAGGATCTTTAAAATTGTTGTTCCAAGCTTTGCCCAAAAGAAGCGAAAGATTCAAAACATATTTTGCATTTTACGGACAGTTAGGCATGCAGAGATTAAAGTTTCTGTGGAACCAGAGAATTCCTCCTCCCCCTGGCTCAATTATGTCTTTTGTCTAAAAAATGAAGATTTTCCATTTGCTCAACCATGGTGACTGCAGAGACCACTGACTAATCTTGAGTAAAGCAGGCCCAAAACTGGACTTGCTTCTTACTAATTAATGAGGTATTATTTTCCTATTTCTATATAATTAAGGTGCATAATCTATTTTAGATGCTGAGTCAGCAACATAGCAGTTGAAATAGCAGTTGCACAAACTGGTGTTCTTTATGTTTGTTTAGTATCTGAATACAATGTTTTTCTTTACTTGGCTAGTAACATAGCCACTGCATTACTACAAAATTTGTTTGATAATGTAATTATTATGTTATTGTAATCCAAAACCATCCATAAAATTTGCGTTAAAACCCCATAATAGGCAGTTGGGAATATGTAATGACTTAAAATAAGTCTGGAAGCCAAAAGTTTAATCAATCAAAGAAAAAATCCTTTTAGTCAAATCCTTTTAGATTTTAGTCAAAACAAAGCTCTGTTTTATTTTGGTCTAATATCTTATATCTGGTTCCTTCTCCCTCACTTCTTTTTGGAATTCTGGAGCAGAATTGGAAAGCTATTTGGAGAACAGATCTTGAAATGGCAGTAAAATCTTTGAAAAAACGGCAAGACACTTCTGAGTGTTATGCCACTGTGCATTTCTAAAAAGGGGCTAATGAATCAATGCATTGTTAGTGTTCTTATGGGGAAAATATAAACAAAAATAACCAATATTACTGAATGTCCCCCAATGCAGAAATTACCAACAAATTCAAGTTACAAGTGAACTTACAGACAAATGATACTTCAAATATAAAGGTAAATTTTTACTTTAAATAGTCAATGCAATTGTTACATCATTTGCAGCCATGCATATTTGCATCATTCCTCGCACAAAAGTGGCACTTTGTAGCCACACAGTTCCATAACATGCTGAACTAAAATAAAGATCTACAGATGCTGGAGATCTGAAACAGAAACAGGACTTGCAGGTAAAATTCAACAGGTCTGGCAGCATCTATGGGAAGAAAACTGAGTTAGCAGAGTTCAGAAGTTCTGAGGAAGGGTCGAAATGTTAGCACTGCTTTCCTCTCACAGATGCTGACAGTTGTGCTGAGTTTCATCAGCAATTTCTATTTTTGTTCCATAATACAGTATTTTTTGTTTACACAGGGATCCTTATCTAGTAGCGTCTTTCACTTTTGTGAAGCCATGTTTCTGGCAGCTTTAAAGGACAGCTGCAGACACAAAGAAGATCGAGAAGCAAAGGAGTTAGACGTACAAGAAGACGCAAAGAGAACACAGAAAGTGACAGAAAGAGGAGCAATGAGAATCCTTGCACTTTTGTGTTTCAGAGGTATGATTATCTTCATAAAGGCACACTTTACATCATTGCTGTCTCTCGGGTCACAACAGCTCCAATGGCATAGCTTTTCACAGCTTCATTTTAACCAATTACACCCCAGCTCACTTCCCAATATTCCCCTTCCAAGAAGTGGCAAGGAAGATGGTGGGAAGGACAGATAATCATGTGAGATCACTACCTCAGAAGCCAACATGGGAAGACTGATGGTTGACCTTCCTGATCTGCTGCCAATTAGGGCTATTAAGTCGTCAATTATTGACCACTTATAGACTTTACCTGCAATTATTTCAGTTCCTGTTGAGATAAGGAAGATCCAGCTGACCCAACTGGTATACTGGTGAGCACAGGCTGTTAGTTTGGTGGAGGATCCAGAGATTGGCACACATCTGTGCAAGACTGAGGGACTCGACTTGGTGAAGGAGTTGACCTCTGAGAGACAATTCCTGCCAATGCTTCTAACCTCCCTGCCCCCATCCCTTTTTCATCTCCAACCCAAGAAACATCCCTCAAATAACGCCTTTTTTTTTGTCCTCTGACCTTCCATCAGGGAGAGTAGTGTCTTAGCAGCTGTGGCTCTGACAAATGCTGGTTAGTTAGTAGCTCTGCTCCAGTTTGGTAATTTTGATGGAAAGCTTCCTAGCAGACAATTACATTCCTGATCGTCGTATGAATCGTGGCTTTCTGAACAAGGTAATCCCGGTTTCCTCTTCGTATAACATTTCCCATTTTTGGATTTATTTCAAAAATGGAAAAATTCTGCCCTCAAATCTTTAGTGACTCCAAGCTGTTTGCACCGTGTTCTGGGATTTCAACCTTTTTAGTCAACGCAACTTACAGAGCTGTGATGTCCTTTTCTCCCAAAAGAAAACTGTGTCCTCTTCCTGTGAGTTGATTTGTACCTTCCCTTAACAAGGATTCTCATTGCTCCTCTTTCTGTCACTTTCTGTGTTCTCTTTGCGTCTTCTTGTACGTCTAACTCCTTTGCTTCTCGATCTTCTTTGTGTCTGCAGCTGTCCTTTAAAGCTGCCAGAAACATGGCTTATCATTTCCATCTTGTCACTACAGTTTCTTTGTCAAGACTGCGAAATCACAATGTCCAGTATTTCTTGTTATCTAAGAAAAATACAATGGGTCATCCCACCATCATCTCAGCACCTAAGAGAACACATGCAGTGTGTCTTAGTGACTACCGCCCAGTGGCTCTGACCTCAATAATCATGAGGTGCTTCGAAAGGCTGGTCTTGGCCCACATCAGCTCCAGTCTCCCAACCTGCCTTTATCCCCAGCAATTTGCCTACCAACATAACAGATCCACAGCGGATGCTATTTCCGTAGCCCTGTACTCATCCCTGGAACATCTGGACAACAAAGGCACTTACATTAGACTCCTGCTCATTGACTACAGCTCTGCCTTCAACACCATTATCCCCTCCAGACTGATTTCAAATCTCCATGACCTTGGCCTTGGCTCCGCCCTCTGCAACTGGATCCTTAGCTTTCTGACCCATAGGCTGCAATCAGTGAGGATAGGTAACTGCACCTCCTCCACAATAACACTCAACACTTAGAACACCCTCCCCCCAAGGATGTGTCCTCAACCCCCTGCTGTGCTCCCTGTACACCTATGCCTGTGTTTCCAAATTCAGAATGTACATCATCTACACGTTTGCTGATGACACCACCATGGTAGGATGGATATCTAACAGTGATGAGTCAGAATACAGAAAGGAGATAGTGAGTTTGGTGACATGGGGACCTTACCCTGTTTTCAACGTTGATTCTTAATCATTTCTGTGAGTTAACTGCAGATGTAAGCAACTCAGAAAAATACTTCCTGTCTTCCTGCTGTAAAGCTTTTGGCTGACTTAACTTCACCTTGAGTGGCAAAGCTAGGCAGAGCTGTACAACAAACTGTGCTGACTACAGAGCAAAGCAACAGATCTTGGAGACGTGTAGACCCATATTCAATGTGAATAGTTTGTGTATTCTAGCACTTTTGATGCAAGATTTAAAAAGGATCTGAAGGATTACTTTTTTCACTTAGAGGATGGTGTGTGTATGGAATGAGCTGCCCGAGGAAGTGTTGGAAGTGAGTACAATCACAACATTTAAAAGGAATCTGGGTAGGTACATGAATTGGAAGGATTTGGAGGAATATCAGCTAAATGCTTGCAAATGGGACTAAGTCTGATTGGGTTATCTAGTGGATGCAGACGAGTTGGACCAAAGGGTCTTTTTCCATGGTGTATAACTCTATGACTGACTGACTGAATTCAGTATGCCCATGCACAATAAGTGGGAAATGGAAAACTATGACATATGAACCATTTTGAGGAAATTGTCAGGAAACCAGGATATTCAGTAAAATTCAGGACTTTCCAAGAAAAACTTGAGCATCTGGTCACCCTATTTATAATCTTCAAGACTCTTTCTTGCTACTGTGGTTTGCAGCATATTTAGATACCTGCAACTTTTAATGGGATATTTTGCTTTCTCATAGCAGTAGATGGATATAAATTATATGTTAAAACAAAAATCCAATGCTTGTTCATTTGAAACTTTTGCCTGTACTGAGCATCTTTTTGTTTTTTTTTAAATTCACTTGTCGGTTGTGAGCATCACTGTTTGGGTCAATATTTATTGCTTGTCCATAATTGCCGTTGAAGGGTGGCTGGTGAGCTGCCTTCTTGAACCACTGCAGTCCATGTACATCTCAATATTTCTGAAAAAAAATTAAGAAATATTTTAAATGAACTTTGTGTTAAGCACAACATGAGCAAGACCTCGATAATCTTCCTGGGACCAAGAACTTTTATTCACACTTGTTCCTGTGTCTACCTCATGGATGAGCTGTCGTTGGCCCTATCTGTCACCTTTAACCAAGTATCTGATCTTGACTGCAGGATGGCTTATTGCTGCAAAGAGTACCATCCTTGATTCAAGAACCTTCAAAAGAACATGTCCAAAGCAACATTACTAAACAGAAATATTCAAGTTCTGCATTGCTCCAGTCCTTTCACCGACAGAAATGCTGAAAGATGCACAACAACACTTTGTGAGCTATTACACACAAATCCCATCTTTGACCTGTCTTTACCAATGCACTGTACAATGTGTGCCAGCATTATGTAAGTCAATTGGCATTGCATGGTGGCTTGAGATCAGCTGAGAACAGTGCAGGTTTACTGGTTACCTTTTTTTAAAACTAACTATTGTAATAATCCAAAAGCAATTTTTACATTCATTTCGGCATTTTGTATTTCCTCCTTGAAACAGTAAATATTTAAACAATTTTTGAAACAATTTTTGAATGTGTTTGATAATGTCAATTAATAATGATGTTACATTCAGTTCAGATCAAAATAATGAAAAACTAACTAACTGATGAAAAACCTCTGTTATCACTGCTCACCTTTAATGATTCTTCCTTATAGTAAGTAATTTAAAAGATAAACTCATTATTTGCCACAGATGCCATTGGTATCCAGTCATCCCTCAGAATTGCACTGAGGATATTTACTTTATAAAAGCCTCCCCAGACCTTTAAAGGTCAACAAATGAACTGATCTCAGGTACAGAAATAGAGAGGCAAATGAAAAAAAAGTGACATAGTGAGCTGTTGCTGAAAGCCCCTTCTAGTTTTAGCTGTCATTTTGCATTTTCATACATGCGCGATAATTCAGAGGATAGTTCCCATGGGGAAGTCTTCATGCCTGCTAGCCTATATTTCCCCAATCAGACAGCACGTAAGTAATGGAGCAGCACTTTAATGGCTCTCCTCCCACACGCCCTGATAACCTTCTCTCCGCTGAGCTAGTTTGTAGCTGACAAATATGACATGCATATCTGTTACTTCCCTGGGCAGGTAATATTCTCATTTCCAATCCATCACAGTCATCAAAAAATAATGAGACCCTTGGAAGTAATGTTGTACTGGAAGTGAGCTTATGGGACTATCAAGTGCAGATTAACTACAAACTGGCATGAAAAATTGGAGAAAGCAGTAATTTTACAATAAATGAATAGTATTTAGAAAAGCCTGTAATTTTCTGTCAGTAAAACACACAATGCAATGAACAAGACATTTCCTGAAATACTATAGCTGCCTTTAACACCAGGACTGCACAGCAAAAATCACATTGATTTTTTTTAACCCACAGATGTTTGCAGGAGAATGCAATAACCAATTCAAATTGAAATTTAATACCATCTTACCCAAGGATTACATAGTTGTGTTTGTTTTGTGAAATAAGTGATTTTGCTGTAAATTTTAAATCTGCAGACAACCTGCACTTAATCCCATTAATTAGCCGATACCAAAGCTCTTTTGTTAAAACAGAGGTTACAGATCTAAAATCAACAGCTGCAATTTTTAAACAACTTTGTAATGCCTCTTAAGTTGCGCTGATGTAATTCAGTTTTGTATTTAAGGAGAAATTTCATCTTAGCTCATGGAGATGTCTACACTTTGGCAATTTGAACTAATACTAATGTTCATTTGGTAGATCAAGATATTGCTGAAATGAGAGACAAATCACTGAAGCTTTTCATTTAAACTCAACAGAATAAACCCAGTAATGACAATTTTCCTGCGAAGACAATTTATATTACAAGAGAAAAGGAATCTGATTCATTGTTAAATTGATTCTGATTGGCTGAAACATGTTATCGTGAAGGAAATGGGGAACTATAGGTTCTCCAAGCTTCTAGGTATCTAAAAAATGCATCAGACTTGAACATTTTTCTTTTTCTTGAGGTAATGTGTTCCTATGTACCAATTTATTTTAATTAAAGCATGCATAAATGGGGCATATTGCAACTGGTTATTTTTGGTTGATTGTTAGCAAAACTATCATTACACTCTATATTGTTCAGAAGATCAAAAGATTATACAACATAGGAACTAAAGTAGGCCAGTCTGCCCACTGAACCTGTTCTGACATTCAATGAGATTGTGGCTCGTCTGATAACTCTCAACTACTTTTTCCTGCCGTTTTCTCCATTATTGTTGATTCACTTACTGATTAAAAATCTGCCCATTTCAGCCTAGAATATACTTAAGCACCAACATCACCAGCCGTCTTTGGTAAAGAACTGCATAATTCACTACACTCAGAGAATGAATTCGTCCTTTGCAACTCCCTTAATTCTGGGAAGCAAGTATAGAATTCTGTTAACAATAGATGTTGCCAGGTACGTAGGCTGTGTATCTCAATAATAGACAAATTCAAACAAAGAGTATGTTTCTTGTAATTTTGTGAACGTTTCAAATTTGTTGCCCTGAAGTTGGTTCGGTTGCTTGCAACATAAAAAGCTTCAGTAAACATTCCATCAAATTAATTGTAAAGCATCTGATCACGTAGAATACAAATATGGCAATTCGAGTGTGTGACTTTACATTTCAAGATGATTCAACTGAAGGGTAGTGATATTAAGCTGTTCTTTTGTGAGAGAACTCATACCAATCTGCAAAGCAGATGAAGAAACCAGTTGGAATATTTAAACTGGTACGCGACGTTTGACAGCAATTTTTTGCTAAGCGGACAGCATTATATCACTGGGTAGAGTATGGCAGGGGCTCTGGTATTGGAAGAATAATGCCAATGATTAAACTAATAATCCAGGGAAAGTGAGCTTAGATCCTACCATAGCAGTTTGAGAACTTGAACTCTGTTTAATTATAAAAAAGAAAAATAAATCAGGAATAGTGATCAAGAAGGCATCAATTTCTCTAATATCTCAACCACTTCATTGATTTTTCATAAGCAAGGAAATCTACCATCTTCGTTTGGCCTAGGCTATATTTGACTCATGTCCTACATAAATTTATTTGCCTCCTTATGCTTTCTAAGTGGTCTAAGAGGGTGACTAGGATGCATTAATTTGCTGCAAAATGAAGACACCCAAAATATATTTTTGTATCTAAAAAGTCACCTTCTCACGTACATTGAAATAAGCAATAAGCACCAGCTTTGCCAGAAATGTCCACATCCAAGAATAAGTATTTAAAGAATCTAGAAAATGTCAATTTGCACTAAGTTTTTGAATTTTCATTTTGTGTTTTGCTGAAAACTGCTTGAAATCTGTTTGAAATAACTGCTCAGAGGCCAGTATCTCATCACCAAACCACACTTAATTTACACGAGCCCATATGGACTCTAGAGACTGGCTCCAAATGAGCTGGTCAGTGTGAGGAAACCCTCTGAATCTCCTGTTTATATATGCCAGCCAAGGCTCCCTGATTGATCCAGGTAAACAGCCCCAATTAAGGATCTCATACTCAACGAGATCCAACCTCGTTCCAATCAGTACACAGCTTTTATTATGTGAATTTGTTTTTGGGATAAACACCAGTTATACTTAATAACCAAGCTTTTTAATGAGTCTTATTGAAAGAAAATTATTTCTTACGTACAATACTGTGCACAAATGAGAACATTTTAAAATATGCTCACAGAATGAGGGTGCCATAATCTTTTTCCCATTCCTAATTACCTGAGTCAATCACACATTGCTGAGTGTCTGGAATCATCTGTAGCCCAGATAGGAATGGCAAATTTCTTTCCCTAAAGAGTGGTAGCAAACTTACTGGTTAATAGCAGACACTAGATTGGCTTTTTATTCCAAATTTTTAAGGAATTCAGATTTCACCATTTTCCATTGGGGATTTGAGCCCACAACCTCAGATCAGTAGGTTGGGATTCTGTACTCGTGATATTACCACTATTCCACCAACTCTCTTAAGTGTTGTACAATAGGAGGAGACATGGAAGTTAAAGAAAGTAATATAATGCAGAAATGGATGGCTAAAGGAAAAGCTAGGTAGGTCTTCAGAAGTAAAAACACAAAGTGCAGCAGAAACGCAGCAAGTCAGGCAATATTTTTAGAAATGAAGAGGGCTGAAAAATGGTGATTTTTACACTGTTGATAAAAGGTGAGGAAAAACAAGTATAATAGACGGTGAAGGGGAAGGTGCCTAAAGCAAAAGGAAAATGGAGTTCTAATAGTAGTAGAGAAGAGCTATGGATGAAGAATAAGTGTTAATGGAAGGTGTTAAAAGGAGAAAATAAGTCAGCTCTACTGAGACCAATCCCATGCAAACAAGACATTGGCAGGGGGCTGGGGGGGAGGGGGGTGTGGTTTGGTTGGGTAGGGGCTCGGAGGGAGAGGGAGCAAAAGAAAACTGATCCATCACTTCCAGACGATGCCGACATCACTGATGCTAGTCTTCAGCCAATTCGATTCGCTCCATGTGATATCAGGGAATTAGCAGAGACACACAGGACATTGCAAAGGCTTTGGGCCCTGACAAGATTTACAGCAATTGTACTGAAGATGAGCACTCTAAAACCTGCTGTGTCCCTTGTCAATCTGTTCCAGTCCAGCTACAACATTGGCAACTGCCTAACAAAGTGAAAAATTGCCCAAGTGTGTCAGATGCCATCCCACCTGTCTATTCTCAATCATCAGTAATGTGATGGAAAGTGCTGTTAACTGTGCTATCAAGCAGTATTTGTTCAGCAATTCAGTGTTCGTTGACACTCAGTTCGGGCCACTCAGCTCCTGAACTCATTACATCATTGCTTCAAACATGGATAGAAAAGCTGAATTCTGGAGTGAGGTGTGAGTGATAGACCTTTTATCAAGGCTGCATTTCCAAAACCCATAACAGCGATCATTTAGAAGTTGATGCATGGGAGCACCACCACCTGCAAGCTCCCCTCCAAGCAATTCATCATCCTGCCTTGGAAATATAATGTTGTTCCTTCACTGTTGCTGGGTCAAGATTCTACAGCTCTCTCCCCAACAGCATTGCCAGTCTTGCCAAGCCTTGGTGAATTTTGCAGCAGTTCAAGAAAGCAGCTCATCACCAAATCCTCAAAGGCAACTAAAGTTTGGATAATAAGTGCTGGCCCAGCCAATGAAGCCCACATTCAAAAAATATTTTTTGTTTAATTTGCAGAGAGCTGCTTAAGAGGTGCAAGCATCAAAATCTGATTTCAGCTATCTCAATGGCTTATATGATTATGGCCTTGGTAAATGTATGTTTCTCATTATGATTTACATCAGTCTGTGTAGCTTTATTATTACTACGATTGTAAGATAGCTATTGTCTCTAAGAAGCAAGCACTTGAATAGTTCTACTGGGCATAAGAACATAAAAGCAGGAGCAGAAGTAGGCTATTCTGCTCCTCAAACCTTTCCCACCATTCTATAAGATGATGGCTGATTTCCCCTAGGCCTCAATTCCTCTTTCATGCAACTCCTCAGAGCTCTGAACTCCTCAATATTTCAAAATTCTGTCTCCCTCCTATTTAAATACTTTGACCGATCTAACCTCCACAGACCTCTGGGGTAGAGAATTCTAGACATTCATTACACCTTGAGAGAAAAGAAGAGAGGACATAAAATCTGTGAACCATGAGAGTGCCTGAGGATGTAAGAATTATGAGTACTGCACATACCGGGAGACCACATTGATGGAACTTTTAAATTGACGAAAGCCCCTGGGTGACACAATAGGACTTTGATGGCCACATGTTAAAGTTTGAGGAATCCAGTAAGGCATGTTAAGCCTCTGGCTCCCTGGGGCTGGCTGATGGCATTAGTGGTGAAGAAGATGAAGTGATTTGCTTATATAGACAATGTATCATGACTAACCATGTACAACAGTGAGCTGAAACTAGCAAAATGCTACAAAGATCTCCAGTCGGCTCTTCACATGACTTCAAAAAAGAAAAGTTCAAGGCCATTGTCACCTTATGAGCAACAGGTATAGGGTGGCCACCAATTTGAACCATTCTCCCAAACTGCCAACATACAAAGAGCAATCATTATCTCTCTGGAAAGAAGCAGCCTGCAAGTTCTCAGACAGTCTGAGAGCTGAAGCTTAATTTATCCTCTGCCTGTAGTATCTCTGTGCAAATTAGTGTCTTTTCCTACCAGAAATTGCTGGATTTTGTTCACTTGGTGTCACCTGCCTGGGCTGCATTCTGCAACTGTCCCTGGACAGTGGTTCTCTTCTGCTTTCTTCCCAATATTTATTCCTCATTGGAGGCATCCCCAATGTGCACAATTCCAATGGGACAATGATCTCATGTTCCTCGAGTGGAGTCCTCACCCTCCAGGAAGAGCCTGTCTCCAGAGCACCTGCTGTCTCAGTCTGCTTATTAGCATTGTCAGCCTATAAAAAAACTGAAGAGTTGACTCAGCCAAATACTGCCACCTTCAGCAGCAGACTCTGCTGTTACATGCAGCTGTAGTCGCTTTTGCAGGCCTTTTCATCCACCCTCACGATATCTCTTCATATCTGCCAGAAACCATTTCTCTTTTGTTGGCTGTGTATTTACAAAACAAGTGAAATGGCAACGTAAAGAAATAGTCGATTGTCTCTTTAATAATCTCAATAGCCTGCTAGTTGCATTGTGTCAAAATAGCATGTGGGCTTCAGCTTTCAGAGCCTGTTTTCATTCCATATTATTGGAAACTGGGAGTATAACAATGGGTTGTTGTCGTGCATTGTTATGTGGTATTTTATCTGAGAGCTACCCATCCAATTTCTGGCTGTAAAATTCTGTATTTGCCAATTATCCCCAAACATTAGAGTGTGAGTATGATTTACTGGTATTTTGATAGCCTGCAAATGGAAATGACATACTGATTACAAACTTCTCACTCAATTAAATTCCAAGAAGGAGGCAATACATTACCCTTTGAAGCCAATCAGCTCAGTTGTCCAATCTTTTAGACTCGGGATAGGGAATGCATCATTCATGATGACATCTATAAAAGGGCATGGCCCCAGGGATAATATTGTGCAAATGTTAGCTTTTGATCATTTTCTCCCAAGTTAACCTCTCACTGGGTCAGCTTCAATCTATTGTGTTAATCTTTCCCCATGAGTTCTAGCTTTCATCTTTTCGTGCTTCAATGAAGTACACCTTCTGTAAGTAAACTTGAAAGGGTAAATTTGATGTGTGCCTTTGGCTTTATCTTTACTTACTGAAAGCATGACAGAAAATCTCCCATATGCATTTCTGCATTTTCCATCCATCAAAATCACTGGACAGAGATTCTGCACTCTGAGTGCACATGATTCCCTAGTTGCGGAGACTTGGCTGAAAGCACAAGTGAAAAAATTAGCTCTTAAGTTCTGACTAAAGTGTTTTCCTACAAATTTCAAATTTAGTCGGCCAACTTACTCTCTATTCAGCAACCCAGGACAGGGTTGATGCGCCAACAAGCTGGCTTATGTGTCAAATATAAACAGCACTAAGGTATAATTGTAGATTTTTCAAGTTGTCCTTCATAGCAAGTTGCTAAGTCCCCTAGATTTCTTAATGTATCAGAAAGAGCAGCTTTTAGAAATAGAAGTTGTATTATCTTTGTATCAGTGCTTCAACCTTCAATTCAGACTTCAATCTTGCTGGCAGTGGCCTGGAAAGAAGTAGTTTTGAAAAGTCAGATCATGTCATTAAATTTGGCAAGACTCCCAGGAGATCTTCTCTTCGGGTTTTGTTGTACAGTGGTAGCATCCCTGTATCTGGAAGAACATGGCCACTTGGATTGGTTAGCTGCCTATAACTTCCTCCAATACACATTATGGCAAGGGCTAACAGTGGGAGAGTTTCCTGGTCAGCCATATTGCAAAAGATAATGTAGCAAACTACTGCTCTATCTTGCTAAGCATAATCTTTTTACAACTAATTAATGGGATATGTGTGTCGCTGCTGTGTCAGTATTTATTGTTCATCCCTGACTACCCTTGAGAAGATGAGCTGCCTTCTTAATTTCTGCAGTCCATGTGCTGTAGACCTACTACACTGCTGTTAGGGAGGGAGTTCCAGGATTTTGACCCAGTGACATTGAAAGAACGGCAATATATAGTGAGTCATAGATGAACATAATCCATAGAGGTCAATGTCCTCTTTGGATTTATTTAAAATTCATTTGCAGAATGTGGGCATTTCTAGCTAGGCCAGCATTTATTGCACATCTCTAATTATCCAGAGGGCAGTTAAGATTCAACCATATTGCTGTGGGTTTGGAATCACGAGTCGGCTAGACCAGGTGAAAATGGCACGTTTCCTTCTCCTTAACAATACCAATGAACCAGATGCATTTTTCCCAACAATTGGCAACTGTTTCGGGTTGAATTTCTGCACTTTTTTTATTGAATTCAAATTCTACCATCACGATGGCAAGTTTCAGGTTTCAACCTAGGTCCCAAGAACATTACCTGGTCACTGAATTCACAGTCTAGTGATAACATCACTCAACCATCACCTCCCCATGTGGTACTTGGAGAGACAGAAACAAGGAATTTCTGAATTGCAGAGTTATTAAAGTGCAAAAGGAAGCCTTTTGGCCCATTGTTCCTGCAAGGCCACTCCAAATGAGCATTTTACTTAGTTCCAATCTTCTGCCTTTTCTCTGTAACTTTGCACATTCTTCCTACTCAAAAAAAGTCTAACACCATTTTGAATGCCTCATTTGAACTTGCTTCCAGTGCAATCTCAAACAGTACATTACAGACCCTTATGATTTACAGTGTGGGAAACGTTCTTTTCCATGTTGCTTTTGCTTCTTTTGATGATAATGTAAATCTGTTGCCTCTTGTTCTTGATCCTTTCATGACTTGCAGCAATCCCCACCTATCTACTCTGTCTAGATCCCTAAGCATCTTGAATACATTAATCAAACATCCTCTCCAAGGCAAACAGTCACAACCTCTGCAATCTATTCTCATAAATGAAGTTTCTTATGTCTGGTATCATGATTGTATGTCTTTGCTGTACTCTATTCAATGGTTTCACATCCTTCCTCAAGTGCAAACAAAATACTCCAGCTGAGGTCAAAGTAGTATCTTGTACAAGTTTAACACAAACTCCTTGCTCATGAATTCCATGCCCATATTAATACTACTAGGTTTTGTATTTCATTAACCACATGTTCAATCTGTCTTGCTACCTTGAATGAGTAATACACACATTCAGCCAAATCCCTCTGTATCCTGTATCCTTTGTTTTATATTGTCTCTCCATGTATTTCCTACTAAAACAAATCACCTCACATTTCCCAGCTTGAATTTGTGAGAAACAGTACCTGCTCACAAACTCTGCCTGAGACAAAGCCTTGGAAACAAGACAATTTTATTCGGTACGATCTTGCAAGAACGGGTTTCTGCTATGCAGGCACACACTACGAAGCATGTTAAGCATTCTTATACAGTTTACAAGTTGCGGAATCACGCCTCCCTGGTCCCATTGGTCCTCTCTTATCCTATCATTCTCCATCCTATCGGGCCGCCCTTGTTTATTGTTCCCTTTTCTGCCGGCCTAAAACCCCATCACCTTATTTATTCTTTCCTTATTTGGTTAGACTGGAAAGGAGAAGTTATGCAGGTGGTGGTGCTAACTGCCGCTTTTGCAGAACCTAATCTCTGGTTAATAATAAACTTCTGCTACAAAATCTTGTGACTATTTATGTAATGGCCCTCTTTTGCAAGACCCCACCATTCATCATTATCTGCAGAAACAACATTTCTAATCTCTCATAATTCCCCTTTTTTCTTTTTCTCAAACTGTTGTTTCTGCACTAATTAAGCCCTTTTTCTAATTCATTTTCCCATTTCCTGCCCTCTTACGCTTGCTGGTGTTGAGGCTCACAATCTTGTACACGGTAAGCCCTTAAATCATCCTTTGTGATGTTCGTTTTTCGAATTCTAGTAACATTCTTTGACTTTCTCTTTGTTGCATACTATCTGCTGATTGTAAAAGCATCTGGTGATGTACTTGAGCTCATTCCCCTAGAGATGTCATTAATCGGTTCAGTATCCATTTGAGGACATTAAACCCCACC
Organism: Stegostoma tigrinum; assembly: GCF_030684315.1. NCBI lineage: Eukaryota > Metazoa > Chordata > Chondrichthyes > Orectolobiformes > Stegostomatidae > Stegostoma > Stegostoma tigrinum. The sequence continues at coordinate 86,718,358 of NC_081356.1, forward strand.
ACCAGACCCACTAATATCAATAATGCATAGATGGCCAAATTAACCAACCATCTTCCCCAACCAGTTCATCCCCAATTCCCCCATTCCCAGCCTTTTTCATTCCGGTATCAGTTACCGGCCTCCCTTATCTTGGCGATTTTGTCTGGCACGTGTTGGGAGATATCAGTAATGTTATGGGAAACGTCAGGTATGTATGTACAACACTCTTCCCCAATTAGTGCACAGGTACCACCTTTCTCTGCCAGAATATAATCTAAAGCCATCCTATTCTGAAGAGTCGGTAGCCTGGTGGCAATCATTTTGGTCGTTATGGCTGCCACTTGGGATTGGGTCTCGGCCAACGCCTCGGCAGTATTGTTGGCCAACTCCTCCAGGGAAGCCGCCAACTTTTGTACTTCTCTTCCTGCTCGGGCAGTCCCATATATAGGTATCAAAGTCCAGAGGAAGCGATCCCCTTCGGTTACTTTTTGGGGTGTACACTTCCCTCCCTGATCATTCTGAGTTATTTCTGGGGTTTTATCTAACAGCCTCAAATGGGGAATTAGGTAGGCGAGGTAGCAGCAGCCACCCCAGCCTTTCTGGCTTTGAGGCAGTGTTTGATCAAAATCATAACTTAAATCATAACATTCATGCATTTCTATGCTTCCTATGCATTCGGTTACCCGAATGTACTTTTCCCCAGGGATAAAGGGATAGGCCTTTAGGCCACATATCCAATATGTTCCGTTCAATATTCGGGGTATGTTTGTGCCAGTAGCTTGGCTGGTGGAGACACAAAATAAGTTTCCTAACTGGAAGGGTGAGCTGTCATTCTGATTACAGAAACAAGTGGTATTGACTGCTCCCTTCGGTGGGGAAACCCTAAGGCCATCAATAGCGCCCGGGGTTTTCGGGGCTGGTCGTGGGAACCATCCCGCGCAGTTATAATTACCCCTGTCAGATCTCCATTTTTGTATTATTTGAGCCCGAGTCAAATTGTTGTACATCGTACACCTCTCTATTGGTAAATGGTACTACCGTGAGAGGGATTCCAGATTCTCCATTGTGTGGGATCGCAGCACATACCCAACAGTCAGTACGCCCCGTTTCTCTAGCATAATTCTGACATAAAGCGGTAAAATGATTTTTCCCACCCACCTTGGCAACTAGCGCCAATATTATCGTGACAATATAAAGCTGACTGCTCATTTCAGCTTCCCAACCCCTATCTGTCTATTCCCTAACCCTTTTAAATACCCGGGAGGCGTAACAACGCTTACAATACAAAATTTCTAACCAATACTTGATAGTCTCTCATATCAGTTCAGTTCATTCTTTTTGCTCAGCTTGACTTTCAGAGGGTTGTCTGTAGGATGAGCTTGCCACTCTGCCGGAGGGGAAGGAGCGTCCACCGGACCCTTAACACGGGTGTGATGACTCCACCCTTTTTCAGCAGTTCGGACGGCTGTTTCAGTAGTCAGGACGGTTCGGAACGGTCCCTCCCAGCTTGGGTGCAGTTTGGTATCTTTCCAGGTTTTGATCAGGACCCAATCACTCGGTCATATCCGATGTACTGCGAACTCTAGTGGATGTGTCTGGGTCAACAGACCCTTCTTCCTAAGGACAGACAAAGAAGAACCGAGCGCCACAATATTGTTCTCTAAAAACTTATCATTGAATTCAACAGTTGGTAATTCCCCTTTTCCACCCAAGAAAGGTAATCCAAACATCATTTCATAAGGAGAGAGGCCAATATCACGTCTAGGCACAGTCCTAATGCGTAGCAACGCGATAGGTAAACATTTTGTCCATGGTAATCGAGTCTCTAGGACTAGCTTAGACAGTTGCTTCTTTAAGGTTTGATTCATTTGCTCTACCCGTCCAGAGGAAGGCGGGTGCCAAGGAGTGTGGAATTCCCAATAGATCTCTAATCCCGCCATTACTTCTTGTAGGACCTCAGAGGTAAAATGGCTACCTTGGTCTGAATCTATACTTTCCACCACTCCATATCGAGGAATTATATGTTCTAAAAGAGTTTTCGCTACTCCCTTTGAGGTGGCCGAGGACATTGGCAATGTCTCCACCCACCCAGTTAGATGATCCATTAGGACTAATAAGTACTTTTGCTTCCCTACTGGGGGTAATTCCGTGTAGTCTACCTGTATTCTCTGAAAAGGTCTTACCCCAGGGTTTCTTCCAGCTCTTGGCCCCCCTCTCGTTACTTTCTTATTGATCTTTTGGCAAGTCGGGCAGCCTGCACATACCTGCTTAGCTAACGTGTATATCCCTTTGCATCCGTACATCCTTATCATCGTTTCTAATTAGGGTTGGCTCAAAAATAGGCACTGGGAATCCCTCGCCTTTTACTCCGGAAACCCTGGGATACTCGTTAGTCAATTTAACATTAGTAGGTATAAAACTTAGGGATGACCGTGCCGCTCTGGTGTCCACCAAAAATACTGCCTCCTCCCATTCAGGTCCCACCTTTAGATTTATCAAAGGTTCCCGGTGGGCCTTAGGAGGAAGGAACCCCTGACTCCCCTAATCCTCATCGAAGGCCATTAGAGAGACTGTTTCCCTTTCCCGTGCTAACCCCGGGCATTCCCGCTGAAAATGTCCCACTCTTCCGCAATGGTAACACCCTGCCTGTTGCCTCCCTCGTCTAGTATCTGCCTCTTCTTTTTGTGTTTCTCTCCGCCTTCATATTCCCCATTCAGTTTTTTTTCTTTCTCACTTCTTTAATGGCGGCTACCATTATTTTTGCTCTTAGTTTCTGCTTCTCGTCCTCCCTCTTTATATATACCTCTGTGCTTCTCGTAGTAATTCCTCCATCTGTTTCTCACTCCATCCATCTATTTTCTGTAATTTCTTTTGTATGTCTGGCCATGATTTAGTTACAAACTGGACCTTAAGAGTCCCTGACCTACCGGATCATCGGGACCCGTCCCCGAATACTTCCTTGTGGCCTCCTTGAGCCTTTGAAGAAATGTAGAAGGAGTTTCATCCTTCTCCTGTCGTACTTCGAAGGCTTTAGCAAAGTTTTGCGATCTAGGTGCTGCCTCTTTAATTCCCAATATTACCATTTCCTTCAGATCCCGCATTGATTCTCTATCGTTTGTTGTATTATTATCCCCTACCTCGTTCTTCCCCCGAAAATAGAGTTCCTAGAATTGCCATCAGTTCTCCCCAGGCATATAAATTGGGTCCTAGGAATTGATCTAACTGTTCGGCCAGTATGACCGGATCCTCTATTAAACTTTTCATTTCTTTCTTAAAGATCCTAACTTCACTACTGGTTAAGTGAGCGTTCACATACCCAATTTCACCATCCCCAATCGGGACCTCCCTTAAAGGGTATAATTTTTCCTTTTCCTTTGTTTCTGCCCCTCCTTTACGTGTGGTAGACCATGTAATTCTGGGCCCTCTAGGTTCTGCGTCTTTTACCTCAGAGTCTGTCTCTTTTTCAGGTGTTGGGGTTAGTTCTGGGGCCGTGGGCTGGTTGTGGAGGCTACTCACGGCCGTCAGTGGGGAGGAGGGGGGATATGGAGGCGGCAAACATGTTAGGGGATCCCATTGTGGTTTTTCTTGTTCGTCCTTTCCCTGTCCTCTCCCTGATCCTTCTGCACTCATAGGATATAGTCCTACCTTCGCACCTCCTATCCAACAAGCCGCATAATCTGACTCTTTCTGACTGAATGGTTCTTTCTGATTGACGTATATATTTAGGTATTGGCACAGCCAATCTTCATCGGATCCATATTTGGGCCAAAAATATCAGGTACCTTAATGCTTTCTCTAGACCAAACAAAACAACAATAATTTATCATTGTAGTCTTGTCTTTCTCCCGCATCCGGGAGCCGTATTCCCAACTGCCCAACATTCTCCCCAAAGGGCTGTCGGGCGGAATATATTCCACTTTGTCGTTATTTCTAGATCGATCGCTACTCAGGCAACTCCCCTTGCCTCCCATTGTTGCTAATTTAATTAATCTTATCGAGATCCGGTGTCGCCTTCTTCCACACCCACTTCAGGGTCCTGACCTTCGCGTGGGGGATTTCCCCTCTTAACAACCGGTCTAAGGCTGGGTGCTAAAATCAGGCAGACACCTTATTCGTCCGGCTAGTCTGGCCACTTATATACTTTATTTTATGCTTCGCCAATTCCCCGTACTTCCCATACGTCCCCGACCACCAAGGCAATACTTAAAGGTCTGTTTTCTTACCTTGGTCCGTGCACGGAGTTACTTAGTCGTTCCAACTTTTTCCAGTACTTCCTGTACGTCCCCGCGGCAATACCTGCAGCAAATACCGCTGCTCCCCCGGTCGCCCAGACAGATCTTTAAAGACCTTTCCTGACCCGGGTCTTGTGCACAAGAGTTACCCGACCGGACCCGCCGCGTCTACCCGCCTTGTTTCCAGGGTCTCCAAGTCCGGATCACACTCGCCCAAACCGCAAGCAACAAATAAAGGAGTTGGAGATCGCCAAAATCGGCGAGGCGCACCTTCCCCATCGTCCCAAGAGTGTTGAGCAGTCGGAGTGTCGGATCTCGGACGAGCCCCCAATTGTGAGAAACAGTACCCGCTCACAAACTCTGCCTGAGACAAAGCCTTGGAAACAAGACAATTTTATTCTGTACAATCTTGCAAGAACGGGTGTCTGCTATACAGGCACACACTACAAAGCATGTTAAGCATTCTTATACAGTTTACAAGTTGCGGAATCACGCCTCCCTGGTCCCATTGGTCCTCTCTTATCCTATCATTCTCCATCCTATCGGGCCGCCCTTGTTTATTGTTCCCTTTTCTGCCGTCCTAAAACCCCATCACCTTATTTATTCTTTCCTTATTTGGTTAGGCTGGAAAGGAGAAGTTATGCAGGTGGTGGTGCTAACTGCCGCTTTTGCAGAACCTAATCTCTGGTTAATAATAAACTTCTGCTACAAAATCTTGTGACTATTTATGTAATGGCCCTCTTTTGCAAGACTCCACCATTCATCATTATCTGCAGAAACAACATTTCTAATCTCTCACAAATTTCACCTGCCACCTGTGCATGGACCAGACCAAACCCCCTCAAAATGTATTAAGAAAGTAACTGAGAAGCTAACTTTTTCTCATTTTAAAGGTAAGTGTAAAGTGTTGTATTCCAGATGTAATTCAATTGGTCAAACTACTTGACTTCAGACAAAACATACTTTACTTTTACACTGCAGTTAAAATACAGACAAAATAAAAAGAAAAGAAAGAATTGGCTGAACTGTAACTCTATCAAAATGCTTAACAAAATAATTTATATATATTAACTACTACTGATTAACTGTTCCAGTATGGTAGCATCCCATGAACACCACCAATTATAGAGGAAAATTCAAGAAAATAGATTGTCTTACATGCAATTCTAGCAGCAGGAAGAAACCCCAGCCTTTATCTGCAAAAGAGAAGAGTTAGAGCTCCCACATCTAACTTCAATTTCCCATCAACTGCAGAAAATGCAAAATAAAACTCCTTGTTTTGCGGGACGCTGATCCCAACCATTCTGGCTGCTTCTGTTGTTCCAAATTTAAAAAGAAACTCAGAGCATCACAAGCTGTTTACTCTATTGGCTTTGAGCCGACTGCTCAGTATCTCTGTCTCAAACTTTCTTCATATAAAATGGACTAAAGACAATTCCTAAAGCCATAGATAATGGAAACTGCAGATGCTGGAGAATCCGAGATAACAAAGCGTGAAGCTGGATGAACACAGCAGGCCAAGCAGCATCTTAGAGGCACAAAAGCTGACGTTTTGGGCCTAGATCCTTCATGAAGATTCTAGGCCCGAAACGTCAGCTTTTGTGACTCTAAGATGCTGCTTGGCCTATCTCCTAAAGCCATAGTATTGCCACAGGATAAAATAATCTACATTGTAAACGTTTACTATTTTCATGGAACATATAATTCTTTGCAAACATGATGATTTAGGTTATAGCATTTTTTGGAAGTGAGTAATCAGTTGTATCTAAGGGAGAAATAACACAAGCAAAAACTAAATGAGAAAAAAATCATTGTTTGCATCCCAAGGGCTGAATGGCTATTTTCAAAAGGGTTTACATTTGATTTTTCAAAAATTTGATGTTGAGCCTTAACTACAGATCAAATTTTCATCCTTCTGCACAGTTTTTCCAATAAATCACACCTGTACAACGTATCTTGTACAATTAGTTGTTTTTGAGATATTTGTGCCCTAGATGTAACATGAATGTAATTTCTAAATTATAGTAAGACAGAACCAAAGTTAATATACAATTATGAGTTATGGAAATAGTACTCACCAATAATGAATAATATGCTTTAAAAACCCATTGAATAACTGTATCATAGGCTAAGTGAAAGAACTGAGATGGAGTTTCATCTGTAAGAACAATGGTGGCTTTGACAAGTGAAATACATTTTCACATTAAATAATGGAGTACAATGAATAAAGGCTGGCATAGAATTATAACCCAACTCTTCTACAAGAACAATATGCTTTGTTCAGTTTGTGACTTCTCATTTGATCTTTGAAAATGTTGGGATTGGTAAAACGTATCAAAGCTGATGCGTAACATGCCTGTGATTGTCAAATTGTCCATGTCATGAAACCTATATTAAAAATTAGCCTCTTTTTCTAGATAGTGCAATGAATGTAGATTTAAATTTATTGCAATTATTAACCACACAATAGTTCAATCAAACATGTCCCAGTGCAGCTGAATGTGATGCTGCACATTACTGCTCATAAGAATTAGAAATGACTGTTCTGTACAGCAAGCATCTGATAGTGCTTGGAGCTGAGCACAGGAAGGATCTGCAGGCAGTTCACAGCAGTATTGACTTTGACAGCTGCAGGTACAAAATAGCTTCCAGTTCCAAAGGCAGCAGCTCTTCTTCTCAAAAGCTGCAGATATCTATTACATAATGACTTAACGTCCTAGATGTCCTCACACCATTTTCATGCCAAGGAAATGGAGCCTCTGCCTACAGACCCTGTGTACTACCTCACTGCTGGGACCTCCTCAATCTAACATTCCAACAAGAAAGGAAAATTCAAAAGGGAGGACTCACCATCTCTGGTTAATGTAAAAACATTAAAAATAATTTCAACCTTAAAGGAATATAATTTCACAAAGTTGGATGGCAGGTCAAAAGATTCAACACAATGTATAAACAACGAAAAAAAAGAAAAAGACTGAAAGGTTAAGAAGAAAGCTAGCCAGAAATGTAAAAATACAAAGTAAGTGTTTCTGTAAGTATTTAGAAAAATTGAAAACATAAATAAATTGAATGTTGGTCCAATAGAAAGTGAGTCTGAGGAATTAATAATAAAAAATAAGGATATGGCAGACGAGCTGCCCTAGCATTTTGCCTCAGTCCTCACTGTAGAGGACGTAAATAACATTCTAGAAATACTGTAAATCAGGAAGTGGAAGGGAGGGAGAAACTCAAGAAAAGTACAGTGGGCTGACAAGTTCTCAGGTCTCAATGAATTCCATCCTAGGGTCTTAAAAGAAATGACTAATGTGATGGTTGATGTGTTAATTTTCTAAAATTCCCTACATTATGGGAAAAGTTCCATCAGAACAAAAGTAACAAAAACGACTCCTTTATCTGAAAAGAGACAGAAAGCAAGAAATTATAGGGCAGTTTGCTTCACATCTGTCGTGACCTATCAGGTTACAGGTACTGATTCACTGATGCACTACAGTTCTGTGACCAGTGGATTGTTGGTGCTGTTGGTTGTGCTGTTTTTGGTCATTTTAGTCCTCATCTGAGATCCATTCTGAAGCACCCATTCTGCTGTCAGACAGTAAATCTGCAAACCCTATAGAATAATCTCTCATCAAGTGTCCTGGGAACAAACTATTTCCTGATTTCAAGCAAGGAAGCAGCTGTGATCACTGATTAGCTATTGACGTATGACAATTAATAACCCAACTCTCACTAGGGATTTACACTTACACAGCCTAATGCCCTCAAGTGAAATATGGAAATTGGTGGATTAGAGCATCAGGAAGAAGGTTCCACGTCACTGACAGATTTGCAAGTGTTGTGATGTTTTTTGCTTTTATCAACCTTTTCTTAATAATTTCTAAACTGGAAGAGCCCAGATGTCTCATAAGAAATGATACCACCATAGAATTAGCTGTTAGTGCTGTTAGACCATTGGTTAGTGTGGTTTTGTTTGTTCATGGAATGTGGACATCACTGGCTAGGTAAGAATTTATTGACCAGAGGCAGTCAAGAGTAAACCGCATCACAGTGGGATCTGGAGTCACGTGTAGGTCAGAGCAGGTAAGGATGGTACTGAAGGACATTAGTTGACCAAATGGGTATTTACAACAATCAATAATAGTTACGTGGTTGCCATTAGGCCAGCTTTTTAGTCCAAAATTTTTACTGAGTTCAAATTTCACCATCTGCCGCAATGTGTTTGGAACCAATGTCGCCAGAACATTAGCCTGCAGTTCTGGATCACTACACAGCTGCCTCTCCATGACGAACTCCACAGCATGTTGAATATAATTGTTTAAATATATTTATACTAACATGTATTTCATTACAGGATGCGATTCAATTTGATTCAGTTGATTGATTCAGTTTTCTTGCGGCCTGTTACCAGTTGTAGCCTGAAGCAATAATCAGACTCCATTAAAGCTTTGCGTTCAACCTCCATGCCTGTGTTTCAGATTTGTTTATACTAAACAGGAAATAAATAATACAAAAGATAACTAGCCACCTTCAAACTTAAGTGGACCAGACCCTGTGTGGTAAATTGCAAAGGCACAATGTCATGCATACTGCTCGACACAAATTGGAAATTGACATTTGAATGCTGGTACATAAAGATCTGTTTCCTTTGTCAGAAAGCAACATAATGGTGGGTGTAGCTTAGGTCTATGCAGGCGATGGATTTAAATGATGCTATAGTTTTAAAGCATAAATTTCCTGTCAACATTTTTGATACTGGGCTTTGAATTTTATTTTGTTCTTTAGTAAGCGTCCAGATTTTCACTTTTCAAGATATGCATTAATTTTATTTTTAGCTATTTTAGTAGTGCTCTTATTGGAAGTGTGTCGCATTTTGAAATCTATAGAGAACTACAAGAAAATCAATTTGCCAACAGATTGAGCAGAGAAGATGTACATTTAATTATATTACACAGAACAATCCTAGTTTTAGGTTTCAATCATTCAAATAGTTTGTTTTCAGATGATTGATAACACAAGTTAGATATTCATTATATTGTGAAATGAATCTCAAATCAAATTATCTTTAATTCATCATTTAATTTGCCAATATTTCCAAAAGTTCATGAAAAATATTCCTTAATACCTATCTCTTCAACCTTTTAATGATTAATTATATTTTAGTAAACAATTCTGTTCTTGATTGTTGGTACTTCATTAAAAATCCTAACTTGATTTATATTAACTGTTTTAAATGCTGTATTTGCTGAGTTAAAACATATAAAAGTTATAGAATTATTCAAAGCTCACTATATTCATGTGCTGAAGTAAAAAGGTTTTCTGAATTCATTTAACCTTTGCATCAAGGAACAAAGATGAGTGGGGGAAGGAGTGGTGGATGCTGCTCACCAATGGTAAGCACTATGGAATCCAGCACAGCAGTGATAAGAATGGGCTATTGATCATTCTCCATCATCTGGGAAGCTTCAAATTCTACCCCATTGTGTAATGTGCACATGGAGCCATCTCACCACAAATCACATGTACAAAGCTATCATTCTCCTAAAGGACTAAACAGGGAGGACACCTGTTCATTCAGCAAGTCATTCTGGAGAAGATTTAATCACACAATCAAAGGCTTCAACTGCCTCTTGGATGACAGTAGAAGACACAAAAAGCATTCTGCAAACACTAAATTATTAAATGGCAAAAGGAAGAGAGGAAATAAATTCAATAACTATCACTTGACAAAAAGTATAGGGAAAACTGATGGTGGCAAAGACTGGTAAGTGCCCTGGATATGGTGTTACGTATTCTAGGATATTAAAAAGAGTAGTTATAGAGATAAAGAGATAACAAGAAGGTTTATTACACAATCGCAATAAGTTTGACTCAAGAGGCATAGGCGAGGTGAAGACTCTGTGGCGAGAGTCAGCATCACTGAGAGGAGCTGGTGAAGTGAGGACTCTCGCAGAGAATCTGGCAGTTTGGTGATGGAGCAGGGTAGGACTTGGGACATAAACAAAAATAAAATTTTAACAGTCTATACTTAAGCCAGAGTAAGGGGAGTATTTACAGGATGAGGATGTCACTGGGCAGGCCAGCATTTATTTCCCATCCAAGAAGGCAGCTAAGTGTCAGCAACATTGTTGTGGGGCTATGACATGTAGGCCAGACCAGGTAATGATGGCAGTTTCCTTCCCTAAAGGACATTAATGAACCAGATAGATATTTCCCCAAACAATTGATAGTGGATTTAAGGTCATCACTAGACTCTTAACTCCAGATTTTTTTGAATTCAAATCCCACTATCTACCTCTACTAGAATTCAAAGCTGGGTTCCCAGATTGTTAACTGGGTCTCTGGATTAATGGTCCAATTATGATACCACTAGGCCATTGCCTGATATCTAATACCTGTCAATTGTAAGATGAGAACTATTAATTTCCACCTATCATCTCAAGCTGAATGTTGTTCAGGTTTTGTTGCATGCAGAAACAGGTCAGTCTCAGTTTTTGAGGAGCTGACAATGATAATGAACATGCTGTAATCATCAACAATTATCTCACTTTATGGTGCAGTGAATGTTATTGATGAAGCAACTGAAGGTGTTTGTGGCCAAGGACACTTTTCAGAAAAATCTCCTGCAGTGATGTCCTGGGGTAGATAATCACGACCATCTTCCTTGGTGTTTATAGAGTTATTGCCTTATTTCTATTAACTTCAATATTACCAGGGCTCAATGAGACCATCATCAGTAGTCGGTGCCTTGTTATCAAGGGCAGTCACTCTCATTTCACTCTTTGTCGTCCATGTTTGGGTTAAGGCTGTAATGTAGTCTGGATTTGAACTGTTCTAGCAGCATTCAAATACTGCATCAGTGAGTAGGTTGTTGTTGAATAGATGCTAATACATAGCCATGCCAACAACACCTTTCATCACTTCGCAGATGATTAAAAGTAGACTGATGGGGCAGTAATTACTTGCATTGAATTTGGTCTACTTTTTGTGGACAGGACATACCTGAGTAAATTTCAATGTTACTGGGTAGGTATAAGTACTATAGCTGTCCTGGAACATCTTGGCCATGGGGACATCAGCTCTGCAGCATATGTCTGAACAATTGTGATTGAGATGTTGTCAAGGTTCGGAGCTTTTGCTGGATCCGATACCTTCAGTCTTGAACTGACATGAAGCAAATAGAATTCTCTAAATTCTCCAAGATGGATTGGCCATGCAACATTTCTACCTGAAGGGCGTTGCAAATTCTTCAGTTTTGTCTTCCAAAGCGACATGCTTACCTTCCCCATCATTGAGGGTGGCTGTCCACCATCATCCAACTGGATGTGGCATGACTGCAGAGCTTAGATCTGAGCAGTTGGTTCTATCAGTTCTTACTTCCGCATATTCTATAGCGCTTTTGCACCCTAACATACAATACTGTGTTGTAGTTAATTTTTAGATATACCTGATGTTGTTCCTGTCACATATTTCTACATTAATTCATGAATTCAGGATCAGTTCCTGAGGATTGAAGGGTGGCTAATGTTGTCCCACTTTTCAAAAAAGGAGGGACAGAGAAAACAGGGAATTATAGACCAGTTAGCCTGACGTCAGTGGTGGGAAAGATGCTGGAGTCAATTGTAAAAGATGAAATTACAACTCATTCAGATAGCAGTAAAAGAATAGGTAAGAGCCAACATGGATTTACGAAGGGGAAATCATGCTTGACTAATCATCCAGAATGTTTTAAGGATGTAAGTATGAAGATGGATCAGGGAGAGCCAGTGGATGTAGTGTACATGGACTTTCAGAAAGCTTTTGATAAAGTCCCACATGGGAGATTAGTGAGCAAAATTAGGGCGCATGGTATTGGGGGCAAAATACTGACTTGGATTGAAAATTGGCTGGCTGATAGGAAGCAAAGAGTAGTGATAAGCAGTACCCTTTCAGAATGGCTGTACGGAATGGGGTACTGCAGGTTCGATGCTGAGACCACAGCTGTTTACAATATACATTAATGATATAGATGAAGGTATTAAAATTAATATTAGCAAATTTGCTGATGACACAAAGCTGGGTGGCAGTGTGAATTGTGAAGAGGATGTTATGAGAATGCAGGGTGACATGGACAGGCTACGTGAGTGGACGGATGATGGCAGATGCAGTTTAATGTGGATAAATGTGTGGTTATACACTTTGGTGGCAAGAACAGGAAGGCAGATTACTATCTAAATGAAGTCAATTTTGGTAAAGGGGACGTACAACGAGATCTAGGTGTTCTTGTACATCAGTCAATGAAAACAAGCATGCAGGTACAGCAGGCTGTGAAGAAAGCTAATAGCATGCTGGCCTTCATCACAAGAGGAATTGAGTATAGGAGCAAAGAGGTCCTTTTGCAGCTGTACAGGGCCCTGGTGAGACCGCACCTGGAGTATTGTGTGCAGCTCTGTCTTCAAATTTGATGAAGGACATTCTTGTTATTGAGGGAATGCAGCGTAGGTTCACCAGGCCAATTCCCAGAATGGCAGGACTATCATATGTTGAACGATTGGAGCAACTGGGCTTGTATACACTTGAGTTTAGAAGAATGAGAGGGGATCTGATTGAGACGTATAAGATTATTAAGGGATTGGACACTCTGGAGGCAGGGAACATGTTTCCGCTGATGGGTGAGTCCAGGACCAGAGGATACAGTTTAAAAAAAGGGGTGGGCCATTTAGAACAGAGTTGAGGAAAAACTTCTTCACCCAGAGAGTGGTGGATATATGGAATGCTCTGCCCCTGAAGGCAGCAGAGGCCAAGTCTCAGGATACTTTCAAGAAAGAGATGGATAGAGCTCTTAACGATAGTGGAATCAAGGGTTATGGGGATACGGCAGGAACAGGATACTGATTGTGGATGATCAGCCATGATCATAATGAATGGTGGTGCTGGCTTGAAGGGCCGAATGGTCTACTCCTGAGCCTATTGTTTGTTGTCTATTGAATTAGAGGTGGTCTCCTAGATTGATGGTAAAGTGAGCGATATGCTGGGTCATGACGTTACAGATTCCGGTTGAATACAATTCATCTTCTGCTGGTGGCCTGAGGTGCCGCATGCATGTCCAGGTATGAATTATTACATCTATTCTGAAGCTAACCCATTTGGGACACTAGTAATATCACACAAAACGATGAAAGATGTCGTCAGTCTGATGATGGGACTTTGTTTCCTTAAGGACTTCCAGGTCACTTGTGACTTTGTTTGCTTACACGTTTTACTACCGCTGCAGACCTAAGGCCATCAGTTTGGATCTTCATATTTGGCTTGATGTGAAATTATTTTTGGTAACTGCCTTTGAATGTTTCAAACCAATTCAACCAAGAGGAAAGAGGATGGTAATCAGATGAATGAGTGAATAGTAATCGCCCACTGACTCTCATTTCCTGTTGGGAGATTCTGACAAACACACTGCTGGGAACAGAGTCACACTTCATTACTACATGTAAATTGGGGCCTATGATTTCATTAGGATTCAGTGCATTTTTAAGTGAGTGTGTCAGAAATCTCACCATGAGCGAATTCACGCAGTGAAACTTCGAGTGATTGGTTTCAAAATCTGACTGACATGGTTGGAAGCAGTATTCAAAGGAGCAGTCTCCTGTGACTTTATCATTTCACTACAATGACCAATGGATTTCCAAAGAAGTTCTGAGCTTAGAGTTTACACAATTTTGACTTATTTTTGACTTATGTCATGCTGATCAAGCATATCTCTGCATATTGTGGGCATTATTTTTGCTCAGTTCCTTTGAATAGTGGATTGTTTGGAAACTGTATTTGTCCATGTCAATTCCCCTATTGATTTATACCTTCTCAAACTGATTTTGTTGTCTTCTAGAATACCACACCATGTTTTGCTGGTGCACACTTATTAGAATTACCACCAGGAGTTGATGGCCTAGTGTTATTATCATTGGTCTGTTAACCAAAGACCCAGATAGTGTTCTAGGGACCTGGGTTTGAATTCTGCCGTGGCAGATAGTGGAATTTGAATTCAATGAAATATCTGGATTTAAGAATCTAATGATGTCTATGAATCAATTGTTGGGAAACATCCATCTGGTTTGCTAATGAAGGAAACTGCCTGGTCTGGTCTACATATGACTCCAGACTCACAGCAATGTGGCTGAGTATGGGTGATGCCATCATCCCATTAATGCATTTAAAAAAAAACTTTTGGACACAAATTCCTTGTAGATTACATAGCTGTATCCAGAGCTGTGGGATTTGCAGAAACAGCTGACTTTCTTTCATCCAGATTATAATCGACTGCAATCAGGTATTCAGGAAAGCAGAAAGCAAGCTTCCAGTCCATTAACACTCAGCTGGTGTTTGCTCACTGTAGAAGGAAAAAGTAAGCCTGCAACAGCTTTTCTGGCAGCTGTCATAATTCCTTCACCCAAGAATATATTTATCAGCCATCGTATGACCATCACAGAGTGCCAACTAGAAGACAAGGAATAGCCCTTACACACACGGCAAAGACACTTCACAGCAACCCGACCTTACCTGAAATGCGCAGGTGTTTCAGATGCATGGAATCATTTTAAAATGTTAAGTTCTAATCAGCAAGAAATTTGAAATGTAAATTTCAAATAGAAATTTATGTTGTTGCTGCCTTCATCAATTTCTTGCTAGCCCAGAGTTTCCCTCTTCTGTCTAAGGAATGAAGATCAAGTTTAGTTACTAGCTGGTTATACATGTATAGATATTAAAACATTTCCTAAAAGGGCCAGAAAGCTGTCCCATTTCTGCGTCTTTAGACATTATAGTTGACACAGAGGGCTACCTAATCATTATACAACTTGATGAGTATTCCCCAGTCAATGTCAAATAGACTTACAGAGTCATACAGCATAGAACCAGGCCTTTTGGCCCAACTCATCCATACCAACCAGTTTTCCTAAACTGAATTAGTCCCATTTTTAATTTGCCTGCATTTGGCCCGCATCCCTCGAAACCTTTCCTATCTATGTGCCTGTCTAAATGTTTTTTAAATGTTGTAATTGCGTCCACCTCTACCACTTTCTGTGGCAGCCCAATCCTCTTTGTGAAAATGTTGCCCCTCAGGTCTCTTCCATATCTTGCCCCTCTCACCCTAAACTTACATCTTCTAGTTTTTGACTCCCAAAGACCTTGGCTACTCATCTTATCTATGCCCTACATGATTTTATAAACCTTCTGTAAGGTCGCCCCTCAGCCTCCTACACTCCAGGGAAAAAAGTCCCAGACTATCCTGCTCTCCTTATAACTCAAATCTTCCAGTCTTGGTAACATGCCTGTAAATGTTTTTTGCACCCTTTCCAGTTTAACATTCTTCCAAAAGCAGGGCAACTAGATTGTATGCAAATCCCTCAAAGAAAGGTTTGGTGCAAGTCTTAGAAACACTCAATAATTTGTAGAAGTTAAATTGTTACAAGATTGGCTTAAAATCTATTATGCATGAAGATATTTTTCATTATTGTATGATAATAATCTCAATGGGCAAATAACGTCAATGAATGACATACAAAGTCAATGGAGCAGAGGTTATTTGTCATTAACATCACAAAGTACAGGTTGTTATTGAGTCCAAGAGTGTAATAAAGCAAATATTGACAATATGGAACAATTGCAACCTCCATGGTTCATAACTGACCTCAAAAATGCAATAATGCCCTCAAGTCATTCTAACACATACTCTGTCACATTTATAAACCTATGGTCAATAATTTGCTGTTATTCTTCTCAACTGCAGTCAATATTTGCACAGTATCGACTTCTGTGTAATACTACATCCAGTGCTGCTTTCATAGAGCATAAATGATCTTTGTTATAATATCAGGATTTCCTGCAGGAACAAATCAGTAAGGGGAGGATTTAAACTGAACATTTCTGACTCCAGGGATATTCAATGCTAAAAATGACTTTTCATTTGACAATTCTTATCTCGTTCCTTCAATACCATGCAAATGAGAATGTAAAATAGTGCATTTAGTTTTCAAGTAAAATGCAACATTTGGTAGCATGGATGTATTTTCAATCCAGAAGCCTAAGGTTTTAAATTAATTAAAAGCAAGGTACTGCAGATGCTGGAAAAGCAATGAAGAAGCATCATATTGGAGTCAATGTTAATTCTGTTTTCTCTACTCAGATGCTGTCAGTCCCGCTGAGTTTCACCAGCACTTTCTATTACTAAACATTTCCTAAAACATTTCAGGGATATTTTCTATTATTATGTAAATTAATTACATCTTTGAATTTCAATGTTTCAGTAACCTGGAGCTTGCACCAGAAGCACAATGATGCTTGCGTTGGTGTGCATCTCTTGGATCAATCAGAATCATACACAGGGTTTTATATTATGCCAACTAACATTGTTTACATAACGTACTACTTGCACAGCATCCTGCCATATAATAATATTATCGTAATAAAATTCAGCTTCTTGTTAGTATGCTATTGATATTTTCTATATATAAATTTGCAGATTTATGTCTGTAATGTTCAATTGTTTTGTATTTGATATGTGCATCTGTTCACTGTTGTTGGTAAATATGCTTGGTAACTATACTTAATCATGGGTGTGGACTCTGTCATTAATACCAGTCATATCTGTCACAAGGCCAGGGACAATTGAAAGTCAAAGCCAAAATCTGAACTAAAAGCTGGAGCGTAATCAATTGCACAGCAAACTAAATTTGATCTGCAAAGAAATTGCAAGTAGAAGGGAAATGAAAGTTCAAAAACAGAAATTGCTGGAAAAGCTCAGCAGGTCTGGCAGAAATCAGAGTTAATGTTTCAGGTCAAATGATCCTTCCTGAGAACTTCCTCAGACTCTTCCTTGAACAGTAAGAGTTCAAATTATTTGAAAATAAACCAGATTAGAACAGTGAGATTTTGTTTTCAAATGGTACTAACAATTGCGCAAGATGGGAACCTATATCCAAAGAGTTTATCAATCAACAGGATTTAGATTGACAGAAGTTACAGTTCTGAACATGAATCATTTAAAATTAATTGTTCAACACGTAAAAACAAAGCTCCCCAGCAAAACAAAGAGAGAGGAAATCTTGAGAATCGAAGGTGAGTGTTTTGAATTTAGTCCACAGTCAGAACATAACAAGAGTTAAATTGCAACTTGTAATGATTGGAATGAGGTTGGCCAATGAGTATGAGTTCCCTGATTAGGGCTGTTAACCTGGGCGAATGAGGGAGCTGACAGATACAAACAGAGGTGTCAGGAATTTTCCTCACTCTAGGGACCAGCTCTGAGTTAGCTGGTCAGAGTGTAGAATACTGGCCTCCATAGAGTTACTTCACAACCACACTCGGTTACTTTACCCCAAAAAGAGCTCTTACAATCTAGAACTGGAGCATAGGGTTAGAGCCTGTGTAAAGGAAAGGAGCTAGAACATGAAGCCTAGGAAAAGAAGATAAAAAACCAAGCTCAGAAAGAGGAGAAAGAGATGGATTTCCAACAACAGACGCTGGGATTCGAGCTACAGATGCAGAAAGATCGGCAAGAAGGAGTTGCAGCATTGTGTCCTATCAGTTTTAATTTGGCAAACCTGGCCAACTTAAAGAAAATTGTTGGCATGCAAGGAAGGCCACTAGCAGTATTTTGAGTCAGACAAAAGATAGTCACCCATTGTGCACATATAAAAGAAGGCAGAGAAACTTTACCTGATTTCAAGTGTAAACGAAAGTGGTTCCTAACGGTTCTAAGGAGCTGGGAAAGGAGATTAACATACTCCTGGGTATTGGTTGACTACAGACATAGCTAGCAGACAGGATCGAAGACTCCCCAAGCAGAAGTCAGATCTATTCCAAAGTAATTGTCAATAGACTAAAAGGAGATGGTGATGAGGTGCCATTAGTAAAAACTCACTGGCAAAGTGAGCTGGTTATCAAATTGCTGGCAGTAAGGAATATCCCAAACTTTTCCAAGCTAGGAGTTGATGTCTTGTTTGGAAATGCCCACACAGCCTGAAGGGTGTTATATCCCAAAACTCCAGAACCAGCCAGTCAGGCTATACAGTCTTACCAGCTTCAGCAGCAGACAGCAGAAAAGATTTCAAAAACCCTAAATGGCCACTAAGATCCATGAAGGTTACAATGACCCAGCTAAAGCTCACAACCTTAACTAGCAACCAGGGAAACCATCGAGACAGCTGAGAAATAATGAAGGGGATGCTCTATTTAATCAAAAGAGTCTGAGCGAGATCACTTGGTAGATAAGAGGGCGAAAGCCAAACCTAGTGAGTATAAGGAGCCAGAAAGAGGTAGAGCCATATGTGTCAATGTTGAATCTGTCAAAAGCTGCAAAAATAGAAGCAACTGGACTCTATTCAGAAGGTCACCATGACTTCTATATGATTGTGATAAAATAATTTATGAACTAAAAGACAAACTAAAATATTGGAGGAGAAATTAGGTGCTAAGAACATCAAAGCCCTTAATATCACTCAGAGAGAAGTGCATAAAATGTTATCCAACTGGCAAGAGAAGCTGTGAGATTTAAAAATGCTTACAGGACAAACCAACCATTTTTCTCTCGATGTACAAAGCATCTTAATTATATCTTTGGCACCACAGGTGAGTTTGAAAAGAGAAAGGACAAGTCGCTGACATAGAAAGAGGTCATTGCTAACTTGTTATTGCAGAGGGACAATTTAAAAGGTCTGAGTCTGGGAAGAGAACAAGGAATGCTTCCAGATAATAAAACAGCACTCCAACTAGTTATGGGTCTGTCAAAATATTCTTTGTAGAGCTCACAATGAGTATGGCTTAGAGACTGAGTCCAGCAAAACATCAGAGTAAATGTCAGTGTAAACTGGAAAAACCGTGAAAAAAACAAGAAAGAGAACTTACTGAACAAAATGTAGCTGAAGATGTGAGACTCAACAGTTTTGTGTTGGCCCTCTGTGTATAAAGAGAAAAATTGTGTGTATTTCTTATCATTTGCTTCCTTAATTCTGTAAAGCTTTGAACTTTCTAACTACAATACTTTATATTTGATAAAGAAGGCTAAAAATGGCTGCCAAAAATTACATGGCTGGTTCTTGATGATTCACGACAGCCAGCCAAAAAGCAGACAGACTGGTATGAGATAGTAAGACATGAGATATCTAAGACAAACTGGTATGTTCTCTCAATGGTGACCACAAACTGAACTATTTGGAACTTGCTTATCCCTTTATACAACAGAATAAGTTTTTGCAGGTATGATAATTCAAGGCTTTGGAGACATTGGGCGACACATTGGAAGAAACCACCATGAGGAATTTCAGCATCAATGACTTTGTGTTTTGTGACAAACTTTTTGATGCATCAAATGTTAATGCAGCAGCCATCTTAAACTTAATATTTATAAAAATGTGAAATGGCTTTTTAAGGCATGAGCTTTCGCAGGAAATCCTCTGAAAGACATTATCTTGAGAGAAGAAAGTTTTCAGGTCAAGAAAAACATTTGCTTTAGGAATCGACCACAGTTCTGTCGAATGTGGCATGGATAGAGACAGAATGTCGTCATTGTCTTTGGTTCATATTTACATTCTACTTCATTCTTACTTGCCCACAGGGCATTTACAAATGGGCAATGAATAAGAATTTACCACTTTGCTTTGAGTCTGGAACATTAATGCAAATACTGTGACAACAAAGTGAAAAAGAAGAGACGAGGCCCTAAACGTCAGCTTTCCTGCTCCTCTGATGCTGCTTGGCCTGCTGTGTTCATCCAGCTCCACACCTTGTTATCTCAGATTCTCCAGCATCTGCAGTTCCTACTATCTCAGAAAAAAAACCTTCTCTTGCTCTTTCTCAAAGCCTGTTCTACTTACTGGGTTCATTTGTAAAGGAAAATATCAATTATTCAACAAAAGTGATTGTAACTGCTGGATCTAACTTCGTGTTCACATCTTCACGTCTGCAAGAAGGAACTCAAACCATGGTACCCAGCTGCTTATGACAGAGACTTAGGTAGACTTCCTCATATATCTGTTTCTGTTTCAATCTTGGTATCTGGAATTTTTTTTTGTTAATAGCTTTATCTCTTTAATCTTAAAGAACCATCGGAAAAAGCTTGTAAAATATTAATCTTTAAACTAGTTAAATGAAAAATTTGACTGCTGGTTTACTTCAACTTAAATCACACAAATTAAAAAGGAAGCTAAATGAACTAAATTAATTCACAGTTTATTGAACAGTCTGGGACATGCCTGATTGTCATAAAAATGTTGAGAAAAGCAATAAAAATGGGAAAATGAGATAACAAGGCTTAGAACTGGACGAACGCAGCAGGCCAAGCAGCATCAGAGGAGCAGGAAAACTAACATTTTGGGCCTCGACCCTTCTTCAGAAAATTTCTGAATTTCTGAAGAAGGATCCAAGCCTGAAACATCACCTTTCCTGCTGCTCTGATGCTGCTTGGCCTGCTGTGATCATCCAGCTCTACACGTTGTTATCTCAGATTCTCCAGCATCTGCAGTTCCTATGATCTCTGAAACAATGGGAAACTGGAACTGTGAGCATGGAGCAGGTATTTTAAAGCACGCATTAAACGAGACATGTACATTGTGTCACCTCTGCATAGATCCAAAGTAGAAGAAAATAAAAATATCAGACTAGAAGGGGCAGCAGAATTCATGAGGGATGCACAATGATGGTTAAAATTAAGTATAAATAAAATTACAATGTTACACATAGAAAGAAGAAGAGAAAAGAGGATATGTGTGCTGATGTTAGGTAATTACAAATGAAATTAGAGACACTCAACTGTCTAAAAGGATTCAGTATGTAATGTATGAAATGAATTCAGGAAGGTTTACAACAAATGCAATAGAATATTGGACTCCATAGCCAAAATAATTGAATATACACTGTGTTAATTTACTGTCATGCTCTAGGCAAGCTGCACCTTGAGTCCTGTGTCTGACCATGGTCACCCAAAAAAAACAAGGGAGGGAACCATTCTAATCCTATTCAACAATTCAAGACTAAACACTTATCCCTCAAAAAAGATTATCAAACAAACTAGTAGAAATTAAGAGGAAAGAGACTTCCACAAATTCTGTAGGGAGAAAGTGGAAAAGGTTCACTGTGATGAACGTGGAAAAGTGCAGAAAAATATTAAAATGATGCTCAGAGGCTTAAGGAGAAAATGAGATAATAGCAGCTGAGTAAAACATAATGTTTTAGACAAAGTTTAGAAACTCTTTAAGACAAAAAAATCACAACAGGGAGCAAATGGTTCAAAACTGAATATGAGCATAAAATAATAAATATTTCGAGTGCTTACTTCCTTTAATGTACACAATGGAAGACAAAAAGGATCAATGTCCCCAAAATAAAGATAACTCAAATGACACCAATGATTTTGATAGAAATTTAATGCCGAATGGCTCAAACACATAAATCATCAGTGATAATAAAGTGTGAAGCTGGATGAACACAGCAGGCCACGCAGCATCTCAGGAGCACAAAAGCTGACGTTTCGGGCCTAGACCTTTCATCAGAGAGGGGGATGAGGTGAGGGTTCTGGAATAAATAGGGAGAGAGGGGGAGGCGGACTGAAGATGGAGAGAAAAGAAGATAGGTGGAGAGGAGAATATAGGTGGGGAGGTGGGGAGGGGATAGGTCAGTCCAGGGAAGACGGACAGGTCAAGGAGGTGGGATGAGGTTAGTAGGTAGGAGATGGAGGTGCGGCTTGGGGTGAGAGGAAGGGATGGGTGAGAGGAAGAACAGGTTAAGGAGGCAGAGACAGGCTGGACTGGTTTTGGGATGCAGTGGATGGAGGGGAAGAGCTGGGCTGATTTTGGGATGCGGTGGGGGAAGGGGAGATTTTGAAGCTGGTGAAGTCCATATTGATACCATTGGGCTGCAGGGTTCCCAAGCGGAATATGAGTTGCTGTTCCTGCAACCTTCGGGTGGCATCATTGTGGCACTGCAGGAGGCCCATGATGGACATGTCATCTAAAGAATGGGAGGGGGAGTGGAAATGGTTTGCGACTGGGAGGTGCAGTTGTTTATTGCGAACCGAGCGGAGGTGTTCTGCAAAGCGGTCCCCAAGCCTCCGCTTGGTTTCCCCAATGTAGAGGAAGCCACACCGGGTACAGTGGATGCAGTATACCACATTGGCAGATGTGCAGGTGAACCTCTGCTTAATATGGAAAGTCATCTTGGGGCCTGGGATAGGG
The DNA here is from genome assembly GCF_030684315.1 of Stegostoma tigrinum. NCBI lineage: Eukaryota > Metazoa > Chordata > Chondrichthyes > Orectolobiformes > Stegostomatidae > Stegostoma > Stegostoma tigrinum. The sequence goes on from NC_081356.1 coordinate 86,740,763, forward strand.
GTGAGGGAGGAGGTGTGGGGGCAAGTGTAGCAATTCCTGCGGTTGCAGGGGAAGGTGCCGGGTGTGGTGGGGTTGGAGGGCAGTGTGGAGCGAACAAGGGAGTCTCTCCGGAAAGCAGACAAGGGTGGGGATGGAAAAATGTCTTGGGTGGTGGAGTCGGATTGTAGATGGCGGAAGTGTCGGAGGATGATGCGTTGTATCCGGAGGTTGGTGGGGTGGCGTGTGAGAACGGGGGGGATCCTCTTTGGGCGGTTGTGGCGAGGGCAGGGTGTGAGGGATGTGTTGCGGGAAATGCGGGAGACGCGGTCAAGGGCGTTCTCGACCACTGTGGGGGGGAAAGTTGCGGTCCTTGAAGAACTTGGACATCTGGGATGTGCGGGAGTGGAATGCCTCATCGTGGGAGCAGATGCGGCGGAGGCGGAGGATTTGGGAATAGGGGATGGAATTTCCCCCCTGCAGTGGTCGAGAACGCCCTTGGCCGCGTCTCCCGCATTTCCCGCAAAACATCCCTCACTCCCCGCCCCCGCCACAACCGCCCCAAGAGGATCCCCCTCGTTCTCACACACCACCCCACCAACCTCCGGATACAACGCATCATCCTCCGACACTTCCGCCATCTACAATCCGACCCCACCACCCAAGATATTTTTCCATCCCCACCCCTGTCTGCTTTCCGGAGAGACCACTCTCTCCGTGACTCCCTTGTTCGCTCCACACTGCCCTCCAACCCCACCACACCCGGCACCTTCCCCTGCAACCGCAGGAAGTGCTACACTTGCCCCCACACCTCCTCCCTCACCCCTATCCCAGGCCCCAAGATGACTTTCCATATTAAGCAGAGGTTCACCTGCACATCTGCCAATGTGGTATACTGCATCCATTGTACCCAGTGTGGCTCCCTCTACATTGGGGAAACCAAGTGGAGGCTTGGGGACCGCTTTGCAGAACACCTCCGCTCGGTTCGCAATAAACAATTGCACCTCCCAGTCGCAAACCGTTTCCATTCCCCCTCCCATTCTTTAGATGACATGTCCATCATGGGCCCCCTGCAGTGCCACAATGATGCCACCCGAAGGTTGCAGGAACAGCAACTCATATTCCGCTTGGGAACCCTGCAGCCCAATGGTATCAATGTGGACTTCACCAGCTTCAAAATCTCCCCTTCCCCCACCGCATCCCAAAACCAGCCCAGTTTGTCCCCTCCCCCCACTGCACCACGCAACCAGCCCAGCTCTTTCCCTCCACCCACTGCATCCCAAAACCAGTCCAGCCTGTCTCTGCCTCCTTAACCTGTTCTTCCTCCCACCCATCCCTTCCTCCCACCCCTACCTACTAACCTCATCCCACCTCCGTGACCTGTCCGTCTTCCCTGGACTGACCTATCCCCTCCCCACCTATACTCTCCTCTCCACCTATCTTCTTTTCTCTCCATCTTCGGTCCGCCTCCCCCTCTCTCCCTATTTATTCCAGAACTCTCACCCCATCCCCCTCTCCGATGAAGGGTCTAGGCCCGAAACGTCAGCTTTTGTGCTCCTAAGATGCTGCTTGGCCTGCTGTGTTCATCCAGTTTCACACTTTATTATCTTGGAATCTCCAGCATCTCCTGTTCCCATTATCTCTGATACAATCATCAGTGATAGGTGGCTGAGCAGAGCAAAAAAGATATTTATGCAAGGGGATCACTGGACATCATTCGATGGGAGCCATGGAACACTGAAGAGCTGTCAGTTTATTGGAAATAGATGAGTGGTGCACATACTCAAAAAAGGGTGAAAATATGCAAACAATGGAGCCAGTATTTTTAATTACTGACTTGGAATAACGGCATACAAAACTATTGGACAAATAAACATGAATTCAGAAAGGAAACATGTGTCTGACCAATCTCCATTACTTTTATGAAGATGCAACAACAGTGTTTTTGTAAGATAATAAAATGTGAGGCTGGACGAACACAGCAGGCCAAGCAGCATCTCAGGAGCAGTGTTTTTGTAATAAGTTTTATCACATAAGGTACTGTGCCATGACTTTCAGAATGTGTTTGACTAAGTTCTCTGTGAAGATCTTTGAAATGGACAGGAAACTGAATGAAAGAGAGAAAACAATTAACATTTGTTACATGAATAAAATCACAGTAAGGAGATGTACAAATTAGGCTGTGTCATAGTATTGTGTGAACTCATTTGCATTGCATATAAATGAACTAAACTCGAGAGAGTAAAACTCAAATATATCTTCCCAGTTCAGCGGCTTTTGAGCACACAGCCTTTTGCTCAAAAATGCCCAGTCAAAAAACAGTTCAATCTTTTTCAACTCCACTCTGATTGGCTGGCCAGCATTGGCCTGCCCTTGATCGAACACTGCACCATCCAATCAGCCAATCCTTGACTATCACACGCTGGTACTGAAACATCTGCAATGCTCTTAGAACAATAATTAAACTGCAGTTATCTTTCCAGGCCAGTTCCCATAAAAACATCAGTTTGTTTGTTCTCCAAACAATAAGTAGCTATTCAAAGTTCCAAGATCAACTCTCAATTTCCGTTCACTGTTCCAAGGTGTTGAAAAAGAAAGTACAAGCTAAAGAAACTACCAGCTAAATAAACATTGTTCAAGCTTTCAATTCCTACTTTGGTTTGCAGTGCAATGCTAGTACAGTTTGGGAAGCTTTATTATGGCCACCCAAAACCAGCTAATTGGGGAGGTAGAGGGGCTTGTAGGACATCTGCTGGCAAGTGGCATGGAAAGAGACAAGATGTAGACACTATCATTGGTTTGTATTTACATCCTACTTCACTCTTATATGCGCACTGGGCATTTACAAATTGGCAATGAATAAAATGAACCACCTTGTTCTGAGTCTGGAATTGCACATAGCCCAGACCAGGTAAAGATGGCAGATGTCCTTATCCTAAAGATCATTTATAAACCATTTAGGTTTCTATGACAATGAATAGTGGTTTCATGTTTGTCATTGCCTTCCATTCCATTGTGATTTGACAACCTGCCATGGTGAGTTTGAACCCTTGCCCCCAGAGTAATTTTGCATTATATGGATTATTAGAGCAATGTCTTTTACCATCACACCACCATATTCATTGTGGCCTAGGTATTTGGGATTGGGTAGGGCTTAGTCCTTTTGTATGTCTATACTCACAGTTGTGAGGCTCTTTTAATGATTTGTTGATTGGCTTTTTGCAGCAGGCAAGTTCCGAGCCTTTACTATCTGGTTGACTGCTTCTTTGATTTACTGTCCTTCAAGGTGTTGGCCACAAGCTTTCTATCTGTATGTTGCAGTGAGGGTGACCCAAATATTTTATGCCTGGCTGACTGTTTTTATGGTTTACTGGCCTCCACACTGTCAATTGGGAAGGTTATAAAGCACTTCACAAAGTACAGCCAACATATTGTAACATGAGGATTGACAGGGTATTTTTGAGAGTAAAGGGGTCTGCAATCATTTTACTGTAGACTAACAGCATTTATTAGCTATTTATGCAATGAACAGGAATGGCTTATGCAGCGTAGCTCCATGTGATCTGACATTAACTGTCATCACTAGTGAAGCAGTCTAGCTATTAGCACAGAACTTTTAATCCTATTACTGCTCCATCAGCTTTTTTGATCATTTGTCTTGCTTGACGATTACATTTTAGTGATATGGAAACATAGACAGGGTTAAATGCTTAGGTCATACTCTCTGTCTCATTTAGCTTTGTAGTTTGCTACTTTGTTACTCTCGGTTCTGTCTTGCTTCCTTTACATTCAGGATTTACTTTCTTTGATAGTACCTTCCAAACCCTCACTCCCTACCATTATGAGCAGCAGTTATAGGGAGGTGATGACCTTATGATATTATCACTAGATTATTACACAAGAATCACTTAATGTTCTAGGGAATCTGGCTTTGAATCCCGCCATTGCAGATGGTGGAATTTGAATTCAATAGACACGCCTGAATTAAGAATCACAATGATCACAAAACCACCACCAACTTTGGGGCAAAACCGCGCTGCCTCACTGTCATTGTTATATGGTCTTTTTTGTTCAATTCATTCATGGGATGAGGGTGTCACTGGTTAGGTAACATTTATTGCACATCCCTAATAGCCCAGAGGGCAGTTATGAGTCAACCACATTGTTGTGGGTCTGGAGTCACATGTAGGCCAGAGCTGGTAAGGATGGCAGTTTCCTTACCTAATGGGCATTAGCGAGCCGGATAGGTTTTTCCCACCATCAGCAATGGATTCACAGTCATCATTAGATTCTTAATACCAGATATTTATTGAATTCAAATTCCACCCTCTGTCGTGGCGGGATTCAACCCCAGATCCACAGAACATCACCTGGGTATCTAGATTAACAAGACAGTGATAAAACCACTACGCCATTGCGTCCTTTGAGACACATGTGGTCTAAACAATTGTGACTCGAGAGCCACAGTAATGTGGTTGACTCTCCAATGCCCTCCGAGATGGCCAAGTAATCACGACAAAGTTTCAAAAAAGAAATGAAACCAGATGGGCTACCTGTCATCGCCCAAGGCACTGGAAACGACAATACCAAAAACATCCTGCTTATTACCATATATTGTTCACTCTTGGCTGATGAATCAGAAATGTTGAACACCACTTGGAAGAACTACTGAAGGTGGCAAGGGCACAGAATATAGTCTGGAAGGGAGATTTCAATTTCCACCACCAAGAGTGCCTAACCAGCAGCACAACTGATTGACCTGGATGAGTCGTAAAAGATGTTGTGCTACGCTGGGTCTGAATCATGGTGAAAATCTGAAAAATGGTGAGGGAACCAAGAAACCAAAAAATTGTACTCATCCTTCCCAATCTGTCCACTCCTGATGCATCTGGCCAAGACTATATCGGCAAGAGTGATCAGTGACAGTCCTCATGGACACTAAGTCCTGCCTTCACATTGAGAGCACCCCATACTCTTGTTGTGTGGCACTATCACTGTTCGAAATGGGACACACTTCAAACAGATCTAGTAACTCAAGACTGAGCCTCCAGCCGTGGGTCATGAATAACAGCAGAATCATACTCAAACACAAACAACAATTTCATAGCCCAGCATATCACCTACTTAACCATTACCATCAAAATTAGGGATCAACCCCAGTTGAATGGGGAGTGCAGGAGGGCATGACAAGAGCAGTACCAAGCATACTAAAAATTCATGAAGCTACAAAACAGGGCTACTTGCAAACCAAACAGCATAAGCAACAAGTGATAGGCAAATCTCAGCAATCCCATAACCAATGGATCAGATCTAAGCTCTGCAGTCCTGCCAGAGCCATGGTAGTGGATAATTAAATAACTCACTGGAGGAGGAGATGCCACAAATATCCCATAGACAACTAGGCACACCAATGCAAAAGATAAGGATGAAGCATTCGTAGCAATGTTTGGCCAGAAGTGGCAAGTGGATAATCTATCTCAACCTCCTCCAGCGGTTCCCAGCATCACAGACACCGGTCTTCAGTCAATTTGATTCACCAAGGGATAGCAAAAAACATTTGGAAGCAGAGGTTACACAACGGCCTTGGACCATGACAACATTCCAACAATTATGCTGAAGACTTAGAGTCATAGAGTCATGGAGTAATACAGCATGGAAACAGGCTCTTTGGCCCAAAATTGTCCTTGCTAACCATGGTGCCCACTCAGTTAGTCCCAATTGCCCACATTTGGTCCATATCCCTCTGAATCCTTCCCATCCATATACCTATCCAAACGTTTTCCAAATGTTGCTATTGTACCTGCCTCAACTACTTTCTCTGGCAGCACTTTCCCCATATATGCACCACTCTCTGTGTGAAGTTTTGCCCCTCAGGTCCTTCTTAAATCTCTCCCCTCTCATTTTAAAACTATGCCCTCTAGTTTTCAAATCCCCATCTCTGTAAAAAGACTATATGCATTCATCCTATCTATGCCTTTCATGATTTTACACCTCAGTAAGGTCACCCCTCATTCTTGTATGTTCCAAGGAATAAAGTCCTATCCTGGCCAACCTGTCCCTATAACCCAGGCCTACTAGTCCTGTCAATATCCTCTTAAGCCTTCTTTGTGCACTTTCCAGTTTACCTATGTCTTTCCTCTAACACAACGACCAAAACTGTACACAATATTCCAAGCGCGGCCTCATCAACAACGTATACAACTGAAACGTAACATCCCAACACCTATTCTCAGTGACTCAACCAATGAAGGCCAGCATGTTAAATGCCTTCTTCACCACCCAGTCCACCTGTGATGCCACTTTCAACGAACAATGCACTTGTACTCCTAGGTCCCTCTGTTCCGCAACTCCTCAGGACCTTACCTTTTACAGTATAAGTCCTACCTTGGTTTGACTTTCCAAAGTGCAACACTTATCTGTATCAAATTGCATTTGCCAGTCCTCAGCCCACTTTCCATCTCATTAAGATCCCTCTGTAATTTTTGATAACCCTCTTCACAATGACTGATGCCTCCTAATTTTGTATTATCCACAAGCTTACTAATCATACCTTGTATATTCACATCAGGATCATTTATGTAAATAACAAATAACAAAGGTCCCAGCACCAACCCCTGTGCCCATCTCTAGCCACTGGCCTCCAATCTGAAAAACAATCTTCAATCATCACAGCAGACCAAGCGGCATCAGAGGAGCAGGAAGGCTGACGTTTCAGACCTAGCCCCTTCTTCAGAAAAGGCCTGAAACGTCAGCCTTCCTGCTCCTCTGATGCTGCTTGGCCTGCTGTGTTCATCCAGCTCTACACCTTGTTATCTCAGATTCTCCAGCATCTGCAGTTCCTACTATCTCTTCAAGCATCACCCTCTGCTTCCTACCATCGAGCTAATTTTGAATCCAATTAGCTAGCTCTCCCTGGATTCCACGAAACCTAACTTTCATGACTAGCCTACCTTGCGGGATCTCGTCAAAGGCCTTACTAAAGCCGATATATACAACATCCACTGCCCTACCCTCATCCATCCTCTTGGTTAGCTCTTTGAAAAACTCTAAAAGATTTGTCAGACATAACTTTCCATGCACAAACCCATACTGACTATCCCTAATCAAATGTCTTTAGCAAAGAGAGTCAAGGAGAACCCCAAGGCTTTTTATGCATGCATTAGAAGAAAGAGAGGAGCAAGGAAAAGGATAGGCCCACTCAGGGACAAAGGAGGGAAGTTATGTGTGGAGCCACAGGTAGTGGGAGAGATCCTTAATGAGTACTTTGTATCGGTATCCACCAAGGAGAAGGACATGATTGATATTGAGGTCAGGGATGAGTGAGTGAATACTCAAGAGAATGTCAATATATTGAAGGAGGACATTTTGAGTACCCTTATTTGCTTTAAGGCGGGTTAGTCCCCAGGGTGAGGCAGGATCTATCCCACGTTACTGCGAGAGGCAAAGGAAGAAATAGCTGGGGCATTAGCAGATATTTTCGCAGGCAAGGTCCCAGAAGTATGGAGATTAGCCAATATTGTTCCCTTGTTTAAGGAAGGAAGCAGGGATAATCCAGGAAATTATGGGCCAATTACTCTGACATCTGAGGTGGGGATGGTCTTGGGGAAGATACAAGATATACACATTTGGAATAAAATTGAATAGTTAGTGACAGGCAGCATGGCTTTGTATGGGCAAGGTCACATCTCACCAACCTGATTGAAAATTTTAAGGAGGTGACAAGATAATTGATATAGGAAGGGCTGTCGATATAGTTTATATGGACTTTAGTAAGGCATTTGATAAAGCCCCATTGGTATAAAAACTAAAATCACATAGGTTTTGAGGTGGGGTGAGCTGGCTAGATGGATCAAAACTAACTTCGTCACAGAAGACAGAGAGTAGTAGTGGATGAATGTTCCATAGGGATCAGTCTTAGGTCCTCTGTTGTTTGTAGTAGATATAAATGATCTGGAGGAAAATGTGGGTAGTCTGATTAGTAAGTTTGCCGATGACATGATGATTGGTGGAGTTGCTGATAGTGCCAACGATTGTGAAATGATACGACAGGATATAGATAGATTGGTGATTTGGACACAGAAATAGCAGATGGAGTTTAATCCAGACAAATGCAAGGTGATGCATTTTGGAGGATCAAATTTAGGTGTAAGTGATACTGTAAATGGCAGAACACTTAGGAATGCTATCAGTTAGACAGATTTGGGCGTGCAGGTCCACAGTTCCCTGAAAGTGGCAACGCAGGTGGCCAAGGTGATTAAGAAAGCATATGACATGCTTGCCTTTATTGACAAGGACATGGAGTTGGCAAATCATGTTGCAACTATATAAAACCCTTATTAGGCCACATTTGGTGTGTTGTGTGCAGTTTTAGTCACCACACTACCAGCAATGTGGCCGTTTATTTTGAGAGGAATAAATATAAAAGCAGGGATGTACCTCTGAGACTTTATAAGGCTCTGGTCAGGCCACATTTGGAGTATTGCGCGCAGTTTTGGGCCCCATATCTCAAGAAGGATGTACTGGCCCTGGAGTGGGTTCAGAGGAGGCTCACGAGAATGGTCCTCAGAATGGAAAGCTTAACATGTGAGGAATGTTTGAGGACTCTGGGACTATACTCCTTGGAATTTCGACGGATGAAGAGGGACCTAATTGAAACTTTCAGAATACTGAAAGGCCTGGAAGATCTGTTGGGAAGATGCTTCCATTAGTAGGAGAGTCTAGAACCTGAGGGCACAGCCTGAGAGTAAAGGGAAGGCCTTTTAGACAATAGACAATAAACAATAGGTGCTGGAGTAGGCCATTCAGCCCTTCAAGCCAGCACCACCATTCATTATGATCATGGCTGATCATCCACAATCAGTATCGTGTTCCTGCCTTATCCCCATAACCCTTGATTCCACTATCTTTAAGAGCTCTGTCTATCTCTTTCTTGAAAGCATCCAGAGAGTTGGCCTCTACTGCCTTCTAGGGCAGAGCATCCCATATGTCCACCACTCTCTGGGTGAAGAAGTTTTTCCTCAACTCTGTTCTAAATGGCCCACCCCTTATTTTTAAACTGTATCCTCTGGCCCTGGACTCACCCATCAGCGGAAACATGCTTCCTGCCTCCAGAGTTTCCAATCCCTTAATAATCTTATACATCGCAATCAGATCCCCTCTCATCCTTCTAAACTCAAGAGTATACAAGCCCAGTTGCTCCAATCTTTCAACATATGATAGTCCTGCCATTCTGGGAATTGACCTTGTGAACCTACGCTGCACTCCCTCAATAACAAGAATGTCCTTCATCAAATTGGGAGACCAAAACTGCACACAATACTCCAGGTGCGGTCTCACCCGGGCCCTGTACAGCTGCAGAAGGACCTCTTTGCTCCTATACTCAATTCCTCTTGTGATGAAGGCCAGCATGCTATTAGCTTTCTTCACTACCTGCGTTACCTGCATGCTTGCTTTCATTGACTGATGTACAAGAACACCTAGATCTCGTCGTACTTCCCCTTTACCTAACTTGACTCCATTGAGATAGTAATCTGCCTTCCTGTTCTTGCCACCATAGTGTATAACCACACATTTATCCACATTAAACTGCATCTGCCATGCATCCGTCCACTCACGTAGCCTGTCCACGTCACCCTGTATTCTAATAACATCCTCCTCACATTTCACACTGCCACTCAACTTTGCGTCATCAGCAAATTTGCTAATATTACTTCTAATGCCTTCGCCTATATCATTAAAATATATAGTAAACAACTGCGGTCCCAGCACCGAACCTTGTGGTACCCCACTGGTCACTGCCTGCCATTCCGAAAGGGACCCGTTTATCACTACTCTTTGCTTCCTGTCAGCCAGCCAATTTTCAATCCAACTCAGTATTTTGCCCCCAATACCATGTGCCCTAATTTTGTTCACCAATCTCCTATGCGGGACTTTATCAAAGGCTTTCTGAAAGTCCAGGTACACGACATCCACTGGCTCTCCCTTATCCACCTTCATAGATACATCCTCAAAAAATTCGGGAAGATTAGTCAAGCACGATTTCCCCTTCGTACATCCATTCTGACTCTGACCTATTCTGTTACTGCTATCCAAATGAGTCAGAACAGAGATAAGGAGATACTACTTAAGCCAGAGAGTGGTGAATATATGGAAATCACTGCCACAGAAGGCTGTGAAGGCCTGTCTTTGAGTACATTTAAGACTGAGATAGATAGGTTCTTGATTATCATGGGGATCAAGGGTTATGGGGAGTAAGCAGGAGAATGGGTTGAGGAACTTATCAGCCATGATTGAATGGTGGAGCCAACTCAATGGGCTGAATGGCCTAATTTCTGCTCCTATGTCTTAGGCCTTATGGTCTAACAAACACGTCATCCTGCCTGATTGTACTCAATCTGTAATTGCAGAGGTGTCTGATCATTACATTTTATTACTTCATCAATCATCTTGTGTAACACAAAGGTTTGTGTTTTGTAGTCCAGGGCAAGGTAAAAACAGAACTTATGTTTTAGGCATTCCAAGTCTGACCTATATACTCACCCATTTTTCATAAGCGGTAAGAAGCCCAACAATGCTACAGATGCCTTGAAATTTGGATTATTATCTCGGAAATGGGTTTCCATCAAACATGTATTAAATTAGTGAACAAACTAGTTCAAAAATAATACTGTCGGAGATAATGGAAATGGCAGATGCTGGAGAATCCAAGATAACAAAGTGTGGAGCTGGATGAACACAGCAGGCCAAGCAGCATCTCAGGAGCACAAAAGCTGATGTTTCCGGCCTAGACCCTTCATCAGACATCTAGGCCGGTAACATCAGCTTTTGTGCTCCTCAGGTGCTGCTTGGCCTGCTGTGTTCATCCAGCTCCACACGTTGTTATCTCAAAAATAATACTACACTTTTGCAAAGTTGTTCATTGCTTTCTCAACTGGGAATAAACCTTTTCACAAAGCTCACACCGACAGCAATGCCTGGCAGAATCACAAGCTACAGAACATTGTGAACTTCCACCACATGATCTTTTTTTATTTGGCTGGTATCCAAAGTCTTCATATTTCCAAACATTTGTATAATAAGTCTGAACTCACAGGTGCAGTTTGTTTCACTTTGAACTGGAAAGTATCTTTGTTGATCATGAGCCCCATAGAAGGATAGAACATTTAAAGTTTTCAACATTTTTTGTTTTGTTTTAGTGAATGTTCCTCTGAGAGCTGTGATCTTTTGTAATGTGTCTCCATTCAGTCACATCATTTGTCAGATCAACTATTTACTACAAGTTGTTTTGACAAACACCATTTTTTAATGGCAGAATGTACAGTCCATAATAGAAAATGAGTAAAATCAGAGATAGACATTCCCATTCTTAATTGCACATTATTTTAGATGACAATTAATTAGCTGTACTAATTGTTTAATCAATTGTGTTCATTGATGGAGGGGAATTGCAATGTCAAATCTATGCTGAAAGTACTCTCTTCCAAAACATGGCAAAAATCACATTCTCTGTTATAGAAACCAAGGGCCAAACTTTCTGGACTTTGAGCATTTCTGGCCATTGTAACAATTTTTGTTATCAATGTATTTTGCATCAGCAGTGGGCATCAAGCTTGGTCTGACATGACTCAGTGACAGCTTTGTTTCTGTCTCTACCCTTGTGCCAAGCCGATTGAGTCTTTCCAGTGATAATAGAAGATGATTGAAACTGCAGATGCTGGAGAATCCGAGATAACAAAGTGTGGAGCTGGATGAACGCAACAGGTCAAGCAGCTGACGTTTCGGATGAAGGGTCTAGGCCGGAAACGTTAGCTTTCCTGCTCCTAAGATGCTGCTTGGCCTGCTGTGTTCATCCAGCTCCACACCTTATTATCTTGGAGTCTTTCCAGAGTTCTGTTTCCATTTCAGATTTCAAACATCTGCAGTAGTTTGCTTTTATGTATATACAAATTATTGCTTACATGATCCTGCATCTTAATATTTAAAAATAAATTCAAGAAGGTGCTAACCCCTTGTTTTAGTTTTATACAGCAAAATTGTCTGTCAGCTTGCCTGTGTTAGGAGTACCTCTTACTTTCACAGTGATGTGCTTCCACACGCTGACAAAGTTGATATAAAGGATATTCCCTCATGCAGGCTATCTAGAATGAGAAGTCATAATTTGGAGGGCTTTCAATATAATAAAGCAATTTCCTTGGGGCTTCTTCCTTCAATCAACATTGAAACAATAATCAGCACCAACACACCAAACTTTCCAACGTGAGAATTTTAAGAATGATTCTATGTGTTGCTTCATGGAGAGTAGGTGTCCCTTGGTCAGCCAGCATTTATTTCATTTCTCCAATTTCCTGTGAAAAGTTAGGGGTGAACCAGCTTCTTAAAATTTGGTTCATGTGGCTGTTGAGAAGGAACATCCAAGATTTGTCCCAGTAACACTTAAGGAATGGTGATATCGTTCAAAATCAAGATGGTGTGTGCCTCAGAAGTGGAAGTTGGATTTCCCAGCATCTGATGACTTTGTCCTTCCAGCTGGTAAGGTCGTCAGTTTGGAATGTGTTGTCAAAGGAGCCTTGGCAAGTTGCTGTCATGCATCATGTAGATGGTACACACTGTTGCCACAATGCACCAGTATGAGAGGCAATGAGCACTTAAGTTGGGAAATTTGATGTTGATTAAGTAGGCTGCATTATCATCAATGGTTTTGATCTTCTTAAATGTTGCTGAGGCAGCAGTCCTCTGGTTAAGTGAAAATATCATTCCCTATTTAGGCTTTTTAGATAGTGATGGCACATTATGAGGTGAGTTATTCACAATAGAATTCCTAACTTCATAATCTGCTCTCATAATCACAATATTTTTATGGTTGTTTCAATTATATTTCTAGTCAATCATAAACTGCACTAAATATATGTTACTTGCCACATATCAGATTAAAGCTAACTGTTGCTTATTATTACCACAATATCTAAGGTGATGTGAATGATGCTATACAGTGTACTGTCATCATGAAAATTCCTACTCTAATCTTACAGCAGAAAGAATGTTATTGATGAAGCAGCTGAAGATGATTGGGCCTAGGACACTGATTTGAGGTACTCTGGCAGTGATGAATGAATAGGTAGTTCCAAATGAACAATGAGCCGAAGAAAGTTGAGAAACCCCAACTGCCATTTCTTAAGATAACTAATAGCTAGTGCTTGCTGATGCTTTTCAGATCCCAAAATTATCTTCACCTTTACCTCAATAACATTGCAGCTTCATTCATTACAGTTTAGACCATTAAAGTGCAAGTTACTGAAGAAGTGTGCATTGGAATTAACCATACAGGACAGGCCATTTCCAGGACGATGAGTCCTACAGTACTGAACTTGTGGGTAGTACAAGTGTGACACACAATTTGTAAGAACAGGACTTGGCTTCATTCTGATGTCCCTCACACTCAAATGCCCTGACAATACAATGTGAAAGTTCACACTTGATAATATAACCATTTCCAGGAAGTGACAGATAGCAAACCATACAATGGATCAGGAGCTTTAGGATGGGAAGGAAAGGGAGAAAGGTGAAAGAAAATTTCCAAAAGCTAAATAAGTAAAATAATCAGTAATTTGGTTCTGAAATGATCAGACCTCTAAAAATGATGAGAAAAGGCTGATAACAGTTCATTTATCACTTGCAAATTTTCAACCATTTATGTGAATGATCTGCCTATTGATTACTTCCAAATGCACATGCTCACACCACTGACTATTTCCAAATGGACATACTCACATGTGTTTTCGATATTAGGATGTGTTTTTAAAATTAAAACAGATGTTTGTCACTTTTAGTTTTTTGTCCGCTATTTCGCACTCCTTTTCATAATATATTTATGAGATATGTCTCCTATTGAGCATGCTCCTGAGTGCCAGTGAGAACAGCCTTATTTGAATGTAGATATATTGCTCGCAGCTGAATTCTATACCAAGAGTATATTACTATTTCGAATAAAGGCAAAATACTGTGGATGCTAGAAATCTGAAACAAACACAGAAGTTGCTGGGAAATCTCCTGCTGGTCTGGCAGCATCTGTAAAGAGAGAAATAAAGTCAATGTTTCGAGTCCAGTTAGCCTCTCCTTCAGAACCAGCACAGACCTACACACAGTGCCAAAGTGCCACCACATGAACAATTTCTACCTCACTATATATCAGCTATCTCAGAGCTGTAGCAGTCCCCAGTTCCAGTTCATTCTTTATCTCAGTCAAATAATGGAAAAGTACTGTAGATGATGGAAGTCTGAAAGAAACACAGAGAAAGCTGCAAGACTGGCTCAGCAGGTCTGGTAGCATCTATGGAGATAGAAATAGAGTCAACATTTTGATGCCAGCATGGCTCTTCTTCAGAACTTACTTCAATAACAGATGCCGCCAGACGTGAAGCATTTCTCCAGCATGTTCTGAGTTTATTTTACGTTTCTTTTTAGTGCAGTATGACTGACCACAGGCTCCTGCTTTTTATTGCTAATTGATTTTTCATAATATTGCATAATCAGGTGAATTTCTCTTTCTATTATAGCGTTACTTTTATTTCCTGCACAAGCTTCTAGTTCCGTGAAAACTGGGATCTCCACTTAATCACATCGCTACAGAAATAATATGTAAAACAAACTCACAGAATACTGGAGAAACTCCATAGTTCTGGCAGCACCTGTTTCTGAAGAACCTTTCTGAATGTACGATCTTTTCTCTGGAAAGAGGTGTAAATTCCTCGGTATACCACCAACTAGAATGCAGTTTTAGAACTATTATAGTTTTGGCATTGACAAAACTATACTTAATGAAAAGAACAACTTTCCCAAAGGAATTTGCTGTCCACTTTTCAGTGACATGTGTGAAAGAAAGTCAATAGCCGTTGGTTCAGCTCACCTTAGAGAAATAGAATGTCAGTCAAAATGAAATATTGTAGTACAAAGACAAATATCAGAATGTGTTTTTGAAACAAAAGTGACATAATTGTTCAGAATTTGGATCAAATTATAGCTTGTTTATTTTTAATTATTTGTTAATTGCATTATGTAGGCCATATAATTGTCTTATATCATTCTTTGATGTTTTATTGCAATGAATGGCCAGGTTCTAAGTCATTCTGAGCTCACAGAAAATCCAGAGGGAAAATATCATTACAACCGAAAGCAAAGATGCAGAAGCAACATGTAATATGTATATGAATTTAAGTAACTCATATTAAATAATTAGTTTCAAAACGTGGGAAATAATATTATGAGCATGATTGTGATAACATTTAAATTAAAATGTCAGTGTTTTAAGGTTTACATCAGCTCACCTTGCTGAGGGAATTCATGATAGAATAGCTCTGACAGGTTTATTTCACTTATTTGGACCAATATGTCTGATAAAGAGCTTCCTGAACGGCTTCCTCTACTCTAAAGGATGCATTAGTCTGATGGAGGCAACCATTCCTTGATGTGGCTTTCCGCAGGATGCCAAGTAAATTGTTCTGTCGATAATGGAAGCAAACACATCTAGGTTTTGTGATGCCAAAAAAAGGGATCCAGACAAAGCCACAAATTACAGAGCCGTAAAAATGTCACCTGCTGCAAACAGCTTTTCACTTTTAATACATTTCTAAGTGCCATTGAGAAGATTATCTAGGGATTGATTCTCCAACAGAAAGTGGTATAGGATATGAAGAGCTCAATTCTGCAGAATGCAGTGAGAGATTTTGAGTTATATTCTAATGTTGGTGCAGTAAAGCACCACAGGGTTGCACAAATGCAGTCCGGTTTACACCTGCAAGTTCTTGGTGAAAAACGACAACAAAGGCTTCAGAAATAAGAATCTTTAGAATGTAGAAACAGGAAAATGTTTTAGACTCAACTAGCTCATTACTTTTTTTGATCACTGTCATCATCGTTTATTCACCTTTGCAACATACCCTGCAATTCTTCCCCTTTCACCAGAAAGAAATACATCGCCTATTATTTAAGTTGTCTACTTAAAAATAAAACAAGGAACTGAGATGCTGGAGATCTGAAACAGAAACAGAAATTGTTGAAGAAACTCTTGCCTAGTAGCATCTGTGGAAAAAAGAGCAAAGTTAATGTTTCTAGTCCAGTGACCCTTCTTCAGAATTGATAGTAATTAAGAAAAGTTGGTGTATATGCCGAAGATGGTGTTGGGGAGGGGGTAAGGCTGAACTAATAGTTGGAGATGGAGCTCAGAGAGAATACAACAGCTAGGCAGACAAGGAGATGGATAATGGTATGACAGAGAAGGAGAAAAGTGGACAATGGGGATCTTAAGTAGGTGAAAATGGTTGGCTGTGCTGAAAGCAGCTGGGTCATGACATGACCTGGGGTATGGGGGTGAGTAAAGGACATGGAGGAAGGTGTTCACATTCTAAGGGCATTGAGTCCTGAAGACTGCAGGGGCCCCAAGCGGAAAGTGAGATGCTATTTTTCCAGTTTGCACTGAACTTCGTTGGAGTACTGCAGCAGGCCAGAGACAGAAATGTTGGCTACGGGACATGGTGGTGTATTGAAATGGTACACAACTGGGAACTCCAGTTAATTTTTGTGGACAGAATATAGGGGTTGCAAAAAGCAGTTGTCTGGTCTATATTTCATCACCCCAAGTTAGAGGAAACCACATGAGTAGCAAATACAGTAGACTAGGTTGAGTGAAGTGAAGGTAAATTGCTGCTTCACTTGGAATGTGTGTCTGGACACTTGAAGCGTGTGGAGAGGGAGGTAAATGGGCAAGTAAAAGTGCAATTGTGTGGGATGGTGCCATGGGAGTGTGAACGATGTTAGGAATGGAGAAGGAGTGGGCCATAGTGTTCTAATGTGAATGGTACCTGAGAAATGCTTCCAAGGCAGAGGAGGGGAGGAGATATGTGGATGTTTGTTTAATATTTTTCCCAATACTGAAAATAGAGAGAAGCAGCATGATGTCATCGATGTACAAAATGAAGAGTTGTTGGAAGACACCTGAGCAGGATTGGGTAAAGGAATATTCCATGCATTTTATTTTAAAACTAATTCAAACTCCTTAGACACCGACTTCCAAACCCTCAGTCACTACTATGTAGAAGGACAAGGGCAGAAGTTACATGGGAACACTACCACTTGCAAATTCTACCCCAAAGACACTCACCATCATGACTTAGAATAACATCATTCCTTCAGTGTTGCTGGTTCACATCCTACCACATTGTGAGGCTACCTACAAAAAACAGACTGTAACTATTCATGAAGGCAGCTCACTGCTACTTTCGAAAGAGCAATTAGGGATGGGAAATAAATCCTGGCCCAGATGATGATGCCACCATGTCTTGAATGAATAAAAAGAATTTTGCTGAATGTGTGATTGGGAGAACAACTCTCCTTCTGGTTATCAACAATATCTTAATGATCAACACACAGGGAATAAAATTCAACAGCTGTAGATCAGTTGTGGCAACTTCTTGTTTTTGTCAGTTTGGAGCACCTTGTTTCTTCAAAGTACTCTATCACTGAGGCAAAAAAACAGATTACATACATTCCCCAAAGCCAGAAAACCTGAGTTACTAGCAGCAATTGACACCGTGCTATAAAATGCAAACTAGATGCTCAATTCCACTTAGCAATTAAGTTTTCATGATCCAAGTATTTAACAGGCTCAAGAAAGAGAAGGATGCAGAACAGATTTGTTTTTTGCAGGGCCAAATGTTAGCTATTAACACAGCACATGACCTGGTAAACAACGCAGTTTTCTTTCCATCTGGAGACAAGGTGCTCATTATACAATGCTACACGTCTTAGCATGAATTGATACACAGTATTGAAATAAGACTCAAGGCAAAGCCTTGTGTCTTTTTCTATTGTATTATTTGACATGGTGATACTGATAATGCAGAGAAAGATATATTGATACACTGATGTCGAAGGTAGGCAGGTAGTGCGGAAGCCACTTGGTACACTTGCCTTCAGGCAATGGCCTAGTGGTATTATTGCTAGCCTGTTAATCCAGAGACCTGGATAATGCTCTGAGGACCTAGGTTCAAACCCTGCCATGGCAGATGATAATGTGATTTGAACTCAACAAATACCTGGAATTAAGATCTTAATGATGACTGTGAATCCATTGTCGATTGTTGGAAAAACCCATCTGGTTCACTAATGACCTTCAGGGAAGGAAACTGAAATCCTTACCTGGTCTGGCCTACATGTGACTCCAGACTCACAGCAATGTGATTGACTCTGAGCAATTAGGGATGGGAAATAAATGCTGCCTAGCCAGTGACACCCTCACCCTGTAAATGAATAAAGAACAAAATAAAGGTCAGTGCATTTAGAATAGGAGGTGGAATTTCATATTGTGGCTTTACAGGATATTGTTTAGGCCATTTTTGCAATTTTGTATTCAGTTTGATCTCCCTGCTATAGGAAGGATGTTGTGAAACTTGTGGATAAGATTTACAAGGATGTTGCCGAGGTTGGATGGTTCAAGCTATAGGGAGAGGATGAATGGAGTGGGGCTACTTTCCCAGAGCGTTGGATGATAACAGGTGACATCATAGAGATTTATAAAATCATGAGGGTCATGGATGGGGTGAATAGCCAAGGTCTTTGTCCCAGGGTAGGGGACTCCAAAATGTATATGTAAGCCGAGAAGGGAAAGACATAAAAGGGACCTAGCAGACAACTTTTTCACACAGACAGTGATGTGTGTATGGAATGAGCTGCCAGAGGAAGTGGTAGAGGCTGGTATAATTACAGAATTTAAAAGGCACCTGGATGGGTATATGAATAGGAAGTGTTCAGAGTGATATGGGCCAAATGCTGGCAAATGGGACTAGATTTATTTAAGATATCTGGTCAGTATGGATGAATTGGACCAAACGGTCTGTTTCCAAGCTATACAACTGGTTGGCTCTAAGTATTGATCTTAGAACTTCCAAATTAATTTGTCTGTTTGTATCAGTTTCGATAAGTATGATAATTATAGCAAATGTTATTTTCTCTCTCTCTCATGATACTCTCACATTTCAGGGATGTGGAAGATGCTCCATACAGCGTGGACAATGGGAGAAATAATGGATCAAAAATTGAAGCTTACCACTTTTTGGTACAATGATTATGCCTGAATGGTAAACTCCGAGATGCTCAAAATTTGTCCGGGTCCTCATTGCCATTGGGCTGACAAATTTTGGATGGTAATAGGCTATTGCTCGTGAGTGTATTTGAAAATTGGACCACCACAACTCAAGCAGTATCCATCTTGTAAGTGAGGAAGAGAGGTGACTGGAAAGGGAGATGCAAGCGAATATTGATTTGGAGCTAGGTATTTAATTTTATCTAAGCTTTAAGAAACATATCCCCATAACATTTTTAAAAATCTTAAATAACCACTCCAGGGCTTCACCATAATATAAAAGTATCTGGAATTCAGAAATCTGAGGCAGGATCAATGCAAAATATTTTGTTATTTCAGCATTCTGCTACTGCACTGCTAGAATCCGAGTGCAATTTAAAAATGTCAGCAATTCTTCTTTGAAAAATGATTTCTAAATAAGTCTCTTGAAAATGTAAAACTCATTAAAATGTTAACCTGCAGTATTCTGCTTGAATACATCTTTAGTTGCTTACATGTATTCAATGATTACCATATACACGATAGGGCCGGCAGCAGCAGGATTGAACAAAAAACGGCTGAGAAATTTGTTCACCTACACAGGAGGAAGAATATATCCATCAGCTGCAAGCTGGATATGGCCACAATGTTGGTTAGGCACAAATATTTAGAGTGCTGACCATTCCAGTACAGTACTGAAGGAGGAACGCAGTGTCACAGGTGCCAACTTTCAGTGAAATGTTAGATAAAGCACCATCTGTCTGCATAGGCGGATGTCAAAGATGCCATGCACTATTGCAAAGAGTAAGAGAGTTATTTCTGGCATCCTGGTCAATATCTTTCCCCCAATAAACACCACATAACAGATTATGTGGTCATTACCACATTGCTGTTCAAGGGAGATCTCTGTGTGTAAATTGGTTACTGTGTTTCCTACATAGTAACAATGACAAAGACTTCAAAACACTTTATTGACAATAAAACATTCACTGCCAAAGCAATTAACTGACCTGTGTCTGTAGATGCATGTTTGGATGGCTTGTCCTTAGATTTTGTTTTGTGCTGTATTTAACAAAATTGTTGGTTGAGAATTGAACTGAGATGGCCCAAATAATGTAAAGAATGGAAAGAGATTGTACATCTGGATGAATCAACATGGATCTCAAAGCAAAAGAAAGTGTTTTAAAACAATGATATTTTAAGTTTGCTTAATGTTTAATAGTTTAACTGTTTGAGAAATGATGCGGTGAAAGATTAAACCACTTCAATATCCAGAATAGTTTTGAAGTGTTGTGATAAACCTAACAAAAATAACATTGGTTCAGAGACAGTAGGAACTGCCGATGCTGGAGAATCTGAGATAACGAGTTGTAGAGCTGGATGAACACAGCAGGCCAAGTAGCATCAGAGGAGCAGGAAAGCTGACGTTTCGCATCTGGACCCTTTTTCAGAAATTGATTTCTGAAGAAGGGCCCAGACCCAAAATGTCAGCTTTCCTGCTCCTCCATTGCTGCCTGGCCTGCTGTGTTCATCCAGCTCTACACCTTGTTATATCAAAAATAACATTGTGTTTGTTGCCTTTGATGATATAAAAGCATGATTATTTTAAGAAAAGTCTCATTACAAAAACCACAATCATTGAGGTTATATATCAATATTATGTCATGCCACTTGTAGTTTATCTCTAAGCTAGTCTTGGTGCATTCCAATCATATTAATGATTGGCTTACTATTCAAAGTTAAACATTCCCAAAATTCCAGCTTTTCCTAGCAGATTAAATAAGTTAATATTAATGACAAATAACTCTAATAATAACTTGAATCAGTGGTGAATGCATAAAAATAATTTCAACTAATTGAATATTAAAATCTAAGCTATGCAATTGAACAACCATGAAAAAAGTTATAATAAACAAAATAAAAATGATCAGTTTATATCCAAATGGACGTTCACCACATAGAGATTACATCGTTAAAATACTTATGGTAATTATCCAAGAGAAATGGCAAATACTTCCAAATAGCCATGCAAAAATCTATTTTCAAGAATGTGATAACAGACAAGTAGAAATTCACATTATGATTAAACAGAGTAAACACAGACATTTGACAAGGATCTTATGTTTGACAAATCTGTTTTGTTTAATGAATGTAACTGTTAATTTGTATACTCAGATATATTTGGATTTTCAAAAGAAAACATTTGGCAAGTTGTCACAGAAGTGACTATTACATAGGCCTAGGATTCAGCGGATTATGGGATCAATAGGTTAGCATGGTTTGAAGATTAAGTAATGCTTAGGAACAGAAGGTAGGAACAAACATTTTAGGGTTCATAGGTTTTAACCAGAAGGATTAATAATTGGACCTTAGCAACTGAGATTCTATCATATTGGCTTAGATGAGTAGATTCCATGTAATTTGTCTAAATTTGCTATCATACAAGGTTAGGTGGGGAGAAAAAACAAGTGCAGAAGATGTAAAAAAGCTGCAGAGAGATATGGACAGATTTGGTGTCTACAGGTGGAATGCAATATAGAGAAATGTGAACTTCCCTACTTCTGCAGGAAAAAAAATTAAAAATTGAACAGTTGAGTGGTTGTGAATTTTTTGCATTCACAGATCCAGAGTATCCTTGTACATGAATCACAAGAAGTGATGTTATGAGAAGTAATTAAGTAAACTCGGCCTATATTCTCCAGAAGAATGAGGAATGATCTAAATTAAACATATAAAATTTTTAATGGGCTTAATATGGTTCCCCTGGCTGGAAATCTAAAACACGAGGTCACACTTTCAGAATAAGGTATAAGTGATTAACCACTGAGATAATGGGAGATTTCCACACTTAAAAGCATTGTGTATGTATGGAATCATTTTCTTTTCTTTCCTTAAATTCATTCATGGGGTAAGGGCATTGCTAGCTGGGCCAGAATTGATTGCCCATCCCAGAGGGAAGTTAAGAGTCAACCACATTGTTGTGATCTAGATCTCATGCCAGCCTGACCAGATAAAGATGGAAATTTCCCTCCCTAAAGGACATTAAAGAACCACAGGGTTTTTGCTCCCATCAATCTGCTTTGACTTCATGGTCAATATTAAATTCTTAGTTCCCTTTATTTTAATTGAATTCAAATTCCACTATCTGTTGTGGCAGGATTTGAACGTGGATCTCCCAGAACATTACCCGGGTCACTGCATTAACAGACCATCAATACTACCACTAACAAAAACAAAATTGCTGGAAAGACTCAACAGATCTGACAGCATCTGTGAAAGAAAAAACGGAGTTAACTTTTCCAGTCCGGTGACTCTTCCTCAGAACCCACTAATAATGCTACTAAGTCATTGCCTCATCTTCAGTGAGTTGAGGAGTTCAGTCGGTTGTTGGGTCCAATGCAAATTAAGAGATTATGAAGAGTAGTAAAGAAGGCAAAACTGAGGTAGAAGAATATCCATGGTCTAATGGAACGGTGGAGTAGGATTGAAGGGTCAATGATCTATTTCACTTTTATTTCTAATTTTTTTATGTTTTGTTTCTGTCAACTGCTGCTCAATATGTTGAATGCTTGTCACATTCTGTAATATAATAATTGTTGGCTACACTGGAGATGTACACTCCCTATATGATATAAAGCGTTACTTGATATTCTAGCTTGTTCAAATTTATAATCTGACTAGAACACATTGTACTAATGTGGCTAAGAATCCCTATTTCTGATCCAAATCTGAGAAAAAGTTGCCCACTTACGTTTACGCAGAAGGTGGGGTTGGGGCAGGGGTAAGGAGTAAATGATAAGTGGAGATAGAGCCCAAAGAGGGAGAACAGTTTGGCAGACAATGGAGTGAATAACAGCCAGTTCAGGAGAATGAATAGCTACTAATGGGGCTGTAAGTGGGTAACAATTGGTTGTGTGTAATTTCACACTATCTGATAACAAAGCCTTTTGTGTAGGGTTGGGGCAAGGAAAAGGGGAAAGGTGCCTCAAGCCCTAAAATTGTTCAACTTGATATTGAGTCCAGAAGGTTGTATAGAGTTCTCAAGTGGGAAATTAGGCGCTGTTCTTCTAGCTTGCAATGAGTTTCGTTGGAGCATGAGAGCAAGCCTGAGAGAGAGAGATGTTGGCCATGGAACAAGGAGGTGTGTTGATGTGGCAGGCAAGTGGAAGCTCAGGGTCTTTTTTGAAGACAGAATGTAGGTGTTCTGCAAAGCGGTCACCCAAGTCAATGCTTCGTCTCCCCAGTGTAGAGGAAACCACACCAACCTGACCCAATGTGGAACCTAACATCCAGCTCTGGAATCACCTTGTGACTGGGAGACCACACTGAGGCCATGCCAGGCCACAGGTCGCCATGTACTCCCGAAAGACCACCATGCTAGGCTGAGAGGATACCAAACCGGGATAAGAGGCGGCCATGTCAGGAAGCTATCATGCCATGCTTGGGACCCACTGTGCTAGGCCAAGAGGACCCGTCGTCATGTCTGTGCTGAGGCCGGATATCATCAGAGGCCAGCAGAGAAGAGGAAAAGAAACACTAAGAGGAAAAACAAACGAATAAAAGAAAAAGAATGGGCAGAGTGGACAACCTCAGCTAAAGTGTCCTGCTCTGCCTCTGTCTTGGCGTCTTACAAGGTATTTCCTAAAATTCATTTCCACAGCCATGTCACATTCCTCACTGGCTGCCTCCGGTTCAGATTCATCCCATGTGGATTCCAACTCAAGGTCCATCCTTCGTGTTTTGAATTCACCCAGGATCAAAGGCTTCACTGCAATGTTCAACATTCTAAGGTTGTATAGGAAGATACCTTGGGGATATGGGGAGGGGTGTTGGGACTGAAGAAGGATTGACCAAGGTGTGCCAGAGGGAGTGGTCCTTGCAGAAGGCTGACAAGGGAAGGGAGGGAAATGTGTGCCTGGTGGTGGCATCTTGTGGGAGATGGTAGAAATAGTGACTGATAATCCTCTGGACATGGATCCTGTTAGGTTGGTAAGTGAAGACAAGGGGTCTCTATTGTTGTTGTAGAAGGGAAGAAATGGGGTGAGGCCTGAAGTGTGGAAAAAGGGCTGGGCCTGGCTGAGGGCCCTGTCAACTGCAGGTGCTAGGGAACCTTCAGTTGAAGAAGGTGGACAGTTCATCGGCCCGTTTGTTAAAGTTGGCCTCATTGGAATAATGCAACGGAGATGGAAGAGCTGAGAGGAAGAAATAGTCTTTACAGAAAGCAGGGTTTGAGAATGTATAGTTGAGGTAACTGCGGGAGTTGGTCGGTTTGTAGTGGGTATTGATGGCCAGTTTACCACCAGAAATGGAAACAGAGATGCTGAGGATGTTGGTGTGTGTGTGTGTGTATGTGTGTGTGTGTGTGTGTGTGTGTGTGTGTAAGATCATTCTGAACTTTTATTTCTGCAATGCTGGACGTTGTAAGGCTTCCATAAAAACAGCAAAAGGTGTACAAGGTTGCCATTTCCAGTGTCAGCTTTGATACAAAGTAACCAGGCACTAAATCTTAGGTATAAATTAGAAAAATAAGGAAATGAAGGTAAAGGTTCAACATTCCTGTCTTTCTAAAACAGGGAGTCTGGGCTGGGCTTCTCCTTGAGGCTTGGAGTCATCAGTGTCTAACAATGGGTTGTGTGTAACAGAAGACCATGTGGTTACAAGGTCTGGTGTGTAATTGTCCCTATTAGTGGCTATTCAATCCCTTACAATCACCGTTATTCACTCCTTGGTCTTGCTCTTCTCTCTCTCTGGGCTCCAGCTCCACTCCCTACAGCCCCCACCCTTATCTTCTACATAAAACCCAACCTTTTCCCAGCTGCCATCAGTTGTGAGCAAAGGTCACTGGACCCAAATCTTTGATGTCTCCCCACAAATGCTGCCAGTCCTGGAGAAAGCTTTTCTATTAATTTATGTTTTTCTTTCTAGTTTCCAGCAAATACAATTCTTTTGGTTTTTTTGGTAAATGGTCTGGGATGATATTTCCTTGGGCTGGAATTTTACAGGGACCAATAGCTGCTACCCTCCTTTCCTACCAGCCATAATGCCAGGGCAATCTATCCGTGATCTCGACAGCTGCCCCTAAATTGCTGCAAGGTGAGACTTCTGCCACCTTTCTCAGCTGGAAAACTTGCCGTAGAGAGCTCCTGGCCAATTGGATTGTTGGTAGTTCTGTATTCTGAACAACAGAGTGGCCACTGCTAGGTCCACATGCAGTCCCACCATGTTGAGGAGCCCAGGTAAATCTAGGGTTTGGACTCTCACTGAGTTTATAAGAGGTTTATGTAGGGAAATCAGCATTCAAAAGGCCAGGATTTAAGACCAGCAAATGTGGAGATGGGGTAAAATGAGAAATATTTTCAACTGGTCACCTACTGGGTTTTATCTGGTCGGTTTAAACTCACCAGGGGAAATTGTAAATTCCTACCTCTAGTTTTCCTCCCATTTTGTATAAGAAGCCTCACTTTCACCAATTAAGGTACAGAACTCACAGTAGCACTGAAAATTAGCTGCACTTGTTCAAAGCATATTTAAATGTAATGTAATTGAATATCTGCCCTGCCTTGCATGCTCATATTGGAAACAAATGAACTAATCTCAATATTGCAATACAAAATCTTTCCGTTGTGATACTTTAAAGTAAAGTTAAAGGATCACTAACTAGGCAATCATATTTTCTAGGTGTTACAATGAATGAATCTTAATGTGACAGTTTTATCAGTTTCAAAACTTTAGGGTTTAACAGATGGTTCTGACTCAATGCTCAGTTTCACAAGTTTATTCACACATGTAGTGCTTTCAATCAGAGATTAAACTACTAGACCCCTATGCGTTGCATTTTTTCCTTGTATAGTCAAAAACTTTTATCGTCACTTTAACTCTGTCTGATATGAAGCCAACATTTATTTTATACATATTATACAATCAATTCTGCGTTTGACGAGGGCTGTCTTTAAACTGCAGTTTATCTCCAGTTATCTCACTGAATATTCACTTAGGTTGTAAACTGTAAACTGGATGAAGTCCCACACCCTACAATGCGCAGCAAGCCAGTGATATTATCTTCTTGGAAGAGAACAATATGTTGAGGTACAATTTTGGAAGGAATGATGGAAAGCAAATGTTCTTTGGGACTGCAGTATTTCTTGGCATTACTATTCTTGTCAAGGATATCCTGAAACCAGAAACACTAACAAGAAGAAAAACTCTGCTTTAACATTTCTAATTTTCAAGATGGTGGGAATTACATACAAAGCCTATTGTTTCCCATTTGATAAAAATGGTGTGACAGTCTATTTAAGACAATAATCTTTCTGATTTGTATTGACAGCTGCAAATACAATGTCATGTACTTTTTGTCAATATTGCACCTGTTAGCAAACTAAAATCAGGAACTCAATTAACAAACAGACAGTTAAGCTAATTAATGACTACAGATGAGAAGTATTAAGAACAAAAGAAAACGTGCGTCTGGAATGCTGTGATTCAAACCTAGTATTATCCTGGGTCAATAGATTATTAGTCTAGAGACATTGCCATGCCACTGCTGTCTCCTTGTGAGACAGAGATAGCATGCCTACACCTGAACTAGGAAGTTGGGGCTCAAGTCCCACCTGATCCAGAGTTGTGTAAGAACAACTGTGAACAGGTTAATTAGCCAAATCAGTATTTTTTAATCCACAATAACATAAGCACTATTCAACTCACTAAGCTTACTTTCTTTCACAAACAATGTATGAAATGTCCCATTTTAGATCCAGCAACAAAGGATTGAAGCTGTCTTTGTTAGAATGGAGGCAGCTTGCCAGAAGTATTAAGGAATGGATCAGAGTAGATTGAGAGGCAGATTACAATGATTGATGGGTCTAGAATAATGGGACATTGACATAATATTAAACACATTTATGTTTTGAGGTACAAAGGATGAATGTTCAACATCTGGGTTGTTTAGTGAGATTGTGGTGGTTATCTGGTGACTGCCAAAGCCGCTTTGTATAGAAGCATCTAGAGGCCGTTCAGATGAAAGTGATTGAGCTTCTTGGCATGACACTGTTACACAGTTCAAATCTCATATGTGTGCAGCAGAGTGGGCAAGACTATTGATGTATAGACTTTCAGTTTGGCAGGCAGACTTACTGCTCTTCATTCCCAGACTAATTTTTGAAACCAGCCAAAGGATACACTTGCTTTGGCAGTTATTGCATTTGTCGTGTTGTCAATGCATGCAACTAGATAGAGTGTGCTGCCAAGACAAATGAACCTATCCATTCATGGCAACCTCTGGTTGCAGTCTGAAACCTTAGGCCCGACTTCGGGCTTTCCTGGAGCAAGCTGGTAACACCAAAGTTGTTGGATGATTTGGAAAACAATTCCAGTTCTGAGTCAATGGCTAATTTAAAACAGGAAATTGCAAAATATGTCAATGGAGACCTCCCTCTTTCCTGGAGCCATCTCAGATTGTGCAGCTTGCCTTTCAAGCAACATCTGATTTTGATGCCAGAATCATCTTTGTTGAAGGATAACATGGAGCATGACAGAGAAGAAAAGCACTGAAGGGGCTAAGTGCTATCTCATGGCCCTGTTTAACTATACCCCATGAAATCAACAAGGACACATTTGAGTATGCTGCCATGGAACTCTTGAGCCACTGTGATGAACTTCACAATTTCTCCATTGCTTTCTATAATACCTCATGGCTGACTGTGTCTAAGCCCTTGGTGAGGTCAATAAATGCGATCTAGTGGTCCATGTTCTGTTTTTGCCATTAGTCCTGGAGCTCTTTAATTGCATACGCCTCTTCTGAAACCATATTGACTCTCCAGTAGCAGATCCTGGTTGAGATGTTGTAGTAAGAAAATTAGATGGATTCTAGTGAAGGCTTTGCTGGCTCTGGAGGGGAGTGAGATTCTTCTAAAGTTGTTGCAAATTAATAAGCTCCCTTCTATTCATAACAGATGGACAAAGGAAGCATCTTTGAATTTTTTGGGAATTGTTCCTGCTACCGTGTAGTCTGAAAGGTGCTGGAGCTTTGCCATTAAATGAGGATTTCTGTTTGTCAGTTTTGTAAGTGTGGCGTAGTTATCAAGTGTGGATTTGATGGCTGCCTGTTGTAGCCTTTTGAGTGCTTCTTCATTGATGGATGAGGGATGATTGAGGATGTTGGTCTGTACCTCTCTATAGAATCTGAGCTCTGTCTTTGTGAGCAGTGTTGACCTCTCACACTAAATATTGGTGATTGAGCAGTAGGATGGTACCACACAAAACTCATAGAATTACTTCCATTCTTCATTGCCTGCATATCGAGTGGAGTTTATCAGCTTTGAATTGAAGGTGGCACGGTGGCTCAGTGTTTAGCATTGCAGCCTCACAGCACCAGGGACCCGGGTTTGATTCCACCCTCGGGCGACTGTCTGTGCAGAGTTTGTACATTCTCCCCACGTCTGCTTGGGTTTCTTCCGTGTGCTCCGTTTTCCTCACCCAGTCCAAAGATGTGCAGGCTAGGTGGATCAGCCATGCTAAATTGCCCATAGTGTTTAGTGGGATTGGTCTGGGTGGGATGCTTCAAGGAGTGGTGTGAGCTTGTTGGGCTAAAAGGCCTGTTTCCACACTGTAGGGAATCTAATCTAATCAAACTGCTGAGCTTGCTTTGGAAAGTCATGCATATGTTTCAGTAAGTACCATGCTTAGATGGTGGAGGTGATGTTCCTTTTCACCTGCTAGTGCCCTAAGATAGGGCAAGGGATTAGAGATCAGGAAGTTATTATCGTAAAGGTCAGTCAGTCAGTCATTCTCAGTGGAGTATATATACATTTTGGCTGTGCACAGGCAACACTCAAATCTCTGACAGATTCGTGCATCGCTTCCAATTTAAGACTTGAAACATTGTGATATTTCTGAGCCTTCATGGCCTGGGGCTGTCTACGGGGATAGATCTTGATGTCTAGCTTTGAAATGACCCAGGGCATGAAGATTCAGGAAATTTTATACAAATTAAAGCAAAGTATGAGAGCCATTTTTGTGCAAGGCTGTAGGATGTACAATTGGGATTAGTGATTGAAAGAGAGATAACCTCAAAATGTAAGAGTAGATTAATTAGATGGCTGAATTAAAGAGGGTTAACCAGATATGAGAATATGATATGTTGATGGGGTTAGGCCCATCACTCATCTGAAAAATAATCACCAAATGTGCCAAATAGCCTGTTTCCATTTATAATTCCCTTTTCATTTTAATCTCATGAAATAAATTTCACTGTAAATTCCCTGAAATGCAAAAGTAATCAAGCTAAATTCAGGACATTCATGCCTCTGTATATTTTTCTATTTAACCTGGCTTTACTTCCTCAATAAATCACAGTATCGCAGCTCTACTCTCCCCACACCCACAGACACAAAAGCCAATGAGGCATTGTGGTGTGGAGCATTTGATCATTTTAGATCCGCATGAACATAAATCCATCTCCTTTAAGAATACTCATATCTTCCAGGTGGTGAACACAAAAATATTTTTCCAACAACTCACACAAAGAATATTGTTTTTATTCCTTTTCTGAACCTTTGGCACAGAAAATTGCAAAAACATCTTTTTTTTTGCCATTCAAAAGGACAGTTAAAGTGCCATTTCAGAAATATGCTAATCAATGCTCCAGCTCCCAATCAGCACAACAGGCTTGTTGGCTGGTACTGAACTTATAAATTTGACAAGTAGGTAATTAGGAAAGTGACACTGCATCTTACGCAAATGCTGCACAAAAAAACCCAATTCCAGGCATGTAATGAATGCCTGCCAGAAGTATTGGTCTCTCGACAGGTGCCAATTAAGCAGTATGTTGCTTCCAAATTAGTCACCATCTGAGCTCGGAGGTGAAGATAAGCCTTCCTATTTATTGTCAAAAGCACATAGTTTATAGAAAGCTATCTTTACAACCTCTGAACGACCTCATCCTGGGAGTCAGGCACATTGAAAGATTAGCCACCTGCAGAGAGCAGAACATTTAATTTTATCCCTGAGGTCACTGGGATGCTTTGAAATGACTCCTCCACAGGCTGCGTCAGCAAGCTGTTAACTAGGACTTGGTGACTGTGAAAGTTAAATTGCTTGTAAAGAAACAATTAAAAGCCAATTATCACTCAGAATTATTGTGATAGTGACCTTTCATAGCTAATCAGCCTGGCAAGTTTCCAACTTAAATATTACATTCTATATTAGCATTTTATGCTCAAGACATTCCTTACTGTTTACTCAGATAAAGGGACATGCTGCAGTTGCAAAAGAGTAAACCATCTAAACACAATGATCAGAAATTGGAATTAGTCAAGCTCCAATTTTTACAATTACTAACAAGTTGTAAATGCACACTCTGAGATGTTTGAAGGTGCCTCAATCTCAATATCTAATAATCCCAGCAAATTCTTCTTCAACAATGTCAGTCTGGAAGGGAAGGATTGCAGATCTTTTTAAAAACTTTCATTGAAGTGATATTTCCCTTTTTGAAATAAATGAAGCACATGTGCATACTGGCACAAGTTGTTTAAAATGAGGGTTTAACACATTGTATGCTGAGATAATATTGGATTTCCATTCATAGTGTTATTTTTCTGTAATACTGAACCATGCTTGTTCAGAATTCCTATTACACATAGCGCACAGAACAAGAAATTCATATAAAGCTATCCATTCTAAAATAAGACTTAGTAGAGTGACACTATGATCTTTAAAGAACCAGGGATAAAATAAGACTGAATATAATGGTGAACAGCCTTTTACTTCGGTTACAGTCTGGTTTTTTAGCTGAATGATGGTCAGAAACAAGCAATTCAGGCACAACAATTACTTATTTTGTTCCAAAATCAAAGCTGCCATGAAAGGACATGGTTAGCTGCTGTTTGGAAGAGAAAGAAATGGCTAACAGCAGAAAACCAATTAACAAATCTTATTGAGGTAGACTGGTTGTTGAACTTATATTTCACCAACTCTCATATATTATGTTGTAACCAAGCAGCTGTAAGGCAAGACCTTTGGTAACCTACATGTGTATTTGACATGATATGCACTGGTGGCAATGCCATAGAAGTAGATAATAGCAATGTTTAAGCTTTACTAACACTCTGATTTGGAAACATGTTACCAGGTAGTAAAATCTCTAATATGAAGTTCTTGGAACCCCATTTCTTTTCCAGAAAAAAACAGTTTTAAATAAGCTACATTAAAATAACCTTTTATTATGTGGTATAATTTGTGATAAAATACCTATCAAAATGACAAAGTCAAATGCAGTTTCAGGTTCATCAAAGATAGTTGGGACATCTTTCTTTTTCAATTTCTAATGTTACTGCACTGGATTTTCTTATTCTTTAATGGGATATGAGTATTACTGGCTGAATCTGCAACTGGTGCTCATCCCTACCTGCAGTGGAAATGGTGGTGCCGAACTGCTGGGTGTGTGTGTGTCTGTGCGTGTGCCTGTGTGTCTGTGTCTGTGTGTGTGTGGTGTTGTGATACAGTTGCAGCCCATGTCCATGTGGGTAACGGTCTCTGGTTTGGAAGGTGCTCAATGGAGGAGTTTGGTAAGTTGCTGGAGTTCATCTCACACTGCTGCCGAGGTGTATTGGTAGTGGAAGGAAGGGACAAATGTTGAAGGTGGTGGATGTGGTTCCAATCAAGTCACCTTTTTTTTCTAGGATAGTATTAAACTTTTGAGCACTTCTGGAGCTGCATTCATCAAGACAAATGGAGAGTATTTCATCACACTTCCAACCTGTGCTTTGTAGAGGTGGACAGGCTTTGTAGAGTCAGGAGGTGACATAGTGCTGCAGGATTCCCAGTCTCTGAACTGCTCTTATATTTATATAGTTGGTCCAGTTCAATTTCCAATCAATGGTAACTGTTGAAATGTTGATAGTGTGGGCTTCAGTGATGGTAATGCCACCAGAGGCCAAGCGGAGATACTTGGATTCCCTCTTGCTTGAGATGGTCATTGTTGGTCCTTGTGTAACAGGAATATAATTTGTTATCGGCTCAAACCTGAATATTGTCCAAGTCTTGCTGTATTTGGATATGGACAGCTTCAGTATCTGAGGAGTCATGAATGGAGCTGACCATTGTGCAATTATCAGCAAACTTCCACACCTCTGGCATTATCATGGAGGGAAGGTCATTGATGAAGCAGCTGAAGACAGTTGGCCCTAGGACACTACGCTGAGAAGTTCTGCAGAGATATCCTGGAGCTGAGGTAATTAGCCTCCATATTATGAGGTATGACTGCAACCAACAAGGGAGCTTTCCATAATTGCCTTTGATTTCAGCCTTGCTTGGGCTACTTGATGCTGCAAGCAATAAAACACTACCCTAAAGTTAAGGACAGTAAATCTTAGGACAGTAACTGCTCTGGAGTTTAGCTCTTTTGTTCATGTTTGGACAAAGGCTGCAATGAAGTCAGGAGCTGAGACCCCCTAAAACTAAGTGTCAGTGGGCAGGTTATTAGTAAGTAAGTGCTGCTTTGCAAGATTGTTGACAGCATTTTCTGTCATTTTTTTGCTGAACAACGGTAGAATGAGGGAGTCAGTGGCATCACCAGCACTTATGGCCCATCCCTAACTGTCCTGGAGAAGTTGGTAGGATTATTAGTATGCTGACACAGCCCAGCACCTTTGCAGAATCTACTGCATTAATCTGTTTCTCAAAATCACATGAAGTGAATTGAATTGGCATCACGTAGCAGCCTAAAATCACCCATCATGTCAATGTTCTTTGAACATTTACCACCTGTTTTTTTTTCTCCTTCGAGATCTGCCCTTTTGATGGCTATCTTTACAAAAGCTATCAAAATCTGGCCCTGGCTAAAGGTTTATTTTTCATCATTGTACAAGATGTACCTCCTACCCGTTGTGCTGACTTTCAGATCTGCTGATTATTTGCCATTGCAGGAGTCTGTTAACCTCCCCATGGAGTTTATCTAATTTAAGCATAAGCTCACATTCTCTATCTCCCAGGTGGGCTGCTGTCCAACTGCTCCAGTTGCAAACCTACCTCTATTCTGTCAGACTCTGCTCTCTTCATCTGTGTTATTCACCTTGACTTTCTCCTTGTATAACCAATTTGACCTCCCCAACCCTGTCACAGTGAGTCTTTGAATCCAGCTGTAATTCCCCAACCTGCTGTAAACACTTCTATGAAATTCCCAAATTTAAACACTTTACACCCACAATACTTATGCAGCTATCAGCAACTCATGAAATATGCCCTTGTCAAGGACACTAAACATCTTTGTAACATTGTGGAAGAAAATGGCTTCATCTCAGATTAAATAACAACTAAGTTAAAACTTTTACGTGCTGTACATTTACAATTAGTATGAGTATCCAGTATACCGTTCCAAACTGTGCTTTTCTTGGAACATTCTTGTAGATGCTTCCTCAACAGGGACAAACAAACTTCATAGAAAGTGGATTCAAATATTTTTGAACTAACAATATTTTTCACATTAAAGGAGCCAAAATCACTCATTTGATCTGGAGCCTAAGTACATTGGTACTGAAACATGGCCTACATAGCGTAAATTACTGGAGTCCAATTATTTGTAAAACATGTGAATGATTTGGAGGAGAATGTAAGTGAAATAATTCCACATGAGCTGGTATCCCATCATCAAGTCACCCTTTAATTACATGGAGAGTTCTTGGCACTGATCCAGCTACATCAGAGCCAGCTCGCAGAGTGCACACAACCCCTGACAGTCCTGTACTTATCTGTCAGCCAGGGCTCCCTGATTGGACCAGATTAACAGCCCCAGACAGGGAGCTGACATTCCATGAGGTCCCCCTGGCTGACCTCGTTCCAATCACAGCAGTAGGTGGCCTGGTTAGCACGTTTGCGATGACAGAAAGATTGAGGGAGCCGTGTACTGTGAGGTGGATTGCCAGAGGATATAGCATGATACAGATAGGCTAGAAAGTTGGGCAGAGAAATGGCAGATGGTGTATAATTGGACCAGTGGGAGATGATAAAGTTTGGAAGGTCTAATGCAGGAGGGAAGTCACAGTAAATAACAGAACCCTTAACAATATTGATGTACAGAGGAATCTAGGCATACTGGTCTACAGTTCTCCAAATGAAGCAACAAAAGTGGAAAAAGTGGTCAAGAAGGCATACGACATGTTTTTCTTCATCAGTCAGGGCACAGAATATAAAAATTGGCAAGTCATATTGCTGCAGTATGGAACTTTATTTGGGCAGTATTTGGAATATTGTGTACATTTCTAGCCACCACATTACAAGAAGGATGTGGAGGCTTTGAAGAGGCTATAGAAATGGTTTCCCAGGACATTGCCTGGTTTGGAGGATATTAGCTATGAGGACAGATTGGACAAAACTTGGTTTTTTTTCACTGGAATGTTGAATGATGAGGAGTGACTTGATAGAATTTCACTACAATATGAGAGGCATGGATAGTCAGAGTTTTTATCTTCAAGGTGGAAATAACAATTACTAGGATACATAGATTTAAGGTAAAAGGGGTTAAGTTTAAAGGAGATATGAGGTGCAAGCAGAGGGTGATAAGAGCTTGGAATACACTCCCAGAGGAGGTGATAAATGTGGATATAATAACAATGTTTAAGAGGCATCTCTTGACAGAATATGAATACGCAGGGAATAGAGGGAAATGGACTGTGTAGAGGCAAAACGTTTATAGCTTAGACATGCATCATGTATTAGCGCAGTCGTGGTGGGCCAAAGAGCCTGTTCATGTTCACTACTGTTCTTTGTTCTCTTTGTAAAATGAGACACAGACTTCAGTTAAAGCAAATTGTTAATATGCATCATGAGCAAATGTTTCTGGCACATGTAGATGACAGGAAATATCAGAAAATTACAAACATCCTGCGGTGGCATTACCATCTGCTGACTAAAATCACCTTATATAAGAATGGAATTAGAATAACACCATGCCATTTTAATTATCTACTGGACAATTATAAATTAACATTTTATATTCAGGTGCAATAGTTTAGTCATTTATGTACCTTCAACTGATTTTGATGCAGGTTCATTATTAAAAAATGCAGTTAATTGAAAAAAACCTTAGCTTGACCTTAATTGCAACACTTCAAAATGGTCTATTCTGTTTTTTCTGTGGACTTCAGTGAATCCCTCTGAAGTATCTCAGGGCAAAACAAATTTAAATCAGTCAAGTTTGACTTGTGCCTAGAAGGTGCAAAACCTTTGATGTGATTTTTCCTTTTATCTTCAACCAGATGTAACACTAGCTTGTAATATTTATCATATGATGGTTTAAATTATGTGACAAATAATATACTAAAAACTTTGAAACAACACTATTTGTGATAAAATATTGTAATTTTTGGCTTGGCAATTTTTTTACTATTACTGGAAAAAGACAAATTTTATCAAAGATTTTCATCTTGCAGTCATCAGAGAATTTGCACGAAACGCTCTTTTCTAAATAATCCTGAGTATACAAAGAATTACACTGACAACCAATTTACGATGTCAATCACGCATTCGGGGGGTACACTTGTGTTTATTGGTAGCTAACTACATTAATACATAGGGTCCTACTCTTTGAATCACAGAGTTACAAAATTGGAGGCCACTTAACCCATTTTGTTTATACCAATTCTCTAAATCAGCATGAATGACTTGGTACCATTCTCCAGGCTTTTTACCATTCCCTTTCATTTTGTTTCTGTTGAAATAA
Source organism: Stegostoma tigrinum (assembly GCF_030684315.1). Taxonomy (NCBI): domain Eukaryota; kingdom Metazoa; phylum Chordata; class Chondrichthyes; order Orectolobiformes; family Stegostomatidae; genus Stegostoma; species Stegostoma tigrinum. The sequence goes on from NC_081356.1 coordinate 86,776,564, forward strand.
TCCAATGCCCTCTTGAGTGCTTCAATTGAACCTGCCTCTATCAAATCTCAAGGCAATATGGGGCAAATTTTCACAAATCATATTTGGTTCTTTTGCAAATCACATCAAATCTGTGCCATCTCTTTCTTGATCCTTTCATGAGCAGGAACAGTTTCTTTCTTCTCTATCTAGACCCCTCATGGTTTTGAAAACTTTTATCAGAGCTCCTTTCAGCCTTCTTCTCTCCAAGGAGAACACTCCTAACTTCTTTAACCTATTTTATAAGTAAGACCATTAGAATTAGGAACAGGAGTAGGCCATTTGGCCCCTTGAGATTGCTCTGCTATTCAATAGGATTATGGTCGATCCAACATTCCTCATGTCCACCCTCTTACCCCTTCCCCATTACTGTTGATTCTCCTACTGATCAAGCATCTATCTATCACAGCCTTAAGCATTCACAAGGAATCTACCCTAACAGCTTTCTCAGTCTTACCCTTTTAGGCCCCTTAAGAATCCTATATGTTTAATGAGATTGCCTCTGATTCTGCTAAACTTCAGTTAGTTCCAATCTGTTCAACCCTTGCTCATAATACAATCACTCCATACCAAGGATCATCCTAGTCAACAAAAACAGAAATTGATGGAAAAGCTCAGTAGGTCTGGTCAACACAGTTCTGAGGAAGGGTCTCTTGATGCAAAATGTTAACTCTATACAGATGTTGCTAGGTCTTCTGAGCTTTTCCAGCAACTTTGTTTTTGCTTACTAGTTACAGGTTGACAACTTGAAAAAATCCCTGTCCCCATGCCCTGTTTCCTGTCTATCAGCCAATCCTCTATCTTTGCAACTGTACAAAGTTGGTAAGTTCAGATATGGAGTGCCGTGAGCAGTTTTGAAGGCAGTTTCGAGAAAGCTTAAAATGATACTCCCTGGTGTGGAGGAATTGTCTTATGAGTGAAGGCTAGACTGGTTGGGGCTCTATGCACTGGAGTTCAGATAAATGAAAGGATTATTAAGAGAGTTGACAGGATAAATGCTTTCTCTTATGGGAGAGTTTAGGACAAGAGAGCATAGTCTCAGAATAAATAAAGGGGCACCAATTTAAGATTGAGATGTGGAGGAATTTCTTCTGAGGGTTGAGTGTCTTTGGAGCCTCTTGTCACAGATAGCTGTGGAGGCAGAGTCCTTGTGTATATTTAAGGCTGAGATAGGTAGGTGCTCAATCAGTATGGGAATCTAGGATTTCGTGGTAAATTTAGGAAGTGGGCTTAAGGAATGTTGGATCAACCACGATCATACTGAATAGTGGATCAAGCTTAATGGGCCAAATGGCCTACACCATTTTTCTTTCTTATGGTCTTACAGTTTTTCCAGTCAATTGCTTGGTACCAGTTTAGCCATTAATATGGGTTTGAAGCTGTACCTCTGCCATATGTGTTTGAGCTACCACAACAAAATCAAACACTGGTTCTATCAGTGATACTGGGCATTTGCATTCCTGAGATTCTCTGGACTTTCTGAAAAAATGTAGGCCTGAACCTATAGCCATGATACATAGGCAAGGTGGTAAGGACTCCAGGTAATAGTTTCTCTGCACACCTCTGTTATTGTGAGAGCTTACATGATAAGAAACTGTGATGGAATTTACACTTCAGACTCACTTAGATTAAATGGTCAGAGACAACCAGCCCTGACATGTTAATAATGATGATCGAATAATCAATTCGTCGTCTGGGATTGATTAACTCCTTGGGTTAGTTTATTTAAAATGCTAACACAGTTAGCTAACATAAGTTATAAGCAGACATTATAAAAAAGTAACTTATTTCTATATTTCCTTTTAATTCATTCAAGGGATGTGGGCATTACTGGTTGGCCAGCATTTATTCCCAGTCCCAGTTACTCTTGAGAAAGTTGTGGTGAGCTGCCTTCTTGAACCACTGCAGTCCATTTACTGTGGGTTACCCCACAATGCCCTCAGGGAGAGTATTTCAGCACATTGGCCCAACCTCAGTGAAGGAATGGTGATATGTTTCCATGTCACAAAGGAGAATGCCTTGGAGAGGTACTTCTAAGTGGTGATGTGCCCATGTATCTACTGCCCTTGTCCTTCTAGACGGAGGTGGTCATGGTCTTGGAAGGTGCTGTCTGAGGATCTTCGGTGAATTTCTGCAATGCATCTTGAAAATAGTAGACACTGCTGCTACTGAGCATCAGTGATGCAGGAAAAGGATGCTTGTGAATGTGGCGCTAACCAAGTGGGCAGAATTCCACCACACTCCTGACTTGTGCCTTGAAGATGGCAGACATGCTTTGGAGAGTCAGGAGATGAGTTACTCACCATATTATTCCTAGCCTCTGACTTGGTCTTATAACCTCTGTGTTTACGTGGTGAGTCCAGTTGTGTTCCTGGTCAATGGTAACCTCTAGCACTTGGTACCCGATTCAATTCCACCCTCAGGCAATTATCTGTGTGGACTTTGCACGTTCTCCCCATGTTTGTGTGGGTTTCTTCCGGGTGCTCCGGTTTCCTCCCACGGTCCAAAGATGGATTTGCCATGCAAAATTGCCCAGTGTCCAGGGATATGTAAAAATTAGGGGGATTAACCATGGAAAATACAGGGTTTCAGGGAAAGGTTAGGGGGTTAGGGATTGGCCTGGATGGGATGCTCTTTGGAAGGTTGGTGTAGATTTATTGGGCCAAATGGCCTGTTTCTGCTGGCATTTGTGTGGTGTGAACATAACTTGCTATTTGTCAGCCCAAGCCTAGTTGTTCATATATTGTTGCCTTTGAACATGGACCACTTCAGAATCTGAGGGCTTGCAAATTATGCTTAACATTGTGCAATCATTGGCAAACTTCCCTACTTCTGAACTTATGATGGTGGGAAGGTCATTGATGAAGCAGTTGAAGCTGGTTGGGATCAGAGTTCTAACCCTGAGGAGCTCCTGCAGAGATGTCCTGAAGCTGAGATGACTGACCTCCAACACAACACACACAACCATCTTCCTGTGTCAGGTATGACTCCACCCACCGGACAGTTTGCCCGATATCCATTGATTCAAGTTGTGCTAGGGCTCCTTGATATCACACTTGGTTGAATGAGGCCTTGATTCAAGGGTCACCACTCTCACCTCACCTCAGCTCTGGAATTCAGCTCTTTTGTCCATGTTTGAACCAAGGCTGCAATGAGGCCAGGAGCAGAGTGGCCCTGGAGGAAGCCAAACTGGGTGTCACTGAGCAGGTTATTTCTGAACAGGTGCTGCTTGATAGCACTATTGATGACACTTTCCATCACTTTACTGATGACTGAGAGAAGACTTATGGGGTGGCAATTGGCTGGGTCGAATTTGTCTTGATTTTATGTGCAGAATGTACCTGGGCAATTTTCCACATTGTCGGGTAGATACCAGTGTTGTAACTGCACTGGAACAGCTTGGCTAGAGGAGCAGCAAGGACTGAAGCACAAGTCTTCAGTACAATGGCCAGAATGTTATCAGGGCCTGTAGCCTTTGTAGTGTCCAGCGTTTCCAACCATTTCTTGCGTTGATATCGCGTTGAGTGAATCTAATTGATTGAAGATAGAATTTTTGATGATGGCGACCACTAGAGGAGGTTGAGATTGATTGTCCACTTGGCATTCCCGGCTGAATACTGCTGCAAAGCCTCCAGTTTTATCTTTTGCACGAATGTGTTGCTCTCTTCCATCATTGAAGATGGGGATATTTGTTCAGCCCCCTCCTCCAGTGAGTAATTTAATTGTTCACTACCTTCTGTGACTGGATGTGGCAGGTCTACAAAGCTTAGATCTGATGTGTTGTTTGTGATACGACTTAGCTACATCTATCACTTCCTGCTTATGATGTTTCGCTCACAATAGTCCTCATTTTTAGGTATACATGGTGCTGTTCTTTTCATGCCCTCCTGCAGTGTCCATTGAACCAACATTGAATCCCTTGTTTCATGATAAAGGATGGTGGGGGGGGATTTCTTTTCTTTATTCATTCACGGAATGAGGGTGTCACTGGCTAGGCAACATTTATTGCCCAGAAGACAGTTCAGAGTCAACCACATTGCTGTAGGTCTGGAGTCACATGTAGGCCAGACTAGGTAAGGGTGGCAGTTTCCTTTTCTAAAGGGCATTAGTGAACCACATGAGTTTTTCCTGACAATCAACAATGGATTCATGGTCATCAATAGATTCTTAATTGCCGATATTTATTGAATTCAAATTCCACCATCTGTTATGGCGGGATTCAAACTCAGTCCCCAGACCCTTATCTGGGCCTCTGGATTGACAGTCCATTTGTGGCGGGGGGGGGGGGGGTGCGGTGGTGATGTGGGGGGTGTGGGGGTGAAATAGTGCCACATAGCACAATGGAGTTTATTCTCAATGTGAAGGTGGGACTTCATTTCCACAAGGACTGTACAGTGGTCATTCTTACCAACTCTGTCATGGACAGTTTGGTAAGGATGAGGTCAACTACGCTTTTCTTTCTTGTTGGTTCCTATGCACCTGCTGCAGACACAATTCTAGCAGCTATGTCCTTCAGGACACAGCCAGCTCACTCAGTAATGCTGTTGCCAACAGGCTATCAGAGGGATTCAAAGTTAAACACTGTAAAAACGTAATATATATAATTCCTCAACTGAACAACACAAAGGATATTTTCAGCAGGCGTTACTAAGAGTTTGTATTGTACTTGCATTTTAATATTTTCTGACATGACACAAGATATTCCAAACAGTAAAGTTCACTTTTTCAAATGTGAAGTATGTCATATTGCTGCAAGTTCATAATGACAACCGCTCCATTTTGAAACTTGAGTCATTTTTGTGTATCTCACCCCGAAGCTGAGTGTACAATTAAATGACCTCATAGCCTGGCTAATCAAATAGGAAGCTGATTTCATCCAAAAGCCATCACAGCCTGTTGCATCATTTTCACAAAACAGTACCCAATGAGGAACAGCAACAGCTCATCCAGGTGACTTCATTCATTGTAGAATTCAACATGAAGTGCTTTTTTAGTTTTCTTTATTCAAGGGATACTACCATAGTTGCCAACCATTTCTCATATGTCTGTGTTGCCCTTGGCTGATTAGGTTACTTGCCCATTTCAGAGGACATTTAGGAGGCAACTATGTAGGATTATGTTCATATAATGACCAGACCATACAAGAACCATTGACTTCCCTTCCTAAGTCATATGGGTTTTCATGTTAATCTTCTCATCACTATTTCTGCTACTAGCATTCCCCTTCCATGATTATTTGTAAACAGAGTTTAAATGTCGCAGGTGAGATTTCAACTCATGGCTCATTAGTCCAGGTTTTTGAGTCACTAATCTAGTAATATTAGTTTACCACCATTCTGCGTATTACTGTTTGCAACATGGTTGCCTATTTTTCAGAGGAAATGAATCGTAAAAACTGAAGAAACTGAAGAAGTGGCATGCTACTTGCTTTCATTATTAGATACTTCTTCATACTTTTTAACAATTTGTCAGTCCCATTTATCCTTTAAGGCATAGAAAAATGAAGTCAGAAACACATGCTGCACTTAGTGAAATTCTATCCTGGCACTACGGTGAATACAACACATCATCTAGCTGCTAAAGGTTTAGCAAATCATTCGCCATAGAAGTGGTGTTAGCCATTGAAATGATCTAAAATATTCACAAATATGCCTGACAGACTTTTACAATCACCCATGATGATGAATGCGCATAGCTTCTTCTTTACCCTATGCTCTGTTTCTGAAGTCATGTGGCAATTTCAAGAACTAATTAAAATATACATCCTCAATTTGTCATCATTTGCGTTGGTGCAGATGGGCCCCAATTTCTTGCTAAGAGAAAACAACAAGTTTTATTATCATGAATGGATTATTTTTATGCAAATTAATAGAATTGACGTGGCATGTTTTCCAATTTGACAAACACTAGCAACAAAATAAAATATTCTAAGGAAGACTTTTCATTATTTTAAAATTCACTTCATATTTTCTGAGACCATAGAAGGTGGAAAATGCTTTTTTGTAACATTTTCTCGGGTAGTATTGCTATTCTTCATAGTCATATAGAGTTTTCTCATGGCACAATGTTTCATGAAGCTTTTGTAAAAATGTAAGTTTACTGGCCAATATCTATGTTTGGCTTACAAATAATTTAACTCCTGAAAATTTGGAATTCAGTTTCTGTAATTTTGGAATTTTGTTTGGACATTTCTTTAGCAAAAGCTTTGGATGCCTTGAGTCCGAACATTCATACCCTGATCAAAGTATGAAAATAGTTTATTCCCATGTGGTTCTAAGCTTTATCATATAGTTTTACTAGAATTATACTAATTTTATGCCTCAGTGTTCTCATGAGAATTTGTTTTATTTTATGGGATTATGATGTTCCTGGAGCAAGTATAGCAAGATACAACCCGACAGATTAAAATGCAAATTTGACTCAAATTGTAAGAAAACCGTGCACAAACATATATGGTTTTTATTCCTGTTTAACAACAATATCTAGCAAAAGAAGAAAGGCTAAGCAAAAATCTAATGATGGCGCAGAGTTGTAGTTGAGAAACCAAGTTTATATTTAATAACATATCGCTGGTAACAGAATGGTTCATCTCTGTAACCAATATTTTATAACAAGATATAATGGACTATTATTTATCTTTTCTCTCATTCTTTCTACAAATGGATGGTAAAGGTGCATTTGCCATAAACAAAGGAGACTACAGTACATTGCCTTCATCATTCTGACCACGCATTTGGCTCTCTGGCCAGATATGGTCTCTTTAATCTGGTTGAGAAAATTGTCAGCCTGCTAAGACTGCAAAATGCTACTCTTTCTATGGTAAAATAATAGGTAAGGTCAGCTATGGGGCAACAGCTGAGCCATTTACAATCTGCAGTGAGGTCAAGCGTGGTTCTGTTCTGGCACCAATACTCTTTGACATAATCACCTCTTACCTGCTGTAACATGCCATCAGGTCATCTACAGACTGTGCCTAATTACATGCCAAAATTGTAAGCCTTTCTTGCCTGAGATCCAAGATAAATATGTCTTGAATCCTCAAATAATTGCATTTAATTCAGAGAATCCCTACAGTGCAAAAACAGGCCCTTCGGCCCAAAAAGCCCACACTGGCCCTCAGTGCATCAGACCCAGGCCCATCCAATCTACTCATCCCTAAACACTATGGGCAATTTAGCATGGCCAATCCACCTAGCCTGCACATCTTTGGACTGTGGGAGGAGACTGGAACACCTGGAGGAAACCCACCCAGGCACAGGAAGAACGTGAAAATTTCACACAGACAGTTGCTTAAGGGTGGAACCCTGATCTCTAGAGCTGTGAGGCAGTAGTGCTGACCTCTGAGCCACTGTGCCACCCTATGGTTTTCTGATAATTGACTGACATGTACCACTAACATTCCATGCCAAGGAACACCAGCAGTAGGAAATGAACTGATTTGCTCATGCTCAAAGAGTTTGGTTCGACCTTCAGTATCAAGACGACCAATGTCAAGTTCAAGGATATTGCCATACTGCCATGCCTGATACGGTTACATATATGGGCTGATGCAGCCTCATATACTTGATGTGATGGCATGGGGTTTAAGGCTAGTAAGGAAAAGGGCTACCATCAAGGAGATCTGAATGTTCGGAGTCTCACTGACATGTAAACATGGAAGCTGGAAGCCACTGACTGAAGAGCGCTCACTGTCACCTTCTTTCATACTGAAAATCAAAAGTGTGCAGTAACAAAGAAAGTGGTTACTTCCACACTTGGAATGGCAGGATAAGTGGCTCAATGTCTGAGGGGTGGGGTTGCAAGACCAACAAAGGTGAAGCCCTTGAAGGGGAAATAAAATTACACATAGATCCATGCAGTGCACAGGACATAAACCTGTAGTGTCCCTAATATCTGGCCAACCTAATACACTGACTCACTGTTCACCATGCAGCTCCTGCCTCAGACATCACTGACCACCACATTCACACCAACATATTTGCAAACCAAGAGCAGGAAAAGAAAAAGACCACTCGTGTCAGCAGGACCTATTGCTCTGTTCGTGCATTGTTCCTCAAGCATCCAACTACTATGGCAGGCTCTTGAAACCAACAATCAAAAGGTATATCTCTGTGGGTCATGAAGTTATGCATCATTCCAGTACAGTTACATTCAGAGGCCTGGCAGCTCAATGTTCCATGCTTTAGATGTTTAAAGTGTTCTAGAGGGGGATGTAAAATGGGTGAGGGAGTTGCATTACAGCCACAATGAAACTTTGTTCAGCTGGCCAGGCTCATTTCTCAATGTAAGTTCTAGTATGACCTCTCTTTACTGATTAATAAGAATGCCAGAGCAGCACCAAAAGTGAGACAATATGGGTAGAACCCAGAAGTAATGAAGGTGCAATCACTATACTGGGATTATATTACAGGCCACCTCACAGCTAGCGGGAGATAGAGGAAGAGATATGTAGGTAGATCATGGAAAGATGTAAAAATGGCAGGGTTGTTTGTAGTGACAAAATCAGAAATTGCTGGAAAAACCCACACATTTAGCAGCATCAGCAGAGTTAATATTTTCGGTCAAGTAACCCTTCTTCAGAACTGGTTGTTGTAGTGGGTAATTTTAACATCCCTAATGCACCCTTAGGTGCATCCAAGGCGGTCTTTTGAAACAGCATGTGGATATAGTCCAACTAGGGAAGAGGTCATACTGGAACTTGGCTTTGGGAATGAGCCTGGCCAGCTGAGCATAGTTTTGTTGAGGGAGCATTTTGGGAACAGTGACCAAATTTCTATAAGTTTCAAGGTATTTATGAGTTAGGATAAGACTAGTCCTTGGGAAGAAATGTTAAATTGGAGGAAGGTTAGTTAGAATAGTAGTAGGCAGGACCCTGAGAAATTAGATTGGGGCTGGCTGTTTGACGATAAATCCACATCTGACAAGTGGGGAACTCTTAAAGGCCAGTTGATCAGAGTTCAGGGCCAGCATGTTCCTATGAGGATGAAAAATAAGGGTGGTAAGATTCTGAAATCCTGGGTGATGAGAGATTGAAAGTTTAGTCAAAAAGCAAAAGGACACATATGTAAGGTTTGGGAAACCAATATCAGACTTGAAGACCATAAAAGAAGCAGGAAAGAACTTAAACAAGGTATTAGGAGGGCTAAAAGGGGCCATAAAATGCCCTTGGCAAGTAGGATTGAGCAGGATACCAAAGCATTTTATATGTACATTAGGAGCAAGAGGGCAACGAGGGAAGGGGTAGGTCCATTTATGGAATAAGGAGGGAATTTATGCATGGACCCAGAGGAAGTGGATGAGGTCCTTAATAAGGACTTCACATCAGTATTCACCAAGGAAAAAGACATGGCTGATAATGGACTAAGGGAGAGGTACAATGATATTCTGGGGCATGTTGATATTAAGGAGGAAGTAGTGTTGGGTGCCTTGAAAAACATTAAAGTAGTTGTGTTCCCAAGGTCTGTTCGGATCTATAACAGAATACCGAACAAAGCAAAGGAGGTGATTGCTAGGGCTTGACAGAGATCTTTGTATCCTCTTTAGCCACAGGTCATGTCTCAGAAGATTGGAGAGTAGCCAAAGTGATTCCTTTGTTTAAGAAATGAAACAGGGATAATCCAGGAAGTTATAGGCTGATGAGCCTTACAGCAGCAATAGGGAAATTATTGCAGAAGATCCTTTGAGACAGGATTTACTCATATTTTGAAAAGAATAAATGTATTAAGGATAATCAGCATTACTTTGTGCGGGGGAGATCTTGTCTCACAAATGTGATTGTGTTTTTTGAGGTAATAATGATGATGATGGATGAGGGTAGCGCAGGAGATTTTGTTGACATGGACTTTACTAAAGCATGTGATAAGGTCCTTCATGGTGGGAAGGTGCAGAAGATTAAGTCCCATGAGATCCATGAATTGATAAGTTAGATACAAAATTGGCTTGATCATAGAAAACATAGGGTAGTTGTGGAGGAGTGTTTTTCTGGCTGGAGGTCTGTGACCAGTGGTGTTCTGCGACCAGTGGTGTTCTGCAAGGGTCAGCGCTGGGCACTCTGTGTCATATACATACATACGTGATTTGGATGAAAATGTAGGTGGTCTGATTGGTAAGTTCACAGATGACACAAAATTGGTGGAGCTGTGGATAGTGAGGAAGGTTGTCTAAGGATACAACAGGATATAGACCAGCTGGAGAGTTGGGCGGAGAAATGGCTGATGGAGTTTAATCTGGACAAGCGTGAGGTGATGCATTTTTGGAAATCACAGGCTTCTTCTGTCACAGACTTCATCAGTAAATGTGTGGAGGATGACATGCCAAAGAAGTTAATCCAAGTGTTTCCCAATCAGAAACCATGGAAGGACAAGACCTACTACCTGCCGAAGTCCACGTCTGAGGTGTTCAAGCCGGGTGACCCTGACCTATATAAGGAATCTAGGTCTGCTCATTGCAACGCCATCAGGGATGCCAAGAGACAATACCAGACTAAACTTGAATCCCAGACTAATCACATGAACGCACGTTGATTGTGGCAAGATTTACAAGACATAATAGACCACAAAGCAAAAAAAAGAGTAGAATCGTTGACAATTGTACATTCTTCCCCAGTGAGCTCAATACATTCTATGGTCATTTTGAACAGAAGGTCAGTGAAATGATGTCACTTGCTCCAACCATCTTGGGTGCACCTGTACCCACAGTTATCACAGATGTCAGATTGGTCTTCTTGAGAGTAAACCCACAGAAAGTGACTGGGTCAGATGGAGTCCCTAGCTGTGCACTGAGAACCTGCATGGATCAGCTGGTAGGCATATTTGCAGACACCCTTAACCTCTCCTTACTACGATGTGAGATTCCCACCTGCTTCAAGAAGACCACTATCATCCTGGTGCCAAAGAAAAATCAGGCTACTTAATGGCTACCACCCAGTGGTGTTGACATTCATCATTACAATTTGCTTCAAGAAGTTAGTAATGGACCACATCATCCCCAGCCTCGCAGTTGCCTTGATTTGCTAAGATTTGCCGACCATTGTAATAAGCCTATGGCAAACATCATCTCCCTGACCCTACACTCATCCCTGGAACATCTGGATAACAAGGACACCTATTTCAGACTCCTATCTATTGATGTTAGCCCTGCTTTCAATACCACAATTCTAACCAAACCCATCTCCAATCTAAGAGCTAGGATTGCACTCCCCACCTCTGTAATTGGATCCTTGATTTCCTGACCTGCAATCCGTAAGATTGATTGATTGATTTTTTGTCACATGTACCGAAATACAGTGAAAAGCTTTGTTTATGAGCAGCGCAGATAGATCACAGCAAGAAAAGGATGCACAGACCAAGAGGACTTAGAGGCATATGGGTTACATGGCAGGTTGCATTATTTGAGGGTGGAGTCCATTCAACAGTCTGATAACAGCCAGAAAGAAGCCCCTGAACCTGCTTGTGCATGTGTTCAGGCTTCTGTGCCTTCTGCCGGACAATAGAGGTTGTAGGAGGTCATTACTAGGGTGTGATGGGTCTTTGATGTTGTTGGCCTCCTCTCTGTGGCAGTGAGCCATGTTAATGGAGTCCATGGATGGAAGATTGGCTTCCATGATGGCCTGGACTGTGTACACGGCCTTCTGTTGTTTTCTTACAGCCTTGGGTAGAAGAGTTACCATACCCATCCATTATGCACCTGGACAGTATGCTTTCAATGGTGCATCTGTAGAAGTTGAAGGGGGACCTTAGGAACATGGCAAATTTCCTGAGCTGCCTGAGGAAGAGAAGGCATTGATGTGCTGACTTGACTGTCACATTTAAGTGGGAAGTCCAGAACAAGAAAATGGCTGAGGAACTGAATAATTACCTTCACAGTGGAAGACACGAGTAATATCCCAAAACTTCAAGAGAGTCGGGGTGTAGGGGTAGGCAGACCTGAGCATGGTGGCCATCACCATGGAGATGGTGTAAGAAAAACTGAATGGTCTGAAGGTGGATAATTCACCAGGACCAGATGGACCATACCCCAGAGTGCTAAAGGAGAAAGCTGAAAAGATCGTGGCAGAGACAAAGCAGAATTAACATTTCAGGTCCAGTGACCTTTCCTCAAAGTGATTTCTGAGGAAGGGTCGCTGGATCCGAAACATTAACTTTGTTTTCTCCTTCACAGATGCTGCCAGGCCTGCTGAGTTTTTCCAGCAACTTCATTTTTGTTCCTGATTTACAGCATCCGTTGTTCTTTTGGTCTTTAGAAAGTGGAAGCGTTTGTGGTGATCTTTCAGGAATCGTTAGAATCAAGGAAGGGCTCAGACAACTGGAAAATTGCTAACATGACATACTTATTTAAAAAGAGAGTAAAGCAAAAGACTGAAAATTACAGGCCGATTAGTCTATCATTGGTCGTTGGTAAGATTTCAGAGTGTGTTGTGAAGGATGGGATTTATGAATACTTGGAAGTGCATGGTAACGTAGGACAAAGGCAGGCAGCATGGCTTTATTAAGGGGAGGTCATGCCTGACAAATCTGTTAGAATTCTTTGAGGGAGTAACAAATAGGTTGGATCAAGGAGAACCAATGGATGTTATCTACCTGGAAGTCAAGAAGGCCTTTGACAAGGCGTTGCAAAGGAGGCTGTTGAGTAAGATAAGGGCCCATGGTGTTAAAGGCAAGGTGCCAGCATGGATAGAAGATTGGCTGTCTGGCAGAAAGCAGATAGTGTGAATATTAGGGTCCTTCTCAGGATGGCTGCCAGCAACAAGTGGTGTTCCACAACGGCCAGTGTTGTGACCACAACTTTTCACATTTTATACATTAATGATCTAGATGAAGGAACGGAGGGCATTCTGGCCAAGTTTGCAGACAGTACAAAGATAGATGGAGGGACAGGCAGTGTTGAGGAGGCAGGGAGGCTGCAGAACGATTTGGACATGTTAGGAGGCTGGGTAAAGAAGCGGCAGATGGGGAGCACAACGTGAGGTCATACACTTTGGTAAGAAGAATAGAGGCATGAACTATTTTCTAAATAGGGGGAAAATTCAGAAGTCTGAAATGCAAAGAAACTTGAGAGTTCTAGTCCAGGATTCTCTCAAGGTAAACATGTAGGATGAGTTAGCAGTCAGGAAAGCAAAAGCAACTTTAACATTTATTTTGAGGGGTTTGAATATAAAAACAGGAGTGTACTTCTGAGGCTCTACAGGCTCTGTTCAGGCCACATATGGAGTATTGTGTGCAGTTTTGGACACCATATCTCAGGAAAGATGTACTGGCCATGGAGTGGGTTCAGAGGAGGTTTATGAGAATGGCCCCAGGAATGAAAAACTTAACATATGAGGAACGTTTGAGGACTCTGGGTCTATACACAATGGAGTTTAGAAGGAGGGGGCATTCTAATTGAAAGTCACTGATTTTGAAAGGCCTGGACAGAGTGAATGTTGGGAAGATGTTTCCCTTGGTAGGAGAGATGAGAACCCGAGGGCACAGTATTAGAGTAAAGGGATGACCCTTTAGATCGGAGATTAGGAGAAACATCTTCAGCCAGAGTGACGAATCTATGGAATTCACCACCACAGAAGGCTATGGAGACCAAGTCATTGAAAATATTTAAAATGGAGATAAATAGGTTCTTGATTGTCAAGGGGATAAAGGGTTATGGGGAGAAAGCAGGAGAGTGGGGTTGAGAAACTTATCAGCCATGATTGAATGGTGGAGCAGACTCAATGGGCTGAATGGCCTAATATCTGCTCCTATATCTTATGCTGTTATGGTTTGAAGAAGGTGCAAAAGAAATTTGCCAGGATGTTGCCTGGATTGGACTATATTAGCTATAAGGAGGAGTGAGGCAAATTTGGGTAGTTTTTGCAAGACAATGAGGCTGAGGGCTGAGCTGATAGAAGCATATACAATTATGAGAGGCATGGATAGAGGGGATAAAAAGAGTCTTTTTCCTAGGATGGAAATGTCAAATACTAGAGGACATAGGATTAAGGTGAGGGGGAAAAAAGTTTAAAGGAGATGTAGGACATAGGTCTAATGCAACAGATGACAGTAGATCCCTGAATGTGCTGCCAGGAGGGTGGTATACATGATAGCAACATTTAAGAGGCATTTAGGCAGACACATGAACAGGCAGGGAATAGAGAGATATAGACGATGTGCAGGTAGATGCGATTCATTTAGAGTGGCATTATGTTTGGCACAGACACGGTGGGTCGAAGACTCTATTCCTGGTTGTTTTGTTCTATGTACCTTTTCTCTCTAGTTGTCCAATATCCACAATTGCCTGCGAAGTGATCACGGCAAATCAGGATCAATCTGAAGCAGTGAGAGAGGAGTGTGAAACAGGTCAGGATCAATCTGAAACAGTCTTGGAAGGATGTGAACCTGGTCAGAATCAGTCTGAAGTTGAGAGAGAAAATAAAAGTCGAACTGCGATATCACAGAAAGGCTATGAGTTGCTTAGCTTGTGAATACTGTAGTCTTTTTCCAAAGTTAGGAATTTAGTCTAAGGAATTGGAAAATTGAAACTTTTTCTGTTAATTATCATCCAGTAAAGCACTACAATTGAGCTCCCTATTTTTAAGTTATAACAGAAGAGAAGTGGTCGATTGAGGCTTTTTTCAAAAGTCAAAATTTTTTTTACCTAAGAGGGATGACAGACCAGCTCTGACTCCTGCAGTGCATATCCTGCTCCATGTGAGAACTCCTGGACATTTCCTGTGAATGGATAACCAGGAGCAGCTGCAGCACCCAAACTCTGGATTTTGGTGTTTGAAGATCTTTTTTATCATGGCATAGATGTGAAGTTAAAAGTTTTTCAAACAGCACATTTTACAGATGTGGTCATGCCATAACTTAAGAGTATGCAGTGAAAGAAGAAATGGTTGACTAGAGCCAGTTAAGTAGAAGCATACAGGAAATATACATGTGGTCACAGATATGAATTCAGAATGGTATGTTGCCTTCCAGCCACCACACTCAAGGATGTCATTGAACAGCTGGAGAGCACTCTGAAGGTGGTGAGTGAACAGCTGTCTGATGACATTGGTAAAAGGAGAGATGTGGTCTTGCAGTCAGAATTTAAGGACTAAGATTGGAAATTAGCAAACAGGACCTCAATAGAAATAATCTCTGGATCAGTCCTGGTAAACGCACAAGTGAGTTTAAGAATTAAAATATAGAGCAGATGAATGTGTAGCTGGACAGGTGGTATAAAACAGTGCTTTAGATTCTTAGGAAATTGGGATCAGGCCTGAGGGAGTTACAACCTGTACAATTCAAATAAGTTTCACCAAAACAGAGCCAGGTTCAATTTCTTTGTGGGATAATGGTGTTGCTGGGAAAGATCTAAGCCAACTGAGCAAGAGTAGGGAAATTAATAATACTGGGGAGAGATATTAAGTGAGAGAAAGGTCATACTAAATTATTAAATAGTTAGATATTAGGTGGAGCTCAGGGCAAAAAGGAAAATAATGAAGGGTTACTGTGCATTTTGTGAAAATGTGAAATGTGGTAAATAAGATTGGCAAGTTACATGTGCTGTTCTTGTAACAGAAATCTTAAATCAAAGGAGGGCAAGACTGATATTAAATATTCCTGGACACAAGATAGGAAGAAAGGAAAGGCGGTATTGTAATAGTACTGACTAAGAATAACAATGCAGTTCTGGAGAGAGAGAACGTTGCCTTGAGGTCAAGGATAGAATCTATTTGGTGATATGAAAGGAAGGAAATGCATTTATATTGCTTGAGGTATAAAGGTTACAAACTAGTGGGAAAAATATAAAGGAACAAATTTGCAAGGCAGTTACAAAGAGCCTGCTATAAAGTTAAACTAGAGCAGCTGTAGGCAGGGATGCATGATGCAAACAGAGTTAGGCATATTGTTAATAAGTACTGTTTGAAGGCACACCTTGGGTCCAAACTTGAGCTCATCTGAACAGATGAGCTAAAACTAAACCATATTATAACAATATTGTAATCTAATCAAATCATGATGCCACAAACTGTGAGAGCAATGTAAGACAGCTTTGAAATTTCTTCGTAATATCACAGGTTAAATAGGTATATAGGCATATTTGATTTTATTTCACAAATACATTTTTTTTGGCTGGAAGAAAATTTCAGTTCTGACATCTGATTTATAGTAACTATCATACCATTATGGATTATCATAAGTTTGCAGCAATGGCATAGCTTTTCAGGAAATAACTTGCACAAGATTGCTCAGAACTCTCTTCAGAAATAAACAATGAAACATGTAGCAATGAATAAACACTAGGGAACTGTCTGGACTTTGTGACTCTTACACCCAAACCATTCCCAGACCCCTTGCCTTCTCATTCCAATAAACAACTATCACAGATTTGCCTTCAACACATCCAAATGCTCATCAATCACTGTCTCTGAAAGAGCCCTCCAGTCCCTCCTGGCTGGGGCAAGCTAATTTTTCAGGAGAAAACTGCAATAGCGATAAGTGCTTTCTCTCAATGAATAGAGCTCAATTTGCAGCATGCTGTAAGGCACAAAGATGCTTTCTTTAGTTGGTGGATCATACACCTTTGTATTTGACAGAAGTTGTGTAATAACATCTGCTCCTGCTATTACCAACTGATGGCCACCTGACTGAAAGAGAAAACCTCTGCTTTTCTCCGTCATTTTGCTTCAGGGCTGTCAGGTGTTGGATAGGCATGATTTGTCACGTTACTCTCAGCCTGAGAAGTCCACTTAAAAAAAAACAGCAAAATTGCTGATTACTTTTGCTGAAACCATTTAGTAATTTAGATTATAGCTATAAAAATTCCATCTTTTGTTTGATCACAAAAAAAATGTAAAAAGTGAAATAACCCAAGGTTATTTGTCTCTGCTGGCAGGAATGAACTGAATATCATAGAATCACAGGAGTGTTACTGCCATTCTACCAGAAGGAGGCCATTCAGCTCAACACACCCGCACCTATTCATTACTTCTTGCTAATCTTCTGTTTTCTCCCCATGCCTTTGCACACTATCTACCTATCTATCTGAATAATCACCCAATTCCCTCTGGCATGCCTCAATTGAACCTACCTCCATCACACTCCCAGGTGGTGCATTCCATGCCCTAATTTTCACTCAGTGAAAATGTTTTTTTCTTACATGATCCTTGCTTCCTTTGCAAATCATTTTAAATCTATGCCCTCTCCTTCTTATGCCTTTTAATGAGCAGAAAAGGCTTCCCCTGATCTACTTTACCAAATCCACTCAATTCTGAAAACCTTTAACAAATCTCCTCTTGGTCTTCTTCTCTCCAACAAAGAGAACGGCCCCAAACTTTTCAATGTATTCTCATAACTGAAGTTTCTCATTCCTGGAACCATTCCTCTAATCCATTTCTGCAATCTCTCCAATGCAGTCACATCTTTCAAATAATGTGGCATCCACAATTATACACAATACTGCAGTTGAGGTCTAACAAGTTTCTTCTACAAGTTCAATGTCATCTCCTTGGTCTTGTTCTTCTACTTTACACCCTATTAATAAAGCTAAGAATAAATATACTTTATTAATTGTTCTCTCCACCTGTCTTGTCACCTTCAATGTTCTGTGCAATATACACTCAGGCCCCTCTGTTGTTTCCCTCTTTAGAATTGTACTCCATATTTTATGTCATCTTTCAATCTTCTTCCAATAAAAATGCATTACCTCACACCTTTCTGTGTTGAAGCTCACCTGTCACCTATCTGCCCATGCCACCAACTTGCCAATGTCCTTTCAGAGTTCCACATCTGTCCTCCTCACAGTTTACAATTCTTCCAAGCAAAGGTCCCAATGTTCTGAGGGAGGGTCACCGGACCCAAAACATTATTTTCTTCACAGATTCTGCCAGACCTGCTGAGGTTTTCCAGCAACTTGTGTTTTGTTCCCAATACCAAACCTTGAGGAACTCTTCTACAAACCTTTCTCTGGCCCAAGAAATGTCCAAGGACCATTAGTCTTTGTTTCCAGCCACTCAATTTTTTTTTATGCATAGTGGTAGTATCCCTTTCACTCCTAATCTATAACTTTCCTCATAAGTCTATTGTGTGAAATGGATCAAACCCCTTCTGGAAATCCATGTATGTCATATCAACAGCGATAACCTCATCAACCCTTTTTGTTAGCTCTTTAAAAAGTTCCAGAAAGTTAGTTAAACATGATTTCCTCTTTAGAAATCTTTTCTGACCCTTTCTGATCAACACACCTCTTTCCATGTGATTACTCATTCTGTCCTGAATCACTGTTTGGTCACCAAAGTTAAGATGACTGATCCGTAATTGCTGAATTATACTTACACCCTCTGGATGTGAGTTTACTCGCTGAGCTGGAAGGTTAGTTTTCAGACGTTTCGTCACTTTTTTTTATTTGAAAAAATATACATTATTCATAGAATGTACAAAAAATCCCATTTATACACCTACCCAGTCATGCAAGCCGTTCCGGGTTACCCGGGGGGTACGTACACCAACTAAAGGAAAAACAAAGCAAAGAAGAAAAAAAATCAAAGCAAAGAGAATACCCCGGCAGTCGTCTCCCCGCACAGTCCCCATTGGCCCCCTGACCAGTTGGGGAAGGCGCCAGCTGGGCCCAGTTACCAGATAGGGCCCTTTTTGCTATTCTGGATGAGGGGTTTCATACTGTGGTCTTTCCCCACTGCACCTTGGCGGCGGCTGCCCCAAGCTTTAGTGCGTCCCTCAGCATGTAGTCCTGGACCTTGGAGTGCGCCAGTCTGCAACACTCGGTCGGGGTCAGTACTTTCAGCTGGCAGACCAGCAAGTTGCGGGCAGACCAAAGAGCGTCTTTCACCGCATTGATGGTCTTCCAGGCGCAGTTGATGTTGGTCTCGGTGTGCGTCCCGGGAAACAGCCTGTAGAGCACGGAGTCCCGTGTCACGGAGCTGCTCGGGACGAACCTCAACAAATACCACTGCATCCCCCTCCAGACCTCCTGCGCATAGGTACACTCCAGAAGGAGGTGATCGACAGTCTCGTCCCCCCTGCAGCCACCTCGAGGGCAGCGTGCGGTGGTGCAGAGATTCCGGAAATGCATAAAGGATCTCACTGGCAGAGCCCCTCTCACCGCCAGCCAAGCAATGTCCTTGTGCTTGTTTGAAAGTTCTGGCGATGAGTCATTCTGCCAAACGACTTTGGCAGTCTGCGTGGGGAACCACACGACGGGATCCACCCTCTCCTTTTCCGAAAGGCTCTCGAGGATACTACGTGCTGACCACTGCCTGACGGCCTTGTGGTCAAAGGTGTTTCCCTTCAAAAATTTCTCCACGAAGGACAGGTGGTACAGGACGGTCCAACTACTCAGAACGTTCCGCGGCAACGAGGCCAGGCCCATCCTTCGCAACACCAGGGACAGGTAGAACCTCAGTAAGTAGTGACACTTGGTGTTTGCGTACTGAGGATCTACGCACAGCTTGATGCAGCCGCACACAAAAGGTAGCTGTCAGGGCGAGGGTGGCATTCGGTACGCCCTTTCCCCCATTTTCCAGGTCTTTGTACATGGATGGACCGGGTCCGCAGGGACACTGTCCATCCTCGACCCCCAAATGAAGCGGAAGATGGCCCGTGTGACCACAATGGCGCAGGTCCAGGGAATAGGCCAGGCCTGTGCCACATACAATAGTACCGAAAGCCCCTTGCACCTGACAACCAGGTTCTTACCTGCAATGGAGGGGGACCGGAGCGTCCACCTGCCCAGCTTCTGCTTCAGTTTCGTGATACGCTCCTCCCAAGTCTTAGTGCACGCCCCAGCTCCACCGAACCTTCAGGTAGTCTGTCCTGACGGTGAAGGGGATGAAGGAGCGGTCGTCCCAGTTCCCGAAGAACATGGCCTCGCTCTTACCCCTATTGACTTTGGCACCCGAGGCCAGTTCAAACTGGCCGCAGACGTCCAACAGCCTACTCACTGACCGACAATCGGTGCAGAAGAAGGTGGCGTCGTCCATGTACAGGGAGGTCTCGACCTGAAGGCCTCCGCTGCCTGGGATAGTCACGCCCTTCAGGCTCACGTCCTTCCTGATGGATGCGGCGAAGGGCTCCACACAGCACAAGAACAAGGCAGGAGAGAGCGGGCAGCCCTGCCTGACTCCAGATCTGACGGGAAAACTGTCCAATTCCCACCCGTTGATCGAGACTGCGCTAACGATGTTAGTGAAGAGCAGCCGGATCCAATTGCAGACGCCCTCCCCGAACCCCAATTTGGAAAGGATGTCCTTCATGTAAGCATGAGAGACCCTGTCAAAGGTCTTCTCGTGGTCCAGGCTGACAAGGCAGGTGTCCACCCGTCTGTTCTGCACGTAGGCGATCGTATCCCTGATGACCGCAAGGCTCTCAGCGATCTTCCTGCCCGGCACAGCACAGGTTTGGTCAGGGTGAATCACCGACTCCAGGACAGACCTGACCCGGTTGGCTATGACTTTGGCCAGGATTGTGTAGTCCACGTTCAATAGTGAAATGGGACGCCAATTCTTAATTTCTTCCGTCTCCCCCTTCCTCTTGTAAATGAGGGTGATGATGCCCTTCCTCATGGACTTGCACATTTCCCCTGCCCGAAGCGCACTATCGTACACCTCCAGCAGGTCCTGGCCGACCAGGTCCCACAGAGCGGAATACAGCTCAACCGGTAAGCCATCGCTCCCGGGAGTCTTGTTCCTCTCCAAGGACTTGAGGGCTCTGGTCAGCTCGTCCAGCCACTCCCTCGTACCGTCGTCTAAGACCTCCGTGATAGACGACAGGAACGACTGTGGGCTTTGCGTCGTACAGTTCAGCATAGAAGGATCTGCTGATCCTCAAAATGTCGGACCGAAACGACGTAACCGAGCCATCGTACTCCTTCAGCCGGCTAAGCACAGAGCTCTCTTTGTGCACCTTCTGAAAGAAGAAACGTGAGCATGTCTCGTCCTGCTCCATGGAGCGGTCCCCGGACCGGAAGATTATCCTGGAGGCCTCCACAGCGAAGAGCGAGGCTTGCTGGCCCCTCACCTCGGAGGTCCTCCGTGACATCGACCCCCATCACTTGGGGAAGGAGCAGGTTCTGCGCCCTTTTCTGGAGTCGCGACAGCTTTCCCTGCCCCTCTCTCGCCTTCTGAACACCCTTGAGGATAAAGAACCCCTTGCTGTTCTCCTTCACTGTCTCCCACCAGTCGCCTGGAGACTCAAAGAGGGGTTTCACAGTTCTCCAACCAGCGTACTCCCTTTTAAGCTCCCCGATGTTGTCTGGGGGCAGAGTCGTGTTGAGCTTCCACGTCGGTGGACCTGACCGAGAACACCCGTGACACAAACAGGAAGTCTATCCTTGAGCGGATAGAACCATCTGGCCGCGGCCAGGTGTATCTCCGCTGCGCTCTGCCTGCAGGGGTGCTGAAGACGTCGAGCAGCTTGGCGTCCTTCACCGTGCCCATCAGGAATCTGGACGTGACGTCCAGTTGACTCCCCCCACCCGCTGTCCCACACTGGATCTTCCATCTGCATCGATGATGCAGTTGAAGTCTCCGACTAGGATGACCGGCCTGGACGTAGGCAGAGGTGGAAGCCGCTGCAGGACGGCCAACCGCTCACTCCGTACTGCTGGGGCGTACACGTTGATCAGCCTCAGGGGAGCATTCCTGTAGGTGACATCAACCACTAGGAGGCGCCCCCCCACCACCTCCTGAACTTGAGAGATGGTGAAGTTGTGCCCCCGCAGCAGAATAGCCAGGCCCAAGGAGCGACAGTCGTTACCCCGCGACCAGATCGAAGGCCCACAGGTCCAGCCGCCGGACCATTTCCCGTACCTGTTGAGGTGTGGTATCCCGCACTCCTGCAGAAACAGGAGGTCTGCCTTGACGGTGGTCAGGTAGGCCAATGTGGACACACATCTTGTGGTGGACTTGACACTGCACACATTAATGCTCGCAACTCGTACCCCCATTGTGGGCAGTGACTACAGTACCCTCCCCAAGTCCAAGGTCCAGCCCCTCCATC
Source organism: Stegostoma tigrinum (assembly GCF_030684315.1). Taxonomy (NCBI): domain Eukaryota; kingdom Metazoa; phylum Chordata; class Chondrichthyes; order Orectolobiformes; family Stegostomatidae; genus Stegostoma; species Stegostoma tigrinum. The sequence continues at coordinate 86,798,556 of NC_081356.1, forward strand.
TGTCCCTTCATGCCCATTGCCCGGGCTAACTGCTGGACTCTCTCCGGGCTCAGGAAACCGTCCGTGCTGCCTTCCGGGTGGCATCCCCTCCCATCGGGGGTACGGAGGCAGGAGAGTCCAGCTCTGGGTCAGGCTGGGGACACGCTGTTTCCTCCTCCCTGTTGGGGTGGGGGGGGGGGGCGCCCTCCAGGGCCCCAGCGGCAGGTGGCTGGTTGTCGGAGGGAGCCTCAGGATGCCTCCCATCACCTGGAAGCGGGGTGCTGCTTTCCTTCGAGATCTTTAGCTTCTGCTTTGGGCGGGCATCCTCCGAATCTCCCGTGTCAGAGGAGACCTTATAGCCCCCCTGTAGCTGCCTCTTCCCGCCTGATGGTTGCGGTGCCGGGGCCTGCCGGCGCACCTTCCTCCTCGCTTTCCGGACTGCCGTCCACTCCCCTGGGTCACCTGTCGCCTCCTCCATTGACTCCGGGTTGTCGGGGAGGTGGCAGGTGGTGGGGAGCGGAGCCTGCAGGGGCGCTTTGCTGGCCTCGGGTCCATCCTGCAGGGCTGGGTCCTCCTGCACAACCTGGCCATCCTGCATATTAGAGGGGTCCTTGCAGGGACCTGGTGCCTTCCTCTCTCCGGGGGTGGGGGGCTTGACCTGCATTGCCCCTGCTGGCACAGGTGGTCCCCTGCCACGGGCATGCCCTATACAGATGGCCCACTTCCCCGCAAAGGTTGCAGCTTTTTTCTTTTGGGCAATCCTTTGCAAGGTGTCCCTCCTCCCTCCTCCCTGCAGATGGTGGCTTTGCAGTCAGCCGCCATGTGACCTGACCTACCACAGCCAAGGCAGACTTTAGGTTGCCCTGTGTAGGTCAGGTAGCCCTTGCTCCCGCTGATCGCAAAGCTGGACGGTGGGTGTATGATGTTCCCGTCCACGCCCGTCCTCAGCGTCACCTTGACCTGCCTCTTACTGGTCCAGAACCCGAAGGGGTCCATGATGTTGGTTAGGTCCCCTTCTACACTCATGTACTTTCCGAGGTAGGTCAGGACATCAACTGCTGGCACATGCGGATTGTACATGTGTACAGTCACCATACGGCTCCTCTGAACCGGCATCACAAACAGCGGGACAGTGGTCAGTACAGAGACGGGGCCCTCACCTCCTTTCTCCTTGAAAACCTCCAGGAAGCACTCGCAAAGCTTGGCACTCCTGAAGGTCACATCGTAAAAACCTCCTCCGGGGAAATCCTGCAGGCAGTAAATGTCCGCAGCAGCGAACCCACAACAGTCCAACAGGACCCTCTTCACGAAGAAGGTGCGGTCCATAGGTGCACCTTCATCCACCTTCACGGAAACACGGATGGTGTTCTGGACCCCCTGACCCAGGGCATGAGCACTCGCCGCAGCCATCGTTGCGGGTTGGCTGTTCCCCTGAACCAGCATTTGGCCGAAGCCAGCATTCAGATCCAATCGGTTGCAAGGGTGCACAGCCAACCCGACGTCCTCCTTCCACCTCCAACACAGTCACGCTGTCCTCCTCTTGGTCCACAAAAGAGTGGGTCTTTATTTTGTTCTGGATATAAGCTGGTTCACTGAGCTGTAAGGTTTGTTCCCAGACAACCAGTCACCATTCTAGGTAACATCATCAGTGAGCCTCCGACGAAGCGCTGGTGTTATGTCCCGCTTTCTATTTATCTGTTTAGGTTTCCTTGGGTTGGTGATGTCATTTTCTGTGTAGGTGATGTCATTTCCTGTTCTTTTTCTCAGAGGATGGTAGATTGGCTCCAAATCAATGTGTTTGTTGATGGAGTTCTGGTTGGAATGCCATGCTTCTAGGAATTCTCGTGTGTGTCTGTTCGGCTTGTCCTACGATGGATGTGTTGTCCCAATCAAAGTGGTGTCCTTCCTTATCTGTATGTAAGGATACGAGTGATAGTGGGTCATGTCTTTTTGTGGCTAGCTGATGTTCATGTATCCTAGTGGCTAGCTTTCTGCCTGTTTGTCCAATGTAGTGTTTGTCACAGTTCTTGCAAGGTATTTTGTAGATGACATTCGTTTTGCTTGTTGTCTGTAAAGGGTCTTTTAAGTTCACCACTGCAGGAAATGACATCACCAACCCAAGGAAACCTAAACAGATAAATAGAAAGCGGGACATAACACAAGCGCTTCACCGGAGGCTCACTGACGATGTTACCTAGAATGGTGACGAAACATCTAAAAACTAACCTTCCAGCTCAGCGAGCAATCTCACATCCAGAACCTCAACCTGATCTACAAATCTTCTCAAAACTTGCTTACACCCTTTCTTGAACAAGACCATAATGTTTGCTGTTCTCCATTCTTCTGGCAACTCCTTCTTGAGTGCAGGGAAGACTGCAAGTTTACAATCTGTGAATCCACAATTTCTACCCTCACTTCCTTCAAAATTCATGGATGCATCTCATATGGTTACGTTTCATAGTCTACTTAAGCACCAACAGGCTATCTAATACTTCTTCCTTATTAATTTTAAACTCTTCTTGTGACAGAGTTTCCTCCTCTGTCACTCTGGCCTGAGTAGCATGTTCCTCTTTCATAAAGACAGATGCAAAGTATTTATTCAACACATTGGCCATACCCACTGACTCCATTTTGGCCTATAAGTTGCCCTATTCCTCTAAGTCACTCTTTTACTACTTATATGCCCATTGAATACTTTGAGATTTTCCTCTATGTTAGCTCTTTCTTTACATATAGTTCCTCTTTGCTTCTCATTTATTTTGTCAGTACTCCTATAAGCTTTCAGTATTCAAGATAACAAAGTGTGAAGCTGGATGAACATAGCAGACCAAGCAGCATCTCAGGAGCACAAAAGCTGACGTTTTGGGCCAAGGGTCTAGGCCCGAAACGTCAGCTTTTGTGCTCCTGAGATGCTGCTTGGCCTGCTGTGTTCATCCAGCTTCACAATTTGTTATCTTGGATCCTCCAGCATCTGCAGTTCCCATTATTTCTGAGCTTTCAGTATTCATCCTGGTTCTCAATTCCAAGCTCCTCTGTCATCCAGTGAATTCTGGATTTGGTTAAAAAAACTTAAAGAACTGTGGATGCTGTGAATCAGGAACAAAAACAAAGTTGCTGGAAAAGCTCAGTATGTCTGGCAGCATCTGTGAAGTGAAAAACAGTTAATGTTTCGGGTCCGGTGACCCTTCCTCAGAACTGGATTTGTTTATCCTACCTTTCCTATTTGAAGGAATATACCTTGACTGTATCCAAACCATTTCCTCTTAGAAGGTGATTTATTGATCAGCTATTGTCTTACCCACCAACCTCTTGTTCCCATCAATTCTATCCAGCTATGCTCTTGCCCCGTTGAAGTAATCTCTCCACTAACTGGGTGCGCTCATTCTGGATTGTTGGACATCATTCTCCACCACTATCCTGAACCAAAAAAAAACACACTTAATTTCTTTGCCACTGGCACTTGATGCACCCAGCCTTCATCATTTCCAAGGACCAGCTCCAACAGTGCAGCGTTTCTTCTTGAATTGGACACATGCTGCTTTAGGAAACACCTCTGGACACATTCTGGGAACACTTGTCCTTCGTTGACCCTTCACTACCAATATCACAACCTATAATTTGGGTAAATGAAGTCTTCAAATACAACTATTCTGTAATATTGGCATTTGTCTGTGCTTTCCATGCCAATTCTCCTCTAGATCTTCTCCTCTAGTTGGTGGTCTGTAGACAATATTGAGCAATACAATTGTATCTCTTTATTACTTAGCTCTAGTCAAATTGACTCTGCCTTTGAACCTTCTGAAATATTCTCTTTCACTAGGACTGCTAAGTTCTCCTTGACCACTATTGTTACCCCCCTCCCTTCCTTGTCCATCTTTCCTGAACAAATTATATCCAGGAATATTTAATTCCTAGTCTCGCACTTCCTTGAGCCAAATCGCTGTTTTCACCACAATATCATATAATCTGTTTCTGTAACTGCCCAATCATATTTACTGTAATTATGCATTTACATGCTGCATAGTCACTCTGTTTCAGACTTTGTTAATTTTACTCTTATTCTGTCATCACTAACTTGATATTATTTATGCTAATATTAGCTGTCTCTTGGGAAGCCTAACTTTCTCCCCTACAATTCTCACTTGGGTCCCACAACCCTGCCAAATTAGTTTAAAATCCTAACATGTAATAAGTGTAATTTTGAATTCCATCAGGATACTATTGTTTTTGCATTTACAGTTTTTAAACACTTAAATGTAGATTTTTTGGGGGGTACTCATGCATAGATCTCAGTGCGTTTTTCAGGATATTGGAAAAAGTGAACATCCTGCAGCTGAAGAAAGATGCTTGGAAGTGTTAACAAAGAATAGGATTGTGGCTGAGGGAACCACTGGGAGTGGGAAATAAGGAGACATTCATCAGCCAAATAAATGCTGAATACCTATATGTAAGATTGATGAAGTAGGTACATATTACTGTTGATGGTATGAAGTCACCATAGTCTATGACTATTTGTAATTAATACTTGGCTTCACCACATTTGCATAATATCTCATGCAAACTGATTACATTAATTGGCTCCTTGTCTTTGGCAATTTAAATTCAGGTCCTCACACCACCTTCACAACACTCTACAATCTCATCCTAGGTAATTGCTAATCAGCCTATTCAGGAATGCTATTGGACACCTCTGGAGCACCAGGGACTCCTGGCTCAGAGATAGGGACAATACACTGCACTATAACAGCCCCTTATAACCTCATTCCACCTAATCTTTGCAAATCCCTTCAGTTTGCTGCAGTATTAGTGGTCATGTTTCACTTAACTACCACAATTCATAAGGTCCTGAGTGGGCAATTTGGAGCACCCACCTCTTTCATGTGGTGAACTATTTGGAACATTAAAAATTGGTCCTAGAAAATAAAAAAACTGTAATTTCAAAGTTAGAGAGTTGTGGCACACATCAAGATGTGGAGAGGGTGAATAGACCAGGTCTTTTGCCCTGGACAGAATTTGTGAATGGCCAAATTAGCACACATTATGGTTTGTGGGGTCTCTGGACCCACAAAAAGTAAACTAACTCCTTTCTCTTTACCTTTCAAATTTTCCTTCTTCCCTAAGCCAATAAATTGTAACAGCTGCCTACCTGTTTCCTGACAAAGGAATGTAAATAATAATTTGGATCACAGGTAAACAAGGCTTGTCAAAATAACTCCAGAGGACAGTATCCCATCACTCCTTATTTACATGTACCTGGTACTTGACACTCATCCAGTTTTCTCAGACTGAGCAGAACCGCTGACACTCCTGTTTATATCTATCAGTCACGGCTCCCTGATTGGACCAGGTTAACAGTCCCAAATAGGGAACTCTTTCTATGAGGTCCATCTGGCTGATCTTGTTACAGTCACTGCACTGGAGGTCTGGCTCAGCAAGTCTGGTAGCATCAATGAAACAAGAAACAGAGATAACATTTTTGAGTCTGGCTTCTTTAGAGCCCAAGACTGGGTGAATCATGGGTGCGTCTGCCCACCATTCACCAATTATTGCTTTGTTATTTTAAATTTCCTGTTATGAATGCACTATTTTACACTGCATGGAAGAATTTCCTGGTGTGACATTCTTGGAGGTGTGCATTTGTTTTAAAACTGTGTAGATTAGGTGGGTTGGCTATGCTAAATTTCCCATAGTGTCCAGGGATGAGTAGGCTAGTTGGGCTTTCCATGGGAAATACAGGGATAAGGTAGGGGACTGAGTCTGGGAGGGATGCTCTTTGGAGGGTCAGTGTGGACCTGATGGGCTGAATGGCCTGCTTCCACACTGTAGGGATTCTAATTAAGTCTTTTTGGTCTAACTCATCCATGCCAAGCAGATATCTTAAATTAAGCTAGTCCCATTTGCTAGCATTTGGCCCATATCCATCTAAACACTTCTTATTCATATACCCATCCAGATGCCTTTAAAATGTTGTATTTGTACCAGCCTCTGCCACTTCCTCCAGCTGTTCATTCCATACACACACCACCTTCTGCCTTGAAAAGTTTTTCCTTAGCTCCCTTTTAAATCTTTCCCCTCTCACTTTAAACCTATGCCCTCTAGTTTTGGCATCCTCTGCCAGTGGCAAAAGACCTGGTCTATTCACCCGCTCCATGTCCCTCATGATTCTATAATCTTCTATAAAGTCAACCCCTACCCTCTGATGCTCCAGGGAAAATAGGCCCACCTATTCAGCCTCTCCCGATAACTCAAACCCTCCAGCTCTGGCAACACCCTTGTAAATTTTTTCTGAACCCTTTCAAGTTCCTCAGCATCTTTCCTGCAACAGGGAGACTAGAACTGAATGCAGAATTCCAAAAGTGACCCAACCAATGCCCTGTGCAGTTGCAACATGACCTCCCAACTCCCATACTCAATTCACTGACCAATAAAGGCAAGCGTACCAAACACCTTCTTCACTATCCTGTCACCTGAACCTCCACTTCCAAGGAACTATAAAACTGCACTCCGAGATCCCTTTGTTCAGCAACGCTGCCCAGGGCCTTCCATTAAGGGTACAACTGCTGCCCTGATTTGCCTTGCCTAAATGGAGCACCTCAGATTTATCTAGATTAAATTCCATCTGCCACTCCTTGGTCCATTGGCCCTACTGATCAAGGTCCTGTTTTACTGTTAGGTAACTTTCTTCGCTGTCCACTGCACATCCAATTTTGGTCCAATTACTAACCATACCTCATCCATTGTTGTCAGAATGCATGGCAACATCTGTGGAGAGAAATCAGAATTAACGTTTCAGGTCCAATGATCTTTCCTCAGAGAACATTGCCAATATACTTGCTAATGATTCAAAATTTAACATATCATGACTGATCTGCTGACTGCTAAGTTAATCTCCAAGACAGCAGGCTGAGCCCCTTCACTAAAATTAGCTATTTTAGAGCCATTTTTGGCAGTGAGTGAGAAGATTGCTGTGGCCCCTCACTCCCCAAACTTTGTTCTGGTGGAGGTGAGAAGCATTAGCATTCTGTTCTGATACTGTCTCACCTAATGCCCAGTGGTTAACACTGCTGCCTCACAGATCCAGGGACCCAGTTTCGATTCCAACCTGGGGCGACTGTTTGTGCACGTTTTCCCTGTGCCTGTGTGGGTTTCACTGGGTGCTCTAGTTTCATCCCACAGTCCAAAGCTGTGCAGGCTCAGCCATGCTAAGTTGCCCTCAGTTTTCAGGGATGTGTAGGTTAGGCGCATTAGGGAATGCAGTGTTACAGGGATAGGATAGGGGAGATGGGTCTGGTTGGGATACTCTTCAGACGGTTGGTGTGGACTTGTTGGGCCGAATAGACTGTTTCCACGCTGTAAGGATTCTATGATTCTCAACATTTGATGGAATTAAGTGATTTGTCTGCCTCCTACCTTGCCAGTTCCAAGAACACAGCATTCCGCCCATGGGTCCCTCATTTTGTAAAACCACCCTCTAGTTTGATGTTTTTAAAAATATTTCAGCTTCATGGATGCATCCTATTTTGTCTCTTTTAGAAGTATCTCCACTGTAAAATATAACAGCAATGCCTGCTATATCCTGTACTCATGATGAAATGAGAGAGAAAACAAACTTGAATAAGTGAGAAGGCAAGTTTTACATTTATGAGCATGGTCAAGAATATTTGCCCTCACTTGCTCAATCTTAGATGGAATACCCTGCAAGTGCAAAATGTGGCATTGAGTTGTGAAACCGGCAGCTGAATAAAATTCATTTCAATTACTGAAGGCAGAATGAAATGACAGTTATCTTTGCAACTTGAACCCACAGCAATTGGGATGATAAATGAATGTTTGGCTTAGTACTACCCCTTTAGACTGCCCCTTTAACCTTTACAACAGAACAAAACTATCTATAGGTTTAAACATAATACTCCTGGGACAGGATGAGACTGTATTTAGTTTGCATCACTATTTTCCTCCTTGCTGCAATCAATACGTTATTATCCGTGAGACCAGCATTTGGTAGATAAAGGTCACTTGATATCAGACTTCATCTAGTCAAATAAAAAGTAAAAGCAAACACTGAATGCAATCAAATTCTTTATGGAAGAATTTAATCACATGGGATTCTAATTTTATGGGGTTGGTGACTTAATTTGGGATGGGATCTTGAAACAAAAAAAATTTGCATTCTCACAAAACACATCCTCTGCAGTGCATTTTGAAATATGTTAAACTGAATGGCGGAGATATAGCTTAAAGCCTTGACTTATTTTCTTTTGTTCATTGATGACAACATTCTGTTTGCTTCCTGCTGCCTTCATTATAGCCAAGTTTCACAAGAAAAAGGCCCAGATGGGTTTCAAGACACAATTGTAATTAAGTATTCTGAATAATGTGTACCAGCTGGGGCCACTTTTACTTGGATGCATTGCGACAATGAAGCTAGAAAGCAAACAGAAATAAGGCAAAAGTGTGCTTACTATGTTGGAAAATTGGGATGTTCATAGAATCCCTACAGTGTGGAAGCAGGGCAAATGGCCCACTGAGTCTGCACTGACCCTCCAAACAGCATTCCACCCCCATACTCCCCATCCCTTCATTTCCCATGGTTAATCCACCTAGCCTGGTCACTATGGCCAATTTGGAATGGCCAATCAACAAAACCTGCACATCTTTGGACCATGGGAGGAAACCAGAACACCTGGAGAGAACACACACAGACACACTGAGAATGTGCAAACTCTATACAGACAGTCACCTGAACCTGGGCTCCTGCTGCTGTGAGGCAGCAGTGGTAACCGCTGAGCCACAGTAAAACAATAATTTAACATGTTACATGCTGAATTTCTCCAACTCATCACTACATATGCCTGCCTCTAAGAGCACCAAACAGTTGCACATTTGATACACTTTGAGACTTTCCAAAACACTTCTAAATAACAAATTATTTTCCAGATGTAGACAACATTGTTGCTTAAACAAACATATCGAAAAAAAAAGTGTACAGTAAAATTCCACAAACAAACAACAGGTAAAGAATTTTAGCTAACGCTGCTCCCTGGTCTTTAGTTCTAACCACAAACTCCATTGTCTACCATTCATTTCATCCTTCTCCCTGACCTGCAGGAGGCCCATGATGGACATGTCATCTAGAGAGTGCCACAATGATGCCACCCGAAGGTTGCAGGAACAGCAACTCATATTCCGCCTGGGAACCCTGCAGCCTAATGGTATCAATGTAGACTTCACCAGTTTCAAAATCTCCCCTTCCCCAACTGCATCCCTAAACCAGCCCAGTTCGTCCCCTCCACCCACTGCACCACACAACCAGCCCAGCTCTTCCCCTCCACCCACTGCATCCCAAAACCAGTCCAACCTGTCTCTGCCTCCCTAACCGGTTCTTCCTCTCACCCATCCCTTCCTCCCACCCCAAGCCGCACCCCCAGCTACCTACTAACCTCATCCCACCTCCTTGACCTGTCCGTCTTCCCTGGACTGACCTATCCCCTCCCTACCTCCCCACCTACACTCTGTCCACCTATCTTCTTTACTCTCCATCTTCGGTCCGCCTCCCCCTTTCTCCCTATTTATTCCAGTTCCCTCTCCCCATCCCCCTCTCTGATGAAGGGTCTAGGCCCGAAACGTCAGCTTTTGTGCTCCTGAGATGCTGCTTGGCCTGCTGTGTTCATCCAGCCTCACATTTTATTATCTTGGAATTCTCCAGCATCTGCAGTTCCCATTATCCCCAGTTTGATGAAATGCTTTCTCCTAACATTAGAGACCCCTCCCCAAAGCTCAGACCTCTCACAGTTTAAATTTCCCCATCACCATGTTCTCACTAGCTACTTCAGGAAACTGCTCCAGAGCCCTTCTTACCTGACTAGAAACCAAATCCATCAATCAAGCCAACTTCTGGTGGGGATTGTGTTTAAAACAGAATTACATATCATAATACATGGTGAAAACAAGTTCTGCAATTGCTGACTGAAATCCCCCAACTACATTTATTAGTTATCCTCCACTGAAATTACCAGGTCTAAAATGTCAATATATGAATTAATTGGTCCACATTTAATCAAAGAGAATTTATTAGGTTATTTTAGCAGGTATGAGAAAATAGTGTTCAAAATGAAAGAGCAATAATAATCTTAATTTGTATTAGGCACATTATTTTGGAGAAAACTGCATACAGTTTTCCAATTTCTAAATACAGCTGAAAAAAACTACATGTGGATATTAAACCAGCATGGCTTCAGTTACAGTTGAACATTCAGCATGTAATTTCAGGATGAATGGAGCAGAATACATTTTCTGGCATTCGTCACTGCCACCGGGCATGAAAATCTACTAAAATATAACCAGGGGATATTATACATCTCATGCTCATTACTAAGCTTTCCATTAAAACGTTATGCCTGCTGGAAGTCAACTGAACTTTGGCTCTCAACTTCTTGATTTTGTACTTTATGCCCAGAATGTCACCTCCATTGAAATACACAACTCATTATCATCTGAAAAATGTAGAACCCTGAGGACCCTGCTGTAACAAAGTGAAGTGGATGTTAATGCCATTTGCGCTTTTGACGTACGCCCACACTTTAGCAGCATTAACATTCTTTGCTAAACCACTACATGAATACTTCTGTAAAAACAGGGCAATCCTGATTAACATTTATTTGCCATCATAGGAAGTTACACTAAAAGGGGCAGACTAACTAATGATGGCAGACGTTTAACTGCAGGCTTTGAAAAACCCATTACAAAAGATAGTTAAATGATTACTTTGAATGAAGGAATTCCACCAAGTTAGCTACAAGAAGTTTACAAACAAAATGGAAAAGAACAATGTGAAATAATATTCAAATTGATTAAATAGAAACATAATTTCACTACAAAAGTCAAATTCATTCAAAATTAAAGATAAACTGACGATGAACAAAAAATTTGAGTGACTGATTTCTTGAAAGGCATTACATTTTCCCATGTTCACCAATGATTAGATTAGTTTTTTTAAAAATCATGTTTTGTGGCATAGCTTCCTTTGTGCGAGGAGGTCAAAAACACCCTACATAACCAGCAACATTACTTTACACATGGAATCCATTAAATACAAATTGCCACAATTTAAATGTTTAATTTGAATAACTACCACCACTTTGAGGTGAAAAATGAAATCAGGAATGTTGTCTAATTTCAAGCAAATGGAAATGAATTGTAGGTTACAAATGTAATGTTTGGAAATATTAAGTCTAAAGTACAAACATGTAGAAACAGGTTACAAAACTCGACTTTATTTATTAAAAGCAACACAGCAGATGTAGACAAAGATACTCACTAATGAAATCTGTTTTACAGTAATCCTCAGAAAGCCATATATGAATTAGAAGCAAGTCTCAGGATGTAATAGCAATTAAGTAACAGTTTACTGAGCTTGCCTTTAATTGATAAAACTGCTTAGGCAAACATTATAATTCCTAAGGTCAGATTCATGATAAAAAGCAATAATGTCTTTGTACTACAGTTTCTTATAAAGACTGGAAAATAATAGTCTGACAAAGAAAAGGATACTTATAAAGATAAAACCATCGCATCTATCAAGAAATTAACATTCTAAGTGGAATAAATGAACCATGTCATGAGAAGAAGGGATAAAGAAGAGTAGATTGCTGGGTACCTGGCACTGTCTGTCATGTTGAAGTAGAAAAGCTGAACATAGATGGCCTCACATGCTTTTGGATGACAGATTGTATTCTTGACAGGCTGAGGTAGGGAAGGACAACTTTGGAATTTGTTGCATTAGACATTATCTTTGCTGCTTTAATTCAGAAATGGAATGCATAAAATATAAAAAAAGCATTTACAAATTAATCAATCAATTATTGATGACGTGATTGAATTGAAGAACTCATTTAATACCTTGTCTGAATGTAACAATTTTCTGTGCAACCTTACTGAAAATACAACCTATAAGGAAGATTTTGTACCTGAAGGAGAAGAATTGATCTAATAGTGACAAGGTTCCACATGGTAGGCTGGTTAGTAAGATTAGATCACATGGGATCCAGGGGAACAGGCCAATTGGATACAAAATTGGCTAGAAGGTAAGAGACAGAGGGTGGTGACCGAGGGTTGCTTATTAAACTAGAGGTCCTGTGACCAGCGGTGTGCCACAAGGATCGGTACTAGGTTCACTGTTTTTTGTCATTTATATAAATGATTTCAATGTGATAATAGGCAGAATGGTAAGCAAGTTTGCAGATAACACCAAAACAGGTGATGTAGTGGACTATGAAGAAGATTATTTCAGGGTACAACAGGGCCTTGATCAGGTTGGCCAATGGGCTGAGGCACAGCAGGTGGAGTTTAATTGACATAAACGTGAGATGTTGCATTTTGGAAAGCCATAGCAGGGCAGAACTTATACACGTAATGATAGGGCCCTGGGGAGTGTTGCCAAACAAGAGACCCAGAGGTGCAGGTGCATAGTTCCGTGAAAGTGGAGTTGCAGGTGAACAGGATGGTGAAGAAGGCGTTGGACGCACTTGCCTTCATTGCTCGGAACATTGCAGTCAGAAGTTGGGATATCATGTTATGGTTGTACAGGACATTGGTGAGGCCAATTTATAGAATACTGCATGCAATTCTGCTAGCCTTTCAATATGTGCGGAAAAGATTTTCAAGGATGTTGCTGGGATTGGAGATTTTGAGCCATAGGGAGAGGATGAATAGGCTGGGGCTTTATCCCTGGAGCATCAGAGGCTGAGGGGTGGCTTATAGAGGTTTATATAAGGGACACGGATAGGGTGAAAAACTAAGTTTTTTTTCCAAGGTTGGTAGTGCACAAAACTAAAGGGCATAGGTTTAAGGTGAGAAGGAAAAGATTTGCAAAGTATCTGAAAAGGCAATTTTCTCACATAGAATATGGTGTATGTATGGAATGAAGTGCCAGAGGAAATGGTGGAGGCCTGTGCACTTGCAATAGTTAAAAGACATCTGGATGAGTATATGAATAGAAAGGGTTTAGAGGGATATAGGCCAAATGCTGACAATTGAGATTAGGTCAGATTGGGATGTCTGGTTGGCAGGGACGAGTTGGACTGAAGGGTCTATTTCCATTCTGTATGGCTCTTTGACTCTGGCTTCATAACAGAAGGTAAAAACGGTGGCATTCGGGTGTAAGTTTATTTGCAGGGAAAGATTTATGGAAACCCTGGAGATAATTCTCATTTTGGAAATGGTAAAAAATTGGTGGTAGCATAAAAGCTGCACGTTGTAAAACCCGCTCAAATTTCCTTTCTATTGATGCCATCAGAAGGATAATTAGAAAAGATGCAGAACAGAATCCAATCCATAGCGGTTAGTTGCTTACTCTTTGTCAAATGTAAACATTACACTATCCTACCCAACTGCTCTCCTATCCTGCCTGATATATTACATTCTAGAATTTTAAAAAAATGATTTTTGGGTTCAGTATTACCACTTCCCTAAGCACATTTGTCATCCCATACAAACAGAATGTGTCTTTATCCACTCAGTATCTAGATAAATATTGATTTTAGTATTAAATGGAAGAATCTTACCACTTGGCTCTACATCCATTTCATATTCTTTAATCAGGCTAGCAACACGTCAGCATCCACGAGGAAAAGCACAATAGCTGTCAGACATAAACAGAAGAGAGGAGAAAGAGGAAATCGGAAATAGACTGCCCATGTCACTGCTTAATGTAGACTACAAAATTCTGTCCAAGATTATTGCCAATTAGTTTAATTCTTCTCTGGAGTTGGTGATCCAACCTGCATGGTACCAAGAAAGGGATATCTCTTATAATCTTGTACCCAGCAGAATTGTCTCCAATGTATCTTCAATAGGACCTGGACTGACCGATCTTTGATCCTCTTCACTTTCAGATTAGCTACCTGAAAATGCTAGAGATATGGTCATGATGGTGGGGGAGTGCAACAAAGACTTTGGTTGGTACATTCTTGGTGAAACAGAAACTGGGCACGTGACAGCTATGTGGGAGAGATTGCACAAATTAAGCCTGAGATAATGGGAACTGCAGATGCTGGAGAATCCGAGACGACAAAGTGTGGATCTGGATGAACACAGCAGACCAAACAACATCTTAGGAGCATAAAAGCTGACATTTTGGGCCTAAACCCTCTTCTGATGAAGGGTCTAGGCCTGAAACATCAGCTTTTGTGCTCCTATGATGCTGCTTGGCCTGCTGTGTTCATCCAGCTCCACACTTTGTTATCACAAATTAGGCCTGCTTTATTTAGATTTAAGTGGTGTCCTGAACAAAGTCTTCAGATAAGGAAAAGACAGGGTATTTAAAGATAAATTATTTCCACTGGTTGCAGAGTCTAGAATTAGGGGCATAATCTGAGAATTAAGGTCACAACATTCGAGAGAGATGTTAGGAAGCATTTCTACATACAAAGGATGATAGATGTTTGTAACTCTCTTCCACAAATGTCAGTGGATGCTGGATCAGTTGTTAATTTTAAATCTGAGATTGGAAAGTATTAAGGGATATGAGCCAAAGGCAGGTGTATGGAGTTAGGCCACAGATCAGCCACAATCTCCCTGAATGGCAGAAGAGACCTGATGGGGTGAATGGCCTCCTCCTGTTTCTATATGCTGTGCTTGTGCTCTTCACTGCAGGTAAGAATCTAGTTTTCAGGTGCATGGTGCTCGTGGTGATGCTTTAGGTGGTGCAGGTTTGTCAGAAAGCCCACTCCTGAACTGTGCATATCAGCCAACTCACTTCGCACTTTATCCAAGAGATTGAATATTGTCAGTGCCTTGTCTACAGGAGCACCATTTATACATCTCTAGACAAAGGGAGAAAACAATATATTCAATGTTGCCCTCATTCCAATGGCCGCTAAGATGAATCAAGTTCTGTGTAGGCACATGGTACATTGCCAAGGCTACAATCCATTTGGAGCCTGTGGTGTTTGAACTCAGGCTGCCATCACAGAGATTGCTAATGGTCTTCTGTGTGAAATTTGCTGAGCATTCCAGATCCTTGCATAGCATCAGTGCGAATTGAGATAGCACAGGTGAGCAAGAGATATACTTTTTGGGGAAATTCTATGCCCAGCTGGACACCTCATGCCAGCTCCACTGACATTCATCTGGCAGCTGGCAGAGGTCTAGCCATTTGGAAATACTGAAAGGCTAACACAGCCAGAGTTGTTGCAGGTCTCCATGTTGGTTGTCCTTTATTCAAAGACATTCAGTGCTTGATTCAGGGGTTCACTGAGATCCAGTCCCTGTTTTTGCTGTTGATACCTCCAATGCAAACCCTACCTGAGGACCCCCAACCTACCATGACTCATCTGAGTCCATGGGGATCCTAAACATAATGTGAGTGCTCTACTGCCAATATCCACCACTTGCCACTGGCACAGCCAATTAATGAAGAGCTGCTGAATTCTCATTAGTCAGCAGCTCTTGACATGTAAGAAATCCACCTTTGAGGTCTTTTATCTTGCAGAAGGCTTGCTGCTGCAGAGTTCAATGCCCCATCACCTCCATGATATAATCTCCATAATGTCTGGGGCATGGCTGAGATTGGAGGAGATTTTCTACTTCTTCTACTGCATCACCCAAATTGAGCAGATAGCAATGGAGATAGCCAAGATAATGAAAGATGAGATAGATATGTCCGGAGAACGGGGACTCTTGGTGGAGCTGGTTACCACAGAAGGCAAACTGATCATACAGGCAAGGCAGTGTACTAACCCCATCTATTATTATAGTAGGCACTGGCAATGTTTAGCAGCCTCTGCAGTGTAGACTGTCTTTCATCATCTCTTTTTGTGTCTTCTTTGGGCAGATGCCCAACTCAAAGAAACCTCTTCCTCTCACTTTGCTGGCACAAAGGAACAAAGTAGAAATGCAGCAACACAGTCATACCTCACAAGCACACTATCCACCAGCCCAGGAGGGAATGCAAATACTAGCTTGCTTAGTTGGATAGAGGTTCAGAAACTCAGGAGTCACTGGCAAAGAGCTTCTTCCTTCAATATCAACAGGGCATGTGCACCTGCATGTTGAACAAAGTCAGAATTCACACAACACCAGGTTATAGTCCAACAGGTTTATTTGGAATCACATAAGCTTTAAGAGTGCAGCCCCTTTGTCAGGTGCAGTGAGAGAGCAGGGCACGCAGACTTGAACAGAAAATGGACATTCCATTCCATTTTCTCCCCTTTGGTCCATGAACTCCCCACCTACGACCGTGACACCACCCACGCCCTCCACCTCCTCCAGGACTTCCAATTCCCTGGCCCCCAACACCTCATCTTCACCATGGACGTCCAGTCCCTATACACCTGCATTCCGCATGCAGATGGCCTCAAGGCCCTCTGCTTCTTCCTGTCCCGCAGGCCCGACCAGTCCCCCTCCACCGACACCCTCATCCGCCTAGTTGAACTCGTCCTCACCCTCAACAACTTCTCTTTTGACTCCTCCCACTTCCTACAGACTAAGGGGGTGGCCATGGGCACCCGCATGGGCCCCAGCTATGCCTGCCTCTTTGTAGGTTACATGGAACAGTCCCTCTTCCGCACCTACACAGGCCCCAAACCCCACCTCTTCCTCCGGTACATTGATGACTGTATCGGTGCCGCCTCTTGCTCCCCAGAGGAGCTCGAACAGTTCATTCACTTCACCAACACCTTCCACCCCAACCTTCAATTCACCTGGTCCATCTCCAGCACATCCCTCACCTTCCTGGACCTCTCAGTCTCCATCTCAGGCAACCAGCTTGTAACTGATGTCCATTTCAAGCCCACCGACTCCCACAGCTACCTAGAATACACCTCCTCCCACCCACACTCCTGCAAAAATTCCAACCCTATTCCCAATTCCTCCGCCTCCGCCGCATCTGCTCCCACGATAAGACATTCCACTCCCGCACATCCCAGATGTCCAAGTTCTTCAAGGACCGCAACTTTCCCCCCACAGTGGTCGAGAACGCCCTTGACCGCGTCTCCCGCATTTCCCGCAACACATCCCTCACACCCCACCCCCGCCACAACCGCCCAAAGAGGATCCTCCTCATTCTCACACACCACCCTACCAACCTCCGGATACAACGCATCATACTCCGACACTTCCGCCATTTACAATCCGACCCCACCACCCAAGACATTTTTCCATCCCCACCCCTGTCTGCTTTCCGGAGAGACCACTCTCTCCGTGACTCCCTTGTTCACTCCACACTGCCCTCCAACCCCACCACACCCGGCACCTTCCCCTGCAACAGCAGGAAATGCTACACTTGCCCCCACACCTCCTCCCTCACCCCCATCCCAGGCCCCAAGATGACATTCCACATTAAGCAGAGGTTCACCTGCACATCTGCCAATGTGGTATACTGCATCCACTGTACCCGGTGTGGCTTTCTCTACATTGGGGAAACCAAGCGGAGGCTTGGAGACCGCTTTGCAGAACACCTCCGCTCAGTTCGCAACAAACAACTGCACCTCCCAGTCGCAAACCATTTCCACTCCCCCTCCCATTCTTTAGATGACATGTCCATCATGGACCTCCTGCAGTGCCACAATGATGCCACCCGAAGGTTGCAGGAACAGCAACTCATATTCCGCCTGGGAACCCTGCAGCCTAATGGTATCAATGTGGACTTCACCAGTTTCAAAATCTCCCCTTCCCCAACTGCATCCCTAAACCAGCCCAGTTCGTCCCCTCCACCCACTGCACCACACAACCAGCCCAGCTCTTCCCCTCCACCCACTGCATCCCAAAACCAGTCCAACCTGTCTCTGCCTCCCTAACCGGTTCTTCCTCTCACCCATCCCTTCCTCCCACACCAAGCCGCACCCCCATCTACCTACTAATCTCATCCCACCTCCTTGACCTGTCCGTCTTCCCTGGACTGACCTATCCCCTCCCTACCTCCCCACCTATACTCTCTCCACCTATCTTCTTTTCTCTCCATTTTCGGTCCGCCTCCCCCTCCCACCCTATTTATTCCAGTTCCCTCTCCCCATCCCCCTCTCTGATGAAGGGTCTAGGCCCGAAACGTCAGCTTTTGTGCTCCTGAGATGCTGCTTGGCCTGCTGTGTTCATCCAGCCTCACATTTTATTATCTTGGAATTCTCCAGCATCTGCAGTTCCCATTATCTCTGATTCCATTCAGTTCATGTGTACCACGCTGGCTCAGGGTTAAGAATATGTAAGCTTTTTCCGTGGAAACTGCAGTCGAATTCTTGAACAACCATTTCCAGCATCTTGGATAGCATGCAGGACCTATCCGAACAGATCCCTGGGATGTTGTAGTCATGTGGACCAGTCAATGGTTCTGGTTGTGCCAATATTATTGGATGGACTGATGGCTACATCTCATCTGGTGTTCTCTTCTAGGTACCTGGAGCATCCAGGAAGGGCTAACCCTTCTCACCCCCTCAAGAAACATCCTTACCATCTTCAAAGAGTGAGTATCTGAGGGATTGTCAACTGTTGGAAGAAAGAGATGGGGCTTTAAACTCAAAGGGTGGGGGCGGGAAGATTTATTAAAGGTGATATTCAGAGATCTAAAGGTAACGGTTAAAGCAACCGAGTAGTGTAGCAACCTGGTTAAAGAATAACACAGAAAGGACCGAAAGTGTAACAGTAATAGTGCAAGGAAGGTCCGTGGGAATAACAACTGTAATAACAACTTATTTGAATGTATGAAAGACTTGCAATAAAAATACATAGAGGTATTCTTGCATCTATTTAATGCTGAGTTAGTTGAATTGTTGATTAGCAGGGGAATGAAGGGTTAAGGGGAAAATGTAGATAAGTGAATGTGAGGAATATCATTGAATCAGCCTGATCTTATTGAATGGCCAAACAGGCTTGAAGGGCCAAATGACCCACTCTTGTTCCTATTTCATATGGTCTTATGGTCTTACAGATGAACTGGTGGCACAGAGTAGCCAAGGGGACACTCAAAATTGCACATTGGAGACGGTTAAAAACTGCAGATGCTAGAAGCTAGAGTCAATAAATGTGAAGCTGGAAAAACACAGCAGGTCACACAGAATCCGAGGATGAGGGAAATCAATGTTTTGGGCCAAAACCCTTTGTCAGGACTGGGGAGAGGGATGGAAGCCCAGAAATAAATAGAAAGAAGGGGTGGGGCAGGGTGGAAGGCAGGTGGGATGGGAATATCTCCCACTTACCCTCCCGCCAGTTCTAACCCTCTCCCTCTATTTATTTCTGGGCTCCCCTCCCCTTCCTCAGCCCTGATGAAGGGTTTTGGCCCAAAACGTTGTCTTTCTTGCTCCTCAGATTCCATCTGACCTGCTGAGCTTTTCCAGCTCTACATTTATTGACTGCAGATACTCAGGCAAGATGTGCTAACTTAACAATATTACAATTATGGAGTCTTTTCTTAACATTTTTGTCTAGTTAAAACTCTGTAACTAAAAAGGTGAAAAATAAATAAATCTGCTTATTAAGAATCCTCATCTGACTGAGAAGGATTCAGTCAAAACACATCTAACAATCTGCTCTGAAAATTTTGCTTGCATTTTGATATTTGTGACTAATTCCAACATAGCAATTGAATCCCCAACATTTTTAATCAATCAAAAATATTCTAAATAAAACAGCCCACAACATTTGAAAAAAAGTCAATTCACCTGACCTTCCAATGATTACAGATATTTAAAACAATTCTAGAGTCCAGATTTATATCTTCACTAAAATCTAATCGCTTTTCACTTGGGCCATACCTAACCTATTTACTAGATTTTATTAAAACCCCTCATTTGTTTTTGGGTATGCTGTATATAGTCAGACTAACAGAGGTGAAGATAATTACTGCTTTAGTTCGAATTTTGATTATAGAGATTTGGTTATAGGGAACACAAGATTGGGGAAATAAATATTCATGGGTATTCAATATTATAAAAAGACAGACAAAATGGAAAAGGTGAGGGGTTGCTTTGATAATAAAAGATGACATAAGGACAGTAGTGAGAAAGGATCCGGGTTCAGAGGATCAGGAAGTAAAATCACAATGGGAAGGAATTAGAAGCAATAAAGGCCAGAAAATTGCTTGTGACAGTAGTTTGTAGGTCCCTTCACAATAGCTCTATTGTTAGGCAGAACATTACTCTAAAAATAACTGAAGGTTTTAACAAAGGCACTGTAAATATAATTGTGGACTTTGCTCTTCAAATAATCATAACCAATAAAACTGGTAAAGGGGTAACTAATTTTGACTATATGTGCACTTTGGTCAGCAAAAGGAGTTCAATGTAGCATTGCCAAAAATAAAATGTTTTAAAATTTGGATACGATGTGTCTGCAACTAAAGCTTTTTAATTCTGACCTACAATATATATTTGCTCACTTTTGATTTATCATTATACGTTTTGTTTTGATCTGCTGTCAGCTTAAAAATCCATATAAGCCTTCATCTAAAATCTCAAAATAAAACCTACAGCATTCTGCCATTCTCCTCTTTTCCTTGGAAGATTCAGATGAAGTGATAAAACAACTCAACAGCTTCACTCATTTTCTCTTTATTTCCCACATTTCAAGCTAGAATAGAATACAATAGAATAGCCTTTGTTGTCACATATACACAATGAGTATAATGAAAAGTTTATACATCACCAATTATGGTACCAACTTAGATGCAAAAGTAACTAGGCATAGCTTCTTCTGTTACAAGATTTTAGACAATACAGAAATAAAATGTACAGCGTTACAGAAAATAATTCAATTCAGCAGACCATGCTGGCACTTAGCTTCCTGTTCACACTGGGCCCTGGCTCCATACTGTGCCGGCAATGTGCCATGCCGGGAGGCCGTGAGCTCATTATGCCATGCCAGGAGATTTGAGGTCACCGTACCATACCAGGAGGCCAAGCTGGAATTTTGCCACACGGGAGGCACCTACAGTAGGAGTCTGCTGCAGGAGGCCAGAAGGTTGGCACGCCCAACTGGGACACCACTGTGCCAGGCCGGTATGTCACCACACTGGGAGGTTTCCATGGGAGGAGACCACTGCACCAGGCTGGGAGGTCATCATGCTTCACTGGGAGGCCCCTGCAGGAGGAGGATGGCATGCCACTCCAGGAGGCAGGAGAGCATCGCCTGCCAGAAAGTGGGAATCACATTCAGAAGCCGGGGATCATCAGTCGCCAGACACTGCCAGAAGCCAGGAGTTGAAGGGAAAAAAAATGGAGAAGAAGAAGAAAAAAAATCATTAAATGGAAGAAAAGGAGAAGAGAAATGAAAAGAATAGTGGGCATAGCGAGAAGCCCCAGTTTTCAAAGGTTATAATACCTAAAAATTATTAACACAGACAAAATAATATGGCAACCCAAGAGAATTGTACGTAACCTCAGAACTTCCTAATTAACTGGATCTGAAGTTCCTGTATAAAGGTCAAAAGAGAACATGCAAGAGAATGTTGGACTATTAAGCCTTTTCTCAAAAAACTAATTATATTGTCACTTGAATGTTATAAAGGTCACCATCATTTAAAGAATAATTAGTGTGTATCCTGCCAAATTGGCAGTGGTGGCACATTTGCCTCAGAGTTAAATTGACAGTTAAACCTTCAATCCAATTATATAATCCAAGCTATTAAAGGAGTGTGGTGCTGAAAGAATAAAATAGTTCCTGAAGCACCACTTTCTGGATGAGACATTAAACAGAAAACCTGTCTGCCCTCAGCAAGAATTTCCCAGAGATTCCAAGCCAACAATCAGTCCTCATTCTAAAGATTCAAAAACAAACTAATTATGATCTAGAGATAGTAGGAACTGCAGATGCTGGAGAATCTGAGATAACAAGGTGTAGAGCTGGATGAATACAGCAGGCCAAGCAGCATCAGAGGAGCAGGAAGGGTGATGTTTCGGGCCCTGACCCCTCCTCAGAAGTGGGGGAGGGGTATGGGGTTCTGAAATAAAGAGGGAGAGGGGGGAAGTGGACCTAGTCCTCACATACCACCCCACCAACCACTGGATACAACGCATCATCCTCCGACACTTCTGCCATCTACAATCTGACCCCACCACCCAAGACATTTTTCCAACCCCACCCTTGTCTGCTATCCGGAGAGTCCACTCTCTCCGCGACTCCCTTGTCTGCTCCACACACCCCTCCAACCCCACCACACTGGCACTTACCCCTGCAACCGCAGGAAGCGCTACATCTGCCCCCAAACCTCCTCCCTCATCCCCATCCCAGGCCCCAAGATGACTTTCCACATCAAGCAGATGTTCACCTGCACATCTGCCAATGTGGTATACTGCATCCTCTGTACCTGGTGTGGCTTCCTGTACATTGGGGAAACCAAGCGGAGGCTTGGGGACCACTTTGCAAAACACCTACGCTTAGTTCCCAATAAACTACTGCACCTCCCAGTAGCGAACCATTTCAACTCTCCCTCCCATTCCTTAGACAACATGTCCATCATGGTCCTCCTGCAGTGCCATAATGATGCCGCCCGTAGGTTGCGGGGAACAGCAACTCATATTCCACTTGGGAACCCTGCAGTCTAATGGTATCAATGTGGACTTCACCAGTTTCAAAATCTCCCCTTCCCCCACTGCATCCCAAAACCAGCTCAGCTCATCTCCACCTGCCTAACCTGTTCTTCCTCTCACCTATCCCCTCCTCCCACCTCAAGCCACACCTCCATTTCCTACCTACTAACCTCATCCTGCCCCCTTAACCTGTCCGTCCTCCCTGCACTGACCTATCCCCTCCCTACCTCCCCTCCTATACTCTCCTCTCCACCTATCTTCTCCTCTATCCATCTTCAGTCTGCCTCCCCCTCTCTCCCTATTTATTTCAGAAACCTCTCCCCATCCCCCTTTTCTAAGAAGTGCCTAGGCCCGAAACGTCAGCTTTTATGCTCCTAAAATGCTGCTTGGCCTGCTGTGTTCATCCAGCCCCACACTTTGTTATCTTGGATGGAGGAAAAGACAGGTGAAGAAGAGACAGACAGGTCAAAGAGGCGGGGATGGAGCCAGTAAACGTGAGTGTAGGTGGGGAGTTAGGGAACAGATAGATCAGTTTCGGGAGGATGGACAGGTTAAGCGGGCGTGATGAGGTTGGTATGTAGGGAGATGGGGGTGGGGCTTGAGGTGGGAGGAAGGACAGATTAAGGAGACGGGGACAAACTAGGCTGGTTTTGGGATGAGGTAGATGGAGGGGAGATTTTGAAGCTTATGAAGTCCACATTGATGCCATTGGGCTGCAGGGTTCCCAAGCTGAATACGAGTTGCTCTTCCTGCAACCTTCGGGTGGCATCGTTGTGGCATTGCAGGAGGCCCGGGATGGAAATGTCATCTGAGGAATGGAAGGGGGAGTTGAAGTGGTTCGCAACTGGCAGTTGTTTAGTGTGAACTGAGCACAGGTGTTCTGCAAAGTGGTCCCCAAGCCTCCACTTGGTTTCCCCAATGTAGAGGAAGCCACACCAGGTACAGAGGATGCAGTATACCACATTGGCGGATGTGCAGGTGAACATTTGTTTGATGTGGAAAGTCTTCTTGGGGCCTGGGATGGGGCTCACCTTTACTGGCTCCAACCCCACCTCTTTGACCTGTCTGTCTCCTCTCTACCTTTCTTCTCCTCTATCCATCTTCTTTCCACCTCCCACTCTCTGCCTATTTATTTCAGAACACCTTACCCCTCCCCCATTTCTGAAGAAGGGCCTAGGCCCAAAACATCACCCTTCCTGCTCTTCTGATGCTGCTTGGCCTGCTGTGTTCATCCAGCTCTACACCTTGTTATCTGTAATTATGATCTAATTTGTTGCCTGTGGGTTTGGCTATGGTGTGAGCACTATACTCATGTTACAGCACAGAAAGACACCATTCAGGCCATTGTGTCTGCACTTGCTGGATAAACTAACCATTTATCCTAACCCCACTTACTAGCACTTGGGTCTGCACCTTGCAAATCTGAGTCCCTTTTAATCATCCACAAACCTCCGAATGAAAATAATTTTCCTCATTTCCTCCTTTACTCCTTCCACCAGTCACCTTAAATCTGTGACCCTGGGCATTGACCACTGCACTGGGGAAACAAGGTTCTCCCTATCCGCTTTAACCATGCCCTTCATTATTTTGTACACTTTGGTTATGTCACCCCTTGAACCTCCTCTATTCTCAGCAAATCAACTCAGTCTATCCAATCTTCCTTCAAATTTGCAACTGCCAAGTCCTGGCAAAATTTTTGTAAATTTTCTCTCTCCAGAGCAATTAACTCCTTCTTGTAATATCCTGACCTGAAGTGTAAACAGATCTCTAGCTGTAGTGTAACCAGTGTCTTAAAAAAAGCCCATAATTACACCCTGACCTTATTTTCAATACCTCAATCAATGAGGGAAAATGTCCCATTGATTTCTTTACAACTTATATGTCTGTCCTGTCACCTTCAGGGACCTGTAGACATGCATTTTAACGATTCTTACTTCCTCTACTCCTCCTGTCATTTTTTGTGTATTCCCCTACTTTGTGTTCTCTCTCCAATTGCATAACCTTGCTCTTCCCTTGAATTAAATACTGTTTACCACTTTATCCTCAACTTAATCAAACCATTGGTATCTTCCTGCAGCCAACACTGTGCTCTTCACTATCAACTATCAAGAGAATTTTTCTATCATCTACAAATTTCACAATCATACTTTTTAAATTTAAGTCCAAATTATTAATACATATCACAAATAATCAGGGACTCCTTGGAGTGCCAATGGAAACTATTTTTCATTTATAAAAGCATCCAATGACTATCCCATGAATGAATAATTTAAAGAAAATGATTCCTTTAACTCAGCCAGTTTTGGATCCAAAGCAGCATGTTCCCCTGTATCTCACTGTCTTTAATTTTCTTATCATTTTTTGCCTTACTAAAACATAAGTAGACAACAACCATTAGCTTGGCCTGCTGTGTTCATCCAGCTCCACACTTTGTTATCTTGGATTCTCCAGCATCTGCAGTTCCCATTATCTCTACCACTAGCCTCACCAATCCTGTTTGTTATTCCCTCAAAATATTTAAAGCATTTCTCTCAAACATAGGGACATTTAAACAGCTCTTGGATAGGCGCATGGATGATAGTAAAATGAAGGATATGCAGATTGGTTTGATCTTAGAGTAACATCGTGGGCCAAAGGGCCTGTACTGTGCTGTACTTTTCTTACAACATTCAAATAAATTGGTAGAGCAAGACCCGTGTCACCTCTAGTTTTCTTTTTCTCCGTACAGATCTTGAATTCGTTCTTAGCTATGATTTCAGAACCAAAAGTTAATGCTGCAGTCTGTGTCTGCACACCTATGATTGGACATTGAATGCTGGATATGCCTTTCCCTTAACAAAACCATGCAGTCTTATTCATGCTTCTCCAAGTAACAATTATTCTTATCTCTCAATATTGATTTGAGTAAATTGTCCACCACGGCTGACCAGTCTATAATTATGGAGCTTTTCTCTCTCACACTCTTTGAGATGAATTATGATTTTGGACCATTGACTGAGGGGTATTGCCCTTGATTTGATAGAGTACTTTGAGATATGGCCACTTGCTTGATACACATGCAATGTGTTTGGCACAAATGTACCTGGCACATGGTGAAGGGGTGACAGTGATGTAACATTGGATTGTGCAGCGACATGTCCATCCCCTTGACTAATGGCTGCTGACAGCCATGACAAACTGCCCAGCTTTGTGCCTGCGCTAAAAGACCGGTCAAGACAGAAGTACTATGAGCCTTTAAGATCTAGCTAAGGAGGCAAAGTATTAAGTAGCAAGGCAGGGTGAACATTGCCATGAATAGTTCTGGGAGTCTCCAAAGTGCAGCACTGAAGTTGGAAGTCAATCAGAGGTGCCATGGTGACGATGATGATGATGCAGTGAGGCTGGTATATGTCAGATGCCACTATGTGGGGTGCATGCAGTCATTACCTCTGGACCATTCTCTGAGATGATAAAACCTGGTGTGCAAGATGGCAGGCTGGATGAGCATGTGGCAAGCAGGAAATGTGACAGTCCCACTGTGACTGTCGTGTCAGGAATTGTCACT
Source organism: Stegostoma tigrinum (assembly GCF_030684315.1). Lineage (NCBI taxonomy): Eukaryota > Metazoa > Chordata > Chondrichthyes > Orectolobiformes > Stegostomatidae > Stegostoma > Stegostoma tigrinum. The sequence goes on from NC_081356.1 coordinate 86,824,593, forward strand.
GTCTAGTTTCTACCTGGCAGATGGGCAAATGGGAAACAGCATATCAATGAGCTGCTATGAATGCCAGTAGGCTCTTCAGCACTCACTAGTGAGACTGTCAATGATTGGTTAGAAAATGGTGCAGTTTGCTTTTGATATGGAGAAGCACCTCACTGCACATCACACATGATTTTCCCAACATTCTCACCATTGCCTGTGCCATTCAGGGGCTGGAGGAATTCTGCCCCTTGATTAATCTGCTGCATTTGTTTGCAATTTGTTTTTGTGTTGTGGATGATCAGCAATCAGAACTTTGTGTCTTTTCTTTATAAATACCTGCTTCCAAAAATCAAAATTTATTCCTTCAAACAAGGATGAAAGCTTGCCATCTTATTATTGTACAGCAGCTTATAAAAGTTGTATTTCTGTGATAAGGAGGCTGATAATGGCTAGGTAACCACAGCACCTGCAGACAGACCAGTCTTACACTGTGTGACTAAGTTTGCACTGTAACTACTGGGTGATGTGAGGAACAGATTAACAATTCACTTGGAGTTAGTTTCCCTTTAATCATTACAGACTCTATGCCTTCCTCTTTCAGCTGACCAGCCATCTTGTTGATTCCTCAAGGAGTTGTATTCAATGAAATGCCTCCTAAAGGATCTAGATTATGAGATGGATAGTGTGTCAGGCCATAAAGGTGCTAGCAATGGATCAAGAGTGAGGCTGATTTATTGAGCTGGCTCTGTTTTAATGACTCAGTTCACATTATTAATAAGAGGAAGAAGTCTCATGTCTTTATCGCATCTCAGAAAAAAATGCACTGCCTCAAAGAAATTTCTTTTGAAGTGCAATTACTGTTTAATTACCACAAGAAATTTTTAAAAACTCAAATCATTCATGTAATTTAAAGTACTATCAGCTCTGTCGTGAATAGTGATACGTTAGATGTTAAGAATAAAAGTAGTAAATTACATCACTTTGATAGACATGGTACAATCGGCCTCAGTGCCCCAATGCAAAGAAATATCAACTAGGTTCCCTCTATAGTCACCCCAATAGTTAAGTGTATGTGTCAACATTGGGAAAGGTCTGAAATATTCCCATCCATGATGCCTTCCACAGGAATGATCTGCTAACACCTAATCAGACTGCTCAGACACAATAAATGACAACATGGGTGAGATACTGGGACCAGATGGTTTCTTTAAAACTGTATAAAATGAAAAGCTGCACGTGCTGGAAATCTGAAATAAACACAGAAAATGCTGGGAATGCTGATTAGGTCATGCAGCAGCAGTAAAGTGAAAATGAGTAAGTGCTTCAGGTCGATGAACCTTGTGAGCACTGTGCTTCCAGTATTTTGCTTTTGCACTTCTATAAATCTCTGTCTCAACAAGGGTCAGGCATGAGTTATTACCTATTGCAAGGAGGATCCAAACTGAGGAATACTAACATTTGGGATAAATATAACCAACTGTGAAAAACAAGTAAGCTGGCAAAGAGCTAGCATCACATCTTGTGGTATGGTACCAGCTCTGAAGATGATATTTGGACTACAAACTGCAAATAATAAGATGCTGTAATATTATCACTACAAAAATCCATACAGATTTATTACCTATGAATAGTGCAAAGCCTTGATGTGAAATACAACACTGAATGCCATGACATTACTCTAGATTAAACCTAACAGTATGATTTTTTTTTACAAGCCTTAACTTGCAACTATGAGAGTGTTACATGATGCCACTGTAATGTCCCGTTTTTACCAAGAGACCTATTTCGTGAATGGTGAAGAAAGGAATGAGTTGAGTAAATCTGAAAATGAACCTAGTGAAGCATGAAGCAGGATGCTGTGCCCTTCTATTGTTATTTGTTGGAACAGTGCCAAGAATCACTTCACAATAAAATGTAGCAAAGACATGAGTTCACTCAGAGAAATAATTCCTGCAATAATGTCAAAAGAACAAAAGCCTTATTAAAATATTAACAGTTAGTTTAAAATACCACTCATATAAATAAAGTGAATTCCTAAATGCTCAAAGTCATTGCATCACAATGATGCTACTTCAGGACTTAGTGCTTTAGCCTTTATCTCACATGGCTGTTGTCATCTTAAAAGGTAATAAACTTAATAGACACTACAGTTGTGAATAAAAGACACCTCAGGAGAGCTGACAGCTCATCCTATTGTATTCAGTGGGTTCATTAAAACAAAAAAATCACACTCTAATATTGTAGAATATTGAAAGAGTGGCCGAGGAAAGCTGAAAATTTGGTTTCTTTATTCTAAGCCACAAGTTATCTGTGTGATCTTTGTGCTTATATGTAACTTGATTTAGCTAGAAAACACATGTGTAACCAGCTCTTATCTTGACCAGTGAACACCCCAAGGCTATTGGACAATCTATACCGAAGGTTTTGGAGTTTCATGGAGAGACAAAAATAAACCATATATTTGCAAATTAAAATGTTTACTAGGTACAGTCTTGGCTTTTTATATCATTATATAATTGTATTGTTATATATTGTTCTATAAAAGCATTCAGCTTTTATCTGTTGAGTTTGTATGTTGTTTAAAAAGCTTGAATATGTATTTTCAAGGCTATGTTAATATAAGATGAAAATTCCAGGGACACAAATAGCAATGTGATGAAGAAATGAAGACTATGCACTGCATTCAACACCACTCAAGGGATTTACTGAATGCTTGCTCAACTGTAAGGATTAAATAATTCATTTATATCATGCTGTGTACAAGCAGAGTACAGTGCCTTTGAAAGTTCACAGATTGGTGAATAATGAAAGACTGCGCACAGATGGGACATATAGCATAACTTATTTAAAAAGCATTGAATATTGCAAAAAAAACTTCAGCCTTAATTCTCTTTGCTAATTGTTTGAGTAATGAATTTGGTAATATTGAGGCCAATAATCTCAATGTATATTTTCCTCCAACTTTTCTAAAATCATCATATCTGATAAGCAGAATGAGTATTCCAAATGACCATGGCTCAAACACACAAATGTAGAAATAGCCATTATAAACTGAAAATGTAGTCAGTGCACTTAATTGAGGTTTTTAAGTTGATATTTTAAATCTGACATTTCAAGCCATGCTGGAGAAGCCCCTTTAAACCATGTTCAAATCAAAAAGCAGAAAGGAGTCCAACAAGAGATTAAATCTGCGAATTTCACAAAGCAAAACCCCAATTCGGATTAATAAGATGTTCTCTGCTGTTTTTGTGAAAACAATTAGCATTTTTGAGCTCTTCACTCTATCTGTCCTCCCTATTCTCTTTGCTTTAGTAGATCTAGAAAGATGCCTGAAAGTTGGCTTTTTTTTTCAAATGTCTTTTGTGGATATTATATTTCAGATTTCAAGAAATTGTGCATTCTTTTTATCTGTAAAGGGCAAAGGCTTCACTTGTCCTACCTCTGACAGCCACAAAAAACCCTGCTAGAATCCCCTTCAAATAGATGCTTGGGCTTAATAAAGAATTCTTTTCTGGTTTCATTGCTTGAAAAACCTAAAAACGCACATTTGACCCCAGAGAAATCAACTTTTACAAAAGGAAACAGTTAAAAAATGTTTACAAGTCAGGCCAGTCGCTAATTGACTCATACAGTTTCATTCCCCTACCCAGTTGTCATTCCAGCAATGCCAATTCCATCACAGAAATGGTAGAAAATGCGTTTGTGTATAAAGTTGTAAAGGGTCTGAAAGGGTTAATGCTGAAGAATGTCATAAACACCAACTATTATTATGTTATCATATAGACTTGGTGGGAGAACAGCTCAGGATCTCAAAGGAGTAAAACTTGCCATCTGTAAGAGACCATAGCCTCTGTTACAATGGACAGAATCATGTAGAGGCCTGATTGACATGGGCAGTGGTCAGATGCATGACACAATTGGGCAACATTTTCAACCAGGTCCATCGTGACAGCAAGGTCATCTTTTACGCGTTTCACAAGCAGTTTGGGGAGATCCTCACTAGACAGTGGTGAGATGCTGATTGACAATCACTGATGGTCCTTAATTCATCTCATTGATATTCAGACTCCCATCTTATTAACTCACCAAGTAAGTTAGATATTGGGATAACTTGAGAAGGCAACTAGACATGTATCTGGGGGATTCAGCTTGCCTTTTACTTTGAACAATCTCCATGTTGGATACTAGGCTTCAACATCTCAGGGAACAATACTTGGGCATTAGGTGAACACTCCCCTCCTCCAACGACATTGGCATCTGGAGCTAACCAAATCAACAGGATGGTGCTGGCACTTCTACAATGCACTGGTGGAGCACTCTGGAAGCAAAGACTAGAATTGTAGAGTCGTACCAGCAACTGCCATTGGAAGTCTGCAGGGGAACATTCTATGCACAGGAACATACACCCAACTTACAGACAGAGGTGCTTTGCTCTAGAATGGGCTGGAGATGCCGAGGATCCTCTTGCCAGAAGCATGTTGAACTTTCTTGACTTGGACTTCCAAGCATCAGAGAGGTACAGACAGGTAGAGATGGAGGTCATGGCCACCTCTGCAATACCCCAAGTGGGCCTGTGTGTAGTTCTACCTTTGGTTGCATGCTTCCTGACACCACCTACTTTCTCTGGGAGGTGCGCGAACCCAGAATTGGGTCAAGGTTTCTTATCGCCCTGTCATCCATGACTTTGGGCCAGAGGACCATTGACTGGAGTGATGGAGAACTGACGTATTTGTATCTCCAATAGTTCCTGAGGATGCTGGACCTGGATTTCTATGGCAGCTGCCAACCATATATTGATGCACTGATACAGTTTCTCAGCAATGAGGGTCATTGCCACTTACATACCTGTCTGATGCTGTTGCTCTGCCCTCTGCATTTCTATAAATTCCTGATTTTTAAAACCAGAGGAAGATCTTCTGCCTGAGTTTGAGAGGGTGCCTAATTTCCTACAGTCCTCTGAATGCCAGCTGCCTGGGCCCTTTCTTCCATGGAGAGCTGCTTTGAGTTCTAAAGCACTAACAATAGCATCTCAAAAGATAGTAGAAAAAGTAAAAGGAACTGAAAGAACTGCAGAAGGTGGAAATCCAAAACATAAAAAGAAATGACTGGAAAACCTCAGCAGGTCTGGCAGCATCTGTGCAGAGAGATCAGAATTAATGTTCCAAGTCCAATTCTACTGAAGGTTCATTGGACCCAAAAGGCTAACTCTGATTTCATTTCATAGACGCTGAGACCTGCTGAGATTTTCCATTAGAAATAAAAGTAACTCGTAAAGCTTTGAACATATCCGCTATTGCTTCCTTTCAAACTCTTGTATTTATTTTAACATCAATTCTATACTGTGAATTAATGCCTGACAAAACTGCGAAAGATACAGCAAAATAGCAATAAAAAGGTATTTCCTTACTTACACTTCAGGGAGTATTCAATTATACAGAAACATTAAAATTGTATGGAAATTGAATTCAAATGATTAAAATTTTTAAAATAAAATGTCATATCTGTACACATTTTGGTTACTGCCTTCACCGAATGTTAATGGCTAAGTCAATGTGATAATGGCTGCATTAATAGTGATAATTCAGGCATATCACAGGACATTCAGTTTTCAGTCTGTTTCAGGCATTAGAACTCCTGTTAATCTTGAAGTGGTGGCCCATGATTTGAATGGAATACTACTTTACTATTTTAGGTTAGAACTGATCAGGACCTGAACCAAATAACCTCTGTCTAATTTGTTGGGTGATGGAACTAAAGAGGTCTGAAAAAGATGGGTCCAATTGTTCTGTGGACACCAGGGGGGCAAAAAAGTGTGCGCCATCAACATCCAAGAAACCAGTCTGTGATCAGAAATGGCACTGCACCAGCACCCAACCCCTGCACTGGCAACCACTGGCAGGATAAGTTACTTAGCGGGGTTGAGGGTCCCCTCAACCCACTAAGTAACTTATCCTGCTAGTGGTTGTCAGTGCAGGTCTGAGTTTGAATTCTGTGACTTGTTTACTGCCCTGCAGATGCCTACCTATTGCTGGTCCTCTTTGCCATTGCTTATAGTTAACCAAAGAAGGTTCTCAAAAGTCAAAAGCATCTCCATTTTTTCTGAAGAAGGATCCAGACCTGAAACGTTAGCTTTCCTGCTCCTCTGATCCTGCTTGGCCTGCTGTGTTCTTCCTGCTCTACACCTGGTTATCTCCATTTATCTCTATTTTGATTTGATAAATGTATCAGGTTTCCAGCCACCATCATTTTCTCAGCAGTTTTGTCAGTTTTGGAAATGCTTCTAACAGAAATTTCTTACTCAAAAAAGTAGATAATAGCAAAATAATATGTATTTTCAAGGAATGCTATTTGCCTGTTTGTTCAATTGAAGAAATAATGAAAAGGAAAAAATAATCGATTTAACGCTGACAACTGTGGACTTGGCCCTTACTTGGAACACTAAGTTGAACAAATGTGAAATACAGTACATGGTCAGCCATGAGTAGGAGCTCTTGAGACTTATGTTTCCTGGTTATTGGATAATGTTAGTATTGTTGTGGTCCAACTTCATAGCGAAGTGCAGTGCAATATGCACGAACTGGGTTTTGCAGAGCACCATATTTCATTGTGCTGGAAGAGCAGTGAGTCAGCGCTGCCGGAGATTTATTAATGCTGTGCATCTTGTATTTGTGCCAATGATATTATGATCATTGTATCATGCTTCCAGTAAACTTCTGCTGTGTATATGACATCATTATAAGTGAGGGAGCCAGCTCAAAACTTATGGCCAAAACTGGAGTTTAATCTGGTGAATTTAAGAAAAAAAAACTTATAATTCATGAAATCTTCATTTTAAAATTCATAATAAAGTGAAGAATAGATACCAAAAAAAAACAATGAAGCATCAATGGCTTGTGAAAGATTAACTCTATGTGAAATACTAATTCTGTAACACCGGTTCTTTGATTCAGTCTCCTTCCAAATTTTGTTCTTTAGTGGGACAAATGTACAATTGGCCTGTAGTATTCACTCCTGTGGCCCTTCTATAGGAAGGTTTTTAGTGTTGACTTTAAGCCCAACAAAGTCTCATGAAAATTCTGTCAAGGAATGTTTATGGAGTTTATAACTTATCACCCTCCCTCCATTGAGGAGTTAATGCTCCTCTTGGTTCGAAACCATTTAGAAGAAGCACTGGAGGAAATAAAAGCAAAGATAAAGTTGATATAGTCCATAGGCCTGCTGTTCCATGAGATAGAGGACTCCTGGTTGTTATTTAGCCTGAAGGTCACCACATCTCAGGCAATGGCCTGGGAGGATGAGAAGTTGCAAGCTTCATGGTAACATCAGCCAGCGCAGGAATTGAACCCACATTGTTGGCATCACTAATCAGCTATCCAGCCATCTGGGCTAAATGACCTCACATTGGTAAAGTCCCAGAGGGCCATCACGGTCGTCCCACATCAGAGAGAGATGACTAGTGACGGTTTAACCTGAGAGTCACTATGCCTCAGGTGAGGAATGAGATTGAGAAGACACGACATTAATGGTGAGGCTATTATGGTCACCGAGTGTACACTGTCTGGGGATTTCAATGTCCATTACCAATGGGCACCAATGAGTCAGGAGCACCAGTACTGACAGAGTTGACTGAAGTGAAAATAAATCTGCCAGACTGGGCTTGTGCAGATTGTGAGAGAATTAACATAAGTAGAAACTAGGAGGAAAAGTAGGCCATTCAGCCCTTCAAGCCTGCTCCGCCATTCAACATGGTCATGGCTGATCCTCTCTTGCAAAGCCATATTCCTGTTTTCTCCTTTATGCATTTAAAATCTAACATTTATCAATCTCTTCCTTGAATAAATGCAGTGCGTTGGCCTTCACAGCCTTCCGTAGCAGAAAGCTCCGCAGGTTCACCACACATTGAATGGGGAAATATTTCCTTGTCTTAGTCCTAAATGGTCCACCCTCTATCCTAACACTGTGTCCATTGTTATAGACTCCACAACCAGGGAAAACATCCTCCCCTGCATCTAGTTTGTTCAGCTCTGTTAGAATTTTATGTTTCAATCCGATCCTCTTTTAATCTTCTGAACTCCAGTGAACCCAGAGTCAGTCAAACCAATAGGAAAGTCCTGCCATTCCTAGTATCAGTCTAGTGACTCTGTACTGCACTACATCTGCAATATCTCCTTTTTTAGGTATGGAAACCAAAACTACATGCAATACTCCAAGAGTGGTCTCACTGAGGTCCTGTATAACTGCAGAAAGACATCCCTACTTCTGAAATCAGTTTCTCTTGCCATCAAGGCCAATATACCATTTGCCTTCCTAATTGCTTGCTCTACCCGTCTGTCTACTTTCATTGGCTGGTGTATAAGAATACCTGGATCTTTTTGTACATCCATTGTTCCCAATATAACACCATTTAAATAATACTTGTCCATTCTGTTTGTCATACCAAAATGTATAACCTCACATTTATCCATATTGTGCTGCATCTGCAAATGCATCTGCTATGCATTTGCCATCATCTGTCTAAATAATCTTGAAGTCTCTTTGCATGTCCTCACAAATCACATTCCCACTCTGTTTTATGTCATCTGCAAACTTGAAAATGTTGCACTTGTTTCCCTCATTCAGATCATTTGTATATCAAGCATAGCTGGGGCCCAAGCATTGATTCTTGCAATATATCACTAATCATGACTGCCAATATCCTGTCTAACCTGCATGGCTGAGCATGTGAAAAATAAGGTACACAGCAATCAGCATCGTTGTGCATTTCATAGTATTGATGGTAGCATGGCACTATGAACTTTTGGCTCAGGAAGTCACAGCACAAATGGGCTTTGGTGACCTGCGCAGCTCAAACGAAAACTAAACAAAATGCTGCTGTCACTTGGTAAAACACAAATTTATTTCTACACTAGATAACAAAGTGTGGAGCTGAATGAACACAGCAGGCCAAGCAGCATCTCAGGAGCACAAAAGCTGACGCTTCGCATCTAGACCCTTCATCAGATGAAGGGTCTAGGCGAGAAACGTCAGCTTTTGTGCTCCTGAGATGCTGCTTGGCCTGCTGTGTTCATCCAGCTCCACACTTTGTTATCTCGGATTCTCCAGCATCTGCAGTTCCCATTATCTTTATTTCTACACTGATTTCCTGTTAACCAACTCCTGTTCTATGCCAATATAGTGCCCCATTCTATATGCTTTATCTTTGCCCAGGAACGTCTAATGAGGGATCTTGTCAGTAACCTTCTAAAAATCCATATACACCATTTTTGCTGGTCATCCCTTATCTATTTTATTAGTTATGTCCACAAAAACACCTGTAAATTTTTTAAGTATGATTTACCTTTCACAAGCCTGTGCTGGTTTTGTCCAATCCCATTAGTGTTTTCCAAATCCTCTGTTATTGCATCTTTTAAATTATACTCTGGCATTTTCCCCATGATCGATGCTAAGCTAACAGGTCTGTAATGCTCTGCTTTTTCTGGCAGAGGCTGGAGGTCCTGGTAGTCGAGGTGGTAGAGAGGAGTACCATCCTCTTTCCTCAGCATGCCTGAGGAATCCACGGCAACAACAAAGCCAGCCTGGTCTGACATTTCCACCAGGGTCAATGTGCTATCAGAATGTGCAGCATACAGTAGAGATGGGTAATTTCTATTCATGGAAGCCATGGTTGCTTCATCACACTGAATGATTGCATCGCATTCTGACAGTATATTTATATAGGTGCTTCTGCAGTGAGCAAGATAAAGGGGAGAATCCTGTCTCCAGTAGATAGAAGAAGGTCAGCAACCCTATCAAAGAGGGCATGACCGGAACTAGAAGAAATGATTGCCAAGGAGTGATTACAAAAACCTGGGAACAATGCAGCTAGAAATTAGTGGTCTAGTGCTGTGAAAGCAAAAATGGCATTTTACATATGTATTCATAGGTCATAAACAGGAACAGGCCATTCAACTTATGTGCAGGCCAGTGCTCATATTCCATTCTGGTATCCTTTCATCTTTTTCCATCAAAATCATAACTATCAATTCCATCCTCCCTCAAATCCTTGTTGAGTTTCCCATTAAGTGCACCTACCAGTATTCAATAGTGTTCAATTCAACCACTCCTTGTGGTATTGAGTTCCACACTCTTTTCTGGGCAAAGACATTTCTTTTGAATTCCCTATTGGATATCTTGGTGTCTCTTTTATGTTAATAGTCTCGAGTTTATGTTGTTCCTCACAAGAAGATGCATTCTCTCTGTACCGGTTACATCACAATCTTTCACAGTTTCAATTACCTTCATAGGTCAGTTAGCCTTCTTTTCTTCAAAGAGAAGAGATTCAGCCTGTTAACCTGTCCCTAATGTGTATACCCACACACATCTGGTCCAATTACTTAATATCTTCTGTGCACTCTTTCCAGTGTTTCTGTTTCCTTTTTGTAAAGAAGCAAACAGAATTGTACACAGTACTCTAAGTATGGTCTATCCAATTTTTAACGCTGGTTTAGCATAACTCTGGACTTTCCAGTTCTATATCCTGAGAATAAACTGTAGTAACAAAAGTATAACTTGCTAGAAAGGTGCAGCAGGTATGGCAGCATCTGTGGAGAAGAATAACGTTTCAGGTCAAGCGAACCTTCTGCAGAACTGTAAACTGTAGTGCTTAGAGATAATGGGAACTGCAGATGCTGGAGATTCCAAGATAACAAAATGTGAGGCTGGATGAACACAGCAGGCCAAGCAGCATCTCAGGAGCACAAAAGCTGACGTTTCGGGCCTAGACCCTTCATCAGAGAGGGGGATGGGGGGAGGGAACTGGAATAAATAGGGAGAGAGGGGGAGGCGGACCGAAGATGGAGAGTAAAGAAGATAGGTGGAGAGGGTGTAGGTGGGGAGGTAGGGAGGGGATAGGTCAGTCCAGGGAAGACGGACAGGTCAAGGAGGTGGGATGAGGTTAGTAGGTAGCGGGGGGTGCGGCTTGGGGTGGGAGGAAGGGATGGGTGAGAGGAAGAACCGGTTAGGGAGGCAGAGACAGGTTGGACTGGTTTTGGGATGCAGTGGGTGGGGGGGAAGAGCTGGGCTGGTTGTGTGGTGCAGTGGGGGGAGGGGATGAACTGGGCTGGTTTAGGGATGCAGTAGGGGAAGGGGAGATTTTGAAACTGGTGAAGTCCACATTGATACCATATGGCTGCAGGGTTCCCAGGCGGAATATGAGTTGCTGTTCCTGCAACCTTCAGGTGGCATCATTGTGGCAGTGCAGGAGGCCCATGATGGACATGTCACAAAGAGAATGGGAGGGGGAGTGGAAATGGTTTGCGACTGGGAGGTGCAGTTGTTTGTTGCGAACTGAGCGGAGGTGTTCTGCAAAGCGGTCCCCAAGCCTCCGCTTGGTTTCCCCAATGTAGAGGAAGCCGCACCGGGTACAGTGGATGCAGTATACCACATTGGCAGATGTGCAGGTGAACCTCTGCTTAATGTGGAATGTCATCTTGGGGCCTGGGATGGGGGTGAGGGAGGAGGTGTGGGGACAAGTGTAGCATTTCCTGCGGTTGCAGGGGAAGGTGCCGGGTGTGGTGGGGTTGGAGGGCAGTGTGGAGCGAACAAGGGAGTCACGGAGAGAGTGGTCTCTCCGGAAAGCAGACAGGGGAGGGGATGATCCCCTCCCCTGTCTGCTTTCCGGAGAGACCACTCTCTCCGTGACTCCCTTGTTCGCTCCACACTGCCCTCCAACCCCACCACACCCGGCACCTTCCCCTGCAACCGCAGGAAATGCTACACTTGTCCCCACACCTCCTCCCTCACCCCCATCCCAGGCCCCAAGATGACATTCCACATTAAGCAGAGGTTCACCTGCACATCTGCCAATGTGGTATACTGCATCCACTGTACCCGGTGCGGCTTTCTCTACATTGGGGAAACCAAGCGGAGGCTTGGGGACCGCTTTGCAGAACACCTCCGCTCAGTTCGCAACAAACAACTGCACCTCCCAGTCGCAAACCATTTCCACTCCCCCTCCCATTCTCTTTGTGACATGCCCATCATGGGCCTCCTGCACTGCCACAATGATGCCACCTGAAGGTTGCAGGAACAGCAACTCATATTCCGCCTGGGAACCCTGCAGCCATATGGTATCAATGTGGACTTCACCAGTTTCAAAATCTCCCCTTCCCCTACTGCATCCCTAAACCAGCCCAGTTCATCCCCTCCCCCCACTGCACCACACAACCAGCCCAGCTCTTCCCCCCCACCCACTGCATCCCAAAACCAGTCCAACCTGTCTCTGCCTCCCTAACCGGTTCTTCCTCTCACCCATCCCTTCCTCCCACCCCAAGCCGCACCCCCCGCTACCTACTAACCTCATCCCACCTCCTTGACCTGTCCGTCTTCCCTGGACTGACCTATCCCCTCCCTACCTCCCCACCTACACCCTCTCCACCTATCTTCTTTACTCTCCATCTTCGGTCCGCCTCCCCCTCTCTCCCTATTTATTCCAGTTCCCTCCCCCCATCCCCCTCTCTGATGAAGGGTCTAGGCCCGAAACGTCAGCTTTTGTGCTCCTGAGATGCTGCTTGGCCTGCTGTGTTCATCCAGCCTCACATTTTGTTAACTGTAGTGCTTAGTTTGCTTTTCTTAAGGACCCTGATCATATATACTCTGAGATTATTTTGTTCCTCTGCACCTTTCAAAAAGCTAGTCACCTGTCTATTATTCCTACCAAAATATACTATCACGTGTTTATCTATGTTGAACTTCATTTGCCAAGTACTTGCCTCTTCTGGAATTTTATGTCCTCCTGGATGTCAGTCCTCACCAGTACTGACTAACACACCAATATGAACCATCCCAAATTTAGAAATAAATTCTTTGATTTCAAAGCACAAATTGTGTTCCCATCTTCCGTTATTCTGATTAGCTGACTTTTATTCTCTTGAAACTAGGGCATCAGAATGTGCTCTGGGTGGGGTCTACAATGTGCATCATTGACAATTACCCTATATCCCCAGTACTCATGTAAAGCACTGTCCTAAGGTGCATAGCAGCTAGACTGTGTCTGCAGCAGATGGTGCGGAAACCAACATGAGGGAAAAATCTACTTGACTTCATCCTCATTATGCTAACAATTGGTGATTTGTTAGTAGAGTGTAGGGTTATTATAGAGAAAAATCTTGTCTTCACATTGAGGATACCTCCTATTGGAGTCTTGCCTAGCACAAGGGAAGACGCTTGGTTCATTTGTGATTCTTCAAATACTGAAGCAGTCTTTGTCCACGTACAGCAAAACCTGGACAATATTCGGGCTTGGTTGAATAGTGGGAGGCAACTATTCATGTGCCAGACAATGATGTTCTCCAACAAGAGAGCGTTCCAATCAACGCCCTTGATTTCCCAACTATCAACACTCTGGAGGTTACTATTGACCAAAAATTGAACTGGAAGGGCAATTAAGAAGCTAGGAATTCAGAGACAGCAAGTCAACCTGTCTTCCTAATGCCTGTTGTCATCTACAAGACAGACGTCAGGAATGTGATGGGATACTCCACATTTGCCTGGATCGGTAAAGCTCCAGCAGCATTCAGGAAGCTTGACGCCAGCCAGGATAAAGCAGCCACTTAATTAGCATGGCATTCACCCACAGTACTTCAAAATTCACTCCTTTCACCACCAGTACAAAGTTGAATCGTCTACTTCTGCTCCTATGTTATATGGTCTTATTTAATCCCATCAGTTTGTCAAAAACCTTGTCATTTATAATAGAAGCTGATGCATGATCAAGAGGCCACTGGCCTGGCTTTACTGGTTGAAGTAACTTAAAGGGACTGAAATTCCTGTAGCCTATCCTTCTTTTAAGTCCTAGTGACCTCCCCTGGTCTGGCACCTTCAAGCAATGTGTGACTGGCCCACCTTATCCAGGCATTGTTCCTAGATGTGGACATGTTGTGGATGTTTATGTGTCTAATTGGCATGAAGATGCATGTGTCTCTTCATGAGGGCTCCTAGCCCCTCAAAGGATAACGTGATGTCCTCTGTCATCCAATGAGATCGTAGTGAATCTGATAATCCTCCATTCCACTTTCCTGTCTTTTCCCCACAATGTTTGTTTTCCTTACTGATTAAAAATCTGTCTATCTCAGCCTTGAATATAACTAATGAAAACATCAACAGCCCTCTGTAATAAAGAATTCTACAGATTCACTTCTCCGAGAGAACAAACTTCTCCTTATCTTTGTCATAAAAGTGTGATGCCTTTTTTCAAGATTATAATATCTCATCCCAGACTGTCTCACAATGGGAGGGCAGTGAAATTGCCAGGATTTGATTACTTGCATCCAAAGGTTTGAAAGGAAGTGGCTACAGAGATTAGAAACATTGGTTGACACATTCCAGAATTGACTTAATTCTGAGAGGTTTGTGATATCCCCATTCAAAAAGGGAAGGAGACAGAAAACAGGAAACCATGGGGCTGCATGGTGGCTCAGTGGTTAGCACTGCTGCCTCACAACACCAAGGACCCAGGCTTGATTCCAGCCTCGGGTAACTGTCTGTGTGATGTTTACGTGTTCTCCCCATGCCTTCATGGGTGTCCTCTGTGTGCTCCTGTTTCCTCTCACAAATCAAAAATATGCAGTTTAGGTGGATTGGTCATGCTAAATTGCCCATGAAATATCCAGCAATGTGTAGGCTAGGTGTGTTCGCTATGGTAAATGTGGTGTTACTTGGGTAGGGAGGTGGGTCTGTGTGTGTGTTTTACAGGGGGTTGGTGTGGATTCAATGGGCTGAGTGGTTTGTTTCCTCACTGAAAGATTCTGTGATTGGCCAGTTAACCTAATATCTGATTTTGGGAACATTTTAGAGACCATTATAAGAGGAAATAGCAGGACATTTGGTAAAGCTTAACACAATCAAACAGAAACAGCAGAGCTTTGTGAAACAGGAATTATGTTTGATAAGTTTGTTAGAATTCTTTGAGGATATAACAAGCAGGGTTGTTAAAGGGTAACCAATAGATGTAATTTATTTGGATTGCCATTTGGATTTGATATGGTGCTGTGTAAAATGTTATTGCATAAGCTCACTGTGTTGAGAATTATGTATTAACATTGATTAAAGATTGGCTAACACATAGAAGACAGAGTGCCAGGATTAATGGGTCTTTTCAGATTGGAAAATTGTCACTATTGGAGTGCCCCAAGTATCAGTACTAGGGCCTCAATTATTTACTACCTGTATTAATAACTTAATGAATTAATGAGGAAAGGGCATAATGTAACATATCTAAATTTGCTTAAGATAGAAAAACAGGTAAAAGTGCATGTTGTGAAGAGGCTATAAGGGATCTGCAAAGGGATATAGTTAGGTTGAGTGAGTGGACAAAACCTGGCAGATGGAATTTAATGTAGAAAAGTGAGAGGTCATGCACTTTGGTAGAAAGAATCAAAAAACAGACTTTTATTTAAATGGACAGAGACTTCAAAAAAAGTGCAGCACAGAGTGATTTAGGTGTTGTGCATGAAAAACAAAACTAAAAGCACACAGGTGTGACAAGTAATTAAGAAGGCAAATGAACACTTGGGCTTTATTGCTATGTGTTGGAGTTTCAAATAAGAAAGTAATCTTACAACAGTACAGGGTCTTGGTATCTTCAGTACTTTGCACAATTTGGGTCCCTGTATTAAAAACAAAATGTACCAATACTGGAGGCAATTCCAAAGAGATTCATTAGACTGATTCACTATTCCAGTGAATGGTCAGCTGCTTCCCTTGATGCCAGTTGTTTGTTAATATCCCTTCTCTGACAATGCCATCCATGTAGTGTCTTCTCCTGGTTTCAGCATTACTCTTCTCTGATATTCAATATACAGCAGATGCAGTGTACTCTCCATGGTGCATATATCAGCGCCCCTCCCCCCAAGATTTATCAATGCGTCTAAACGTTATTGTCAAAAAGCTAATGCCCTGCTCAGTGGTGACCTTGTGATGTTAAGGCAACCATTGTTTCCTCTGCCTTTGCTTCGGGATTGCTTACAGGGTCCATATGCCATTGGACGGCCCTTATTCACAATGTGCAGCCACGAAGATTCTCCAGTGGCCTGAACAGCTGAGGCATTTGTGACTCTGCTGCTTCCATTCATCTCTCAAATATAATAATGCTGAGCTGTGACCTTGACCTTTGGTCATACATTTTCAATCTTAGTGAGTTTATTGACTGAAAACATTCCATATACCAATATTGCACTGTAAAAGGGCACAATGTTCTTATCTGATTCAATATGGTATAAGCAAACTCAATTTCAGTAACACTGGAAAATTATTCATGACCTGTTATTGTGAATGACATTGTTATATACAGGACTGCAATACTATTTGATTAAGTTTGCTGAAAAATGGATGTGCTTGGTAAGCTGCTAATATTGTAGCAACTACTCAATATCCTGGCCATTGCAGATCTATAAACATTTAACAGGACGTCAGGCACAGGAGGACATACATATATAATGGAAAATTATCAATAGTGGCAAGCATTTTGTTTGCCCTTGATATGGATAGTCAACATTAAGAGCCTATAAAACACCTTATTTAACACAATATCAACACCATTAAATTACTAGTTTTTGTTAAGGCTGTGTTGCATACAGATTAAAAACAGTTAATAACAGAATGTATTTTGAAATAGATTGCAAAATGCATCTTTAGGAATCTGATGATAGTATTATTTCATTACTAAGACTTCTCAGAAGGTGATTGTGAGCTTCTGAAAATAACGATTAGTTTATTTCTAGTTACTACTTCAAGTAAATAGCAGACATTGTGTAAACAGCTAAATTTTAAGATGTTAAAATGTGCCCAAAACTTCACATCGTTCATAAAGAATCAACTTTAAAATCACATGATGAAACATAACTTAGAATTATCAAATGGTTACATTTCAGAAGGAGGCCATTCAACCTTCAGTATTTGTGCTGATTTATTAAAGGAGGAATTCATTTAGTGCTACTGTCCTACCTTGTCCCATAGTTTGACACATTCTTCCTTTCCTGATAATAATATAATTTCCTCTTGAATGCCTAATTAAACTTGTCTACACAACACTCCCAAGCAGTATTTCCTCATGTTCTTTTGCTAAATAAACCAGATCTGTACCCTTTATGTCTTCTTCCTTCCATCAACGGGAACGGTTTCTGTGGGATCTTCCCGGATGTCCGTTGCTGACATCTTGTGGTGCTTGCTAACTCTATGGTATGTGGTATGGGGTAAGAGTTGTTTGAAGTGATTTATTGCTTTTTTTTAGTCTTTTGTCTTTTTGTTTGTCACTCTTTTGTCTTTGCTATGTCATTGGCCTATTTAGAGATTAGATGTAGGCCTACCACAACAAAAACAACTACAGAAGAGGCACTGTTCTTAAGAAACAAGAAGGTTTGTAGTGTGTTAGCAATAAGTATAACTACAACTGGTCAAGTGAAATTAATAGGACCTCAGGGAGCCAGTACAGATACATCTGTTTCCTTCAAGAGTTTGAGTCAAACTCCTGTCTTCTCCTATAGACAGTAGAAAGGGTCAAGACAAAGCAACATGAACATTCACCCCCTTTAGAAACATTACCCACAACTACATCTCCCTATGTAGCCTGTCCAGACACCTCACGAATCTGAATGCTTTTAGCAAGTCTCTTCTCATCCTTCACTTCTCTGAGACCAGTTCCATCTTTTCCGTTTTGCCTATGCAACAGATGTTCTTTATCCTGAGGATTACTCACAGGAAACCTTTTTGTTTTCTCTCTAACTCCTCAACAATCTTCCTAATGTGTGGTAACCATAGTGGACATTATTTTCTATTTGAGGCCAAATCAGTGGTTAACACAGATTTAACATCACTTTCTTGCATTTGCACTTTACATTTTAATTCATAAAGCCGAGGATAGTGCACTTCTTGTTTACCGTGTTCTCAACTATCCTGCCACCTTTAAGGATTTATGCACATATTCATCCAAGCCCCTCTGTTCTCACACCCTTTTAGAATGGTACCATTTAACTTATATCATCTTCTTTGTCTTATACAGTCTGTCATGGTCAGGATGACTTGCTTCCACACTAAATGTGAGTTTTCAGATGACTGAAGTTTCCAATGCACAATAAACAGTCTCTGTCATGTTAGATGGTGGTAGCAGAGAATGGGAGGTTGGGCTGCCACATATTCCTTTCTCTGTCAACGTCTGATTTCAGGTTACTGTCTTCAATGAGACTTGAGGTATGCAGATGCTTCTCAAATTCTTTCTCTTCAATTCAGGTCACCTAGGGCCAGGGGTTTCCAGGTATTAGCGGGCATGTTACATATTTTCAAGAGACTTTGAGAGTTTTCTTGAAGAATTTTCTCACATAACTCTCTGGGACTGGCCTACTGTGTCACAGCTCTAAACAGAGCATTTGTTTTAGGAGCCTCATGTCAAATATGTGGACAATCAGCAGAGCTGATTGAAATTAGTTCATACCTCAATGCAGAGGACACTGGCCTGGGTGAGAACACTGGTGTTGATTTGATTCGATTAATTTATTGTCACGTGTATCTTGTTACAAACTGCAGTGAAAAGTGTTGTGCAGTGTTGCCATGCTCCGGTTCCCTCACAAAAAAAAGTGAGTAAAACATTGCGTATAAAGGCAGCAAAATGAAGGAATAAAGAAAAATTGTCCAACTTCACAGTCCTTCTTGCTAAGTGCCCTGCCATGGGCCATGGGCCTGGTGGCCAGACATGAGACCCCCTTCAATGCACCGACAACACTGGAACAAAAGTTACCACTCTTCGGTGTCAACTCGCCTCCACCAACACCCTCACCACTATGAGTCCTTAATGGACCTTGCCAATATAGATGCTACTGAGCAGACATTCTACCTTCAACATGTGTATCTTTGACTTCAACTGGCAGCGCTCTACCCGTTGCCATCTCAAGGGAACCCTAATCAAATGCATGATAGAAAGTTCTATTTAACAGGTAAAGAGCAAAAGATCAGGACCACATGGAATCTCTGCCAAAGTGTTAAAATCGTAGTGCAGAGAAACCGTATTTTTGCAATTACATGACCTGATTGGTTTTATCTGGAAAGAAGACAATGCCAGGAGATCTGCAAGGTACTGTAATCGTGACTATCTTCAAGAAAGATAACATCAGACTGTGGTAACTACAGAGTATGTTGCCTTCAGCCAGCCACAGGGAAGTTATTTTAAAAAATTCTGCTCAACTGCCTTCTCTCTGTGGCTGTAGAGTTTGTTCCAGAATTACAAAGCAATGCAGATTCTGTCCTCTAAGAGCACAAAGGACATAATCTTTACTGCATGACAATTACAAGAGAAATGCAGGGAATAACACCAACACTTGTATGTGGCCTTCTTTGAGTTCACAACTGCATGGAATTATGGAATATTCTCCTCTATTTTGGCTGTCAACACCCCCACCAAAATATTTGCTCCACCCTCTGCCCGATCCTAGCCGTGATCCTAAGCAACAAAGCCACCACATCCCAATTCATATGTAGACTAAAGTCAAGCAAAGCTGTATCTTTGCACTAATTCTCTTTGATCTTCCTTGCTCCAACTCACTCTTTTGTTTTTATTTTAATTCATTCATAGGATGCAAATGTCACTGCATAAGTTGACATTTGTTGTCCATAATTAATTGCCCTTTATCGTATTTTGTCTCTTCGTGCTCTTCCTCCCAAAATGAACAATTTCATATTTTCTGCATTAAATTTCTCCTGACACTTTTCTCTCCATTCCACCAGCAGCTGTAGCGCGAGAATCAGAATGGATATTTAGAGCCCAGTATGACTATTATTTACATAGCTGATAATAAAATGTGAGGCTGGATGAACACAGCAGGCCAAGCAGCATCTCAGGAGCACAAAAGCTGACGTTTCGGGCCTAGACCCTTCATCAGAGAGGGGGATGGGGGGAGGGAACTGGAATAAATAGGGAGAGAGGGGGAGGCGGACCGAAGATGGAGAGTAAAGAAGATAGGTGGAGAGGGTGTAGGTGGGGAGGTAGGGAGGGGATAGGTCAGTCCAGGGAAGACGGACAGGTCAAGGAGGTGGGATGAGGTTAGTAGGTAGCGGGGGGTGCGGCTTGGGGTGGGAGGAAGGGATGGGTGAGAGGAAGAACAGGTTAGGGAGGCAGAGACAGGTTGGACTGGTTTTGGGATGCAGTGGGTGGGGGGGAAGAGCTGGGCTGGTTGTGTGGTGCAGTGGGGGGAGGGGATGAACTGGGCTGGTTTAGGGATGCAGTAGGGGAAGGGGAGATTTTGAAACTGGTGAAGTCCACATTGATACCATATGGCTGCAGGGTTCCCAGGCGGAATATGAGTTGCTGTTCCTGCAACCTTCGGGTGGCATCATTGTGGCAGTGCAGGAGGCCCATGATGGACATGTCATCAAGAGAATGGGAGGGGGAGTGGAAATGGTTTGCGACTGGGAGGTGCAGTTGTTTGTTGCGAACTGAGCGGAGGTGTTCTGCAAAGCGGTCCCCAAGCCTCCGCTTGGTTTCCCCAATGTAGAGAAAGCCGCACCGGGTACAGTGGATGCAGTATACCACATTGGCAGATGTGCAGGTGAACCTCTGCTTAATGTGGAATGTCATCTTGGGGCCTGGGATGGGGGTGAGGGAGGAGGTGTGGGGACAAGTGTAGCATTTCCTGCGGTTGCAGGGGAAGGTGCCGGGTGTGGTGGGGTTGGAGGGCAGTGTGGAGCGAACAAGGGAGTCACGGAGAGAGTGGTCTCTCCGGAAAGCAGACAGGGGAGGGGATGGAAAAATGTCTTGGGTGGTGGGGTCGGATTGTAAATGGCGGAAGTGTCGGAGGATAATGCGTTGTATCCGGAGGTTGGTAGGGTGGTGTGTGAGAACGAGGGGGATCCTCTTGGGGCGGTTGTGGCGGGGGCGGGGTGTGAGGGATGTGTCGCGGGAAATGCGGGAGACGCGGTCAAGGGCGTTCTCAATCACTGTGGGGGGAAAGTTGCGGTCCTTAAAGAACTTGGACATCTGGGATGTGCGGGAGTGGAATGTCTTATCGTGGGAGCAGATGCGGCGGAGGCGGAGGAATTGGGAATAGGGGATGGAATTTTACATTGGGGAACTCTACATTGGGGAAACCAAGCGGA
Organism: Stegostoma tigrinum; assembly: GCF_030684315.1. Classification (NCBI taxonomy): domain Eukaryota; kingdom Metazoa; phylum Chordata; class Chondrichthyes; order Orectolobiformes; family Stegostomatidae; genus Stegostoma; species Stegostoma tigrinum. Next base: position 86,845,689 of record NC_081356.1, read on the forward strand.
GGCTTGGGAACCGCTTTGCAGAACACCTCCGCTCAGTTCGCAACAAACAACTGCACCTCCCAGTCGCAAACCATTTCCACTCCCCCTCCCATTCTCTTGATGACATGTCCATCATGGGCCTCCTGCACTGCCACAATGATGCCACCCGAAGGTTGCAGGAACAGCAACTCATATTCCGCCTGGGAACCCTGCAGCCATATGGTATCAATGTGGACTTCACCAGTTTCAAAATCTCCCCTTCCCCTACTGCATCCCTAAACCAGCCCAGTTCATCCCCTCCCCCCACTGCACCACACAACCAGCCCAGCTCTTCCCCCCCACCCACTGCATCCCAAAACCAGTCCAACCTGTCTCTGCCTCCCTAACCTGTTCTTCCTCTCACCCATCCCTTCCTCCCACCCCAAGCCGCACCCCCCGCTACCTACTAACCTCATCCCACCTCCTTGACCTGTCCGTCTTCCCTGGACTGACCTATCCCCTCCCTACCTCCCCACCTACACCCTCTCCACCTATCTTCTTTACTCTCCATCTTCGGTCCGCCTCCCCCTCTCTCCCTATTTATTCCAGTTCCCTCCCCCCATCCCCCTCTCTGATGAAGGGTCTAGGCCCGAAACGTCAGCTTTTGTGCTCCTGAGATGCTGCTTGGCCTGCTGTGTTCATCCAACCTCACATTTTATTATCTTGGAATCTCCAGCATCTGCAGTTCCCATTATCTCATTTACATAGCTGATGCAGTTTAATTTCTGGAAAATGGTAACAGCCAAGATGTTGCTTGTGTGCCTGCTCTTCAGCATCCAAAATACACTAATCCCATCATACTCAATAGCCCCATCTAGGGTGCCTGATCCATTCACACCCAAAAAGCTTGGGGCTTACTGAGATTTGGCATCCATCTTTGATCTTCATGGAACTGTGTGCAATCCCTGTACCACCCACTACTGGGTTCTGGCATTGCTGGATCTGCAAATTCTGCTGGCAACTTTTTTAATAGGATGGGGTGGCCTGGGGGCACTGGTTAGCAATACACCCCTGTATAATTCAGTCCCACTTTCTACTGGGGGCAACAGAAAATTCAAAACATGGGACTTTGCAGAATCCTCCAGTGGCAAATTTGCAGCTGCAGAAAGCGTACAGGTAGAAGGAGCACATTGCAAGAATCACTACAAATTGTGATTCCATAAATCTAAAAGCAGTGTTTAAAAGAGTTCAAGATAATAAAATGTGAGGCTGGATGAACACAGCAGGTCAAGCAGCATCTCAGGAGCACAAAAGCTGACGTTTCGGGCCTAGACCCTTCATCAGAGAGGGGGATGGGGTGAGGGTTCTGGAATAAATAGGGAGAGAGGGGGAGGCGGACCGAAGGTGGAGAGAAAAGAAGATAGGTGGAGAGAGTATAGGTGGGGAGGTAGGGAGGGGATAGGTCAGTCCAGGGAAGACGGTCAGGTCAAGGAGGTGGGATGAGGTTAGTAGGTAGGAGATGGGGGTGCGGCTTGGGGCGGGAGGAAGGGATGGGTGAGAGGAAGAACAGGTTAGGGAGGCAGAGACAGGTTGGATTGGTTTTGGGATGCAGTGGGTGGAGGGGAAGAGCTGGGCTGGTTGTGTGGTGCAGTCGGGGGAGGGGACGAACTGGGCTGGTTTTGGGATGCGGTGGGGGAAGGGGAGATTTTGAAGCTTGAGAAGTCCACATTGATACCATTAGGCTGCAGGGTTCCCAAGCGGAATATGAGTTGCTGTTCCTGCAACCTTCGGTGGCATCATTGTGGCACTGCAGGAGGCCCATGATGGACATGTCATCTAAAGAATGGGAGGGGGAGTAGAAATGGTTTGCGACTGGGAGGTGCATCCCACCTCATCCCACCTCCTTGACCTGTCCGTCTTCCCTGGACTGACCTATCCCTTCCCTACCTCCCCACCTATACTCTCTCCACCTATCTTCTTTTCTCTCCATCTTTGGTCCGCCTCCCCCTCTCTCCCTATTTATTTCCGAACCCTCACCCCATCCCCCTCTCTGATGAAGGGCCTAGGCCCAAAACGTCAGCTTTTGTGCTCCTGAGATGCTGCTTGACCTGCTGTGTTCATCCAGCCTCACATTTTATTATCTTGGATTCTCCAGCATCTGCAGTTCCCATTATCTTTAAAAGAGTTCAGTAGCCTCATGCAAGTAGTTAGTGTGAGTGAAGATATCTGAACTTCACATTCCACCCACACTCCACATATCATCTACTTCTCAGTATAATCAATGCACTATATCTCATCACACACCCAACAGCACACCTTAATACTCGGAACTCACTCTTTATTAGCCCTTCATTCAATTGGCACCTTCTAATCAAGCCAGCCATTAACACAGGCAGATGCATCTGCTCCATGAATCTACAGCTAATCTGCAATGGTAGGCACATCATTCACACACTTTGACACACAGTTATTAACATGCTAATAAAGGTAAAATATTGCAATGCTGGAAATCCAAAACAAATGCTCAAAAAATTAATCAGATCAGGCAGTATCTGTGGAGAGATAAACGGTTAATGTTTCGAGAATGGTACAACCACCTTCAGAACTGCATGAGGGTGAGGTTAAGTATATTGCTGAAAGATGATCCACTTACTCTACAAAGTCCTGAGCCTCACTTTGAAATGTGACATTAAGCGAAAATGGTTGATGAAGTAATCAATTTCCTGCGCCATTTGCCAAAGACAAGGAGGCCAATATTTCTCGGTTGGGGTAGACAGAAAAGTAGAATTGAGACAATGGCCAGATCAGCCATGATCTTATGAATGTTGGGGAAAATTCAAAGGGGCGAATGGTCCTACCTAACCTCCTAGTCCTATAATACTATGTTCCCAACTTTATTGATATTTTAGCAAAGGTGTGTATTGCCATATCCTCTGGGTCATTATTGTCAACTGCAGCAGATTTGGAGCCTTCAGTTTCCCCTATGACCATGGCCTGGCCCTGATGTTGTGAGGACCTACAATAGAAAAAATAAGAAAGCACTGTAAGGATCAGTGCAGTCTATGAATGCATTACATTTTCCCACATTTCTCCTATGTGCTCATATGGCAGCACCAGATTGAATGCATTCTCCCATTAATGCCTGGCCATTCCAAACTTAGGATAGGGAGCAAGTGGAGTAAAGACAGTATGGTTTAGTAGGCTTGAGTGGACATATGATTCTTACTCCTAGTTCTTATATTCTTGGTTCAGAAAAGCACCTGGAAAGAAGGAATTTGCAGAGCTGTGTGAAGGGACCCACTGAATTGCTCTTGCAGAGAGTCAACAAGGACATGGCAGGTGAAACGACCTTCTTCTGCATTGTAGCCATTCTCTTGTTCTACACTTTGGATTCCACTGTTGTGGCTTCACTGGATGTATCTGGCTGTGTGTGTGACTATTTCTTCCGTGCAGGATTTTGATATTATAGCCAGGATGTTGTTAGAGCTCACAGACTTGGCTGAAAGCAGTGTATTCAGTTGTTCCTTGATCTCTCATGGAGCTTAGGGAAGGCACTGGCATAGTAGTATTGTCATAAGACTAGTGGTTGAGAGTTCCAAGCTAATGCTCTGATAGCATAGGTTTGAATACGTTAATGAGAGATGGTGAAATCTGAATTTGGTAAAAAATCAGAAATTTACAGCTTCTCTAACGGTGACCATGTAGCCATTGCTGATTGTGGTAAAACCCACCTGATTCAAGAATGTTCTTTTAAAAAGGAGATTTGTTGCCCTTACTTGGTCTGGCCTACATGTGACTCCAGGCACACAACAATCTGTGAAATAGTTTAGTAAGCAGTTCCATTTAAGTGTGATTACGAATGGATAACAAATTCTGGTCTTACCGGCAATGTCTACATTCAGTTCAAGAACGAATAAAAAAACATGGATTGTAAGAATCTTAAGTTTAGCCTATTTGTATGTTACATGTTGTAATTATTCATATTAATAAAATAATAGGCTTTTGAAATATGTTCTAAGAATATTAACCAAAACATTACATAAAAATTCCAGAGCCGTCATCAAACTATTAAACATCATTACATTAAATATCAATATTTTACAAAACATAGAAACTTTGTTATATTGTAAATTTTTTGTTTTCACTGTTTGATCATAATGGTATATTTCTTCAAAAACAAATGGAGCTTTTCAAAGCAAAGCACATAAATTGACTTCTCAATTTTAAGTAAATAATTATTGCTCTTATTAAATTCAATTACATTATAATATTGAATTCATTTAGACATCACAAAGAAAAGGCCTCCCATATAAATAATCAGTGACTGGCTTGTATTGAGGAGATAACAAAAATTTCATTTCCACTTCAAATTCTGTTGCTTGAAACCAATTGTGCCATTTTTACAACACTCCTGATCCATGCAGTTAATACCATCACAGGGCTATTTTAAAAGACTGAGAGACTCAAAGTAATTAATAATCCCTGTGACTCACTCAGTCAGTAAACCATAAAATGTGCTACTGCTGAATTGATGTGATTGCCCCAAAACAGTGCAATGGCCTAACGGAGGTCTTTAAATATATCACTGAATTTCGGAGAAAAAGTATGTAAAGTCAAAACTAGAGCTGTAATTGTAAGTGACGTAGTACAGAAGTTGAGTATTGTTTAAAAACTATACATTTTCCAAAGCTTTTCATCTTGTACTCATCAGGATATTTTAAGGAACCGATCAACACATATCCTCAATATAGAGAGAGTGCTGATTCGTTGGCAAGTAGACTCTGATTGGATAGAGGCATTGCCCTGGATAATACACCTATTCATGCTGATTGACAATTAGCAGCCAGGTTTTGTTTCAGCTTTAAACGAGGCAGGTTGTCTCTAATTGGTGAAGGTGCCATCTCAGCTTTGAGATAGCATGAGGTGGTGCTGATGGAGCGAGGGAAAGGAAAAAAAATATGATGATGAGTGACTTTGAGTGGGAACCTCAGGATGCAGCAGAAACTGTTGTCTGGGAAACATATTTCTCAGAGATACCTGTGATCTTGGATTGATTTGAAACATGAAGAGTGGAACTTCAGTTTGAAACAGTTTTGGGGTAAGGTGATTCATGAGCCAGGCACGAAGGAAGGAGATGTGGCTGTGAAAGCGAGTTTGGGAAGCACTTTATCAAATAGTAAGAAGGAGATAGAAAGAAATGAAGGGGAACAAGCTGAAAGATTAAAGCAGAAATCTTGTTGGAAAGAAGAATTTCTTCAAAGTGAGCATACCTTAAAAAGAATTGGAAGTGAACTAACCGCACAAATAATATCAAAATAATGCAGATACTGGAGGTCTGAAAAAACCCCAGAAAGTGCTGGAGAAGCTGAGCAGGTCGAGCAGCACCTCTGGAAAGATGAGCTGAGTTAATCTTTTGAGCCTTATGATTACGTTGAATTTGAGATATTGTTCTATCTTATATAAGTGAGGCATAACAATCTGAGTTTTATCTTCACTTTCTCTTGTGATAAGAGATAGCATCCCATTAGTCTTTTTGATTTTGCGTTACGCTTGCAGGCTAATTTTTTATGACTCATGCAACAGAATGCCCAATTAACTCTGCACCTTGGGATTCTGCAGTCATTCTGTATTTGTGTAATACTCTGCTTTCTCATTCTTCCTGCCAATGTAGGCGTAGAGGTTAAGAGCAGAGAGGTTATGCTGGAACAATATAAAATGTTGGTGAGGTCACAGGTAGAGTATTGTGTGCAGTGCTGGAACCCAATTTATAGCTGAGATGTGATTGTACTTGAGGGAGTGTGGAGGAGCTTTATAAGAATGTTGGTTGGGCTGATGAGTTTGAGATATGAAGAGAGCTTAGATAGACTGGGATAACAAAGTGCGAAGTTGGAGGAGTATAGCTGGCCAGGTAGCATCAGAGGAGCAGGAAAGTTAACATTTTGAGTCAGGACTCCTCTTCTGAATTTTCTGAAGAAGGGTCCCAACCCGAAATGTCAGCTTTCCTGTTCTTCTGATGCTGCCTGGCCTGCTGTATTCTTGTAGCTCCATACATTGTTATCTCTGAATCCAGCATCGGCAGTTTTTGCTATCTCTTAGTTTGACTGGTATTGTTTTCCTTGGAGCAGTAGAGACTGCGGGCAGCATGTTTGAGAGATATAAAATTATGAGCGTAGATTGGGTGAACAGGTAAGAACTTGTCCCTTTTGATGGAGGGATCAATGGCCAGAGGTCTTGTTTTAAAGCAAGAGCTAGGAGATTTAAAGCTCATGAGGGAAAAAGAATATTTAGAGTGCTGGAAATCTGGAACTCACTGTCTGTAGGGTGGTAAAAGCAGAAACTGTCATAATATTTAAGGAGTGTTTTGATGTTCATTTGCAATGTCAAAGCATGCAAGGTTGGGGCCAACTGCTGAAAATGGGACCAGAATAGTTAGGTGATCATATTTGACTGGCTGAAGGACTTTTTTTTGTGTTGTAGACCTCAGTGACTCCAAGGCCATCCTGGCACTTCTCAAGTACCTTGAGTTTTGTTAACTGTGCAGCAATGATCCCTTTAGTGGTTGATTCTAAAACCTTGTCCTCAACAGACAAAAAACAAACTGACCCATAAGTTGCTATTTTCTGCCTCACTTTTTAATTGAATAGAGGGGTTATATTTGCTACATTCCAGTCCAATAGAACCTTTCCTGCACCTCAGGAATTTTGGAAAATAAAACCAATGCATCTATTACCTCATTAGAAACTGCGTTGAGATTCTAGTTTGAAGTCCATCTGGAAACTTGTCAGCTGACATTTTCATCAGTTTATTTACTATCATTTTCCTTGTAAGTGTTATTTACAGAGTTCCTCTCTCCTTTCCACCTCCTGATTTATAGCTACTACTGGAATGATTTTGTGTTTCTGATGGTGAAGAAAAATGCAAAGCGTTTGCTCAATACATCCAGAATTTCCTTATTATCTACTATTAACTCCCATTCTCACTTTCTGGAGGATGAACCCTTACTTTACTTACTCATTTCCTTTTTTAATGCATGTTTGATCACCTTAAATGATTTATTTATGTATCATCCCAGGCCTCTCTGCTCCTGCACATGCTTGAGAATCAAACCCTTTATTTTATACAATCTCTCCACATTTTTGTATTAAAGTAGATCGCCTCATATTTCTTCCCATTGAACTTTGTCTGCTATCTGCATGCCCATTCCACAAATGTGAATTTTGAATTCCATAATGCACAGTTTACAATTCTTCCAAGTTTTGCGTCAACTGCAAACTTTGAAATTTTGCTCTGCACAATATTATGGCGGACTGGGCTAGTGCAGTGGAAATTATGTCTCACTATTCTCGGAGTCATCACGAAAGTTCAAGATGTTACAAAGTATGCAAATATTCAAATTTACCTGACCTTCAGACCCCTAGATTAATAGAAAGATAGACCGAGTTTCTGTACCAAATACGATCATTAATTATTACAAGTAATTAGACCCCAGCTCTAGGCAAATAGTTATAAACAGTTGCCAAATAGTACCACTAATTAATACTCTAGTCTTTTTATAAATGCCCCGCTTAACCACACATACAGGGTGAAATTGAATATGACAGGACAATAGCTTGGAAAGGCAATTCAATGGTATTTGTTCCCAGGTTCTGTTGTTGAGATAATCCTAATGATCTTCTGCTGGCTTGCACTCTGCTTCAAATGTATTTCTCTAGATGCTCCCACTGGTTGATAAGAGACACCAGTTCACTGATAAAAAGTCTCAGACTTATCAGTTAAAAGTCATTGTATTCAAAAACAGTTGCAGTTACGATAAACTGGTCTCCTTCAGGTTTGGAGTGAGTTTTGACTGGAGAGAACAGAGAGACCACTTGTCCTCTAGGGATGAACTGAACAATTCTCTCTCTGTGTAACTTGCTCCCAGTTTCAAGTCATTTAGTCATTGTTTGCAGGTAAAACAGTCACTATCATCACTATCATCGATGACTTGTCATTAGTCCATAGTCCAATGTACTTCTTGTTGCCCCCAAATCTGCATCTGTACACCCCATCAGTTCCAAATCATCTATAAACTAAACTCCAATTACAACCTGTTCAGATAATTGTTTACACGACGTCTGGCTTGGGTGTCAGATTATGTGTTTTTAAAACTGCAGCCACTGCTTGAAATATTAGTTTTAAGCAGTTACTTCTCCATTCACTTCAAAGTTTTTAAAAACACAAACTAGGAACTTGACAAAAAATCTTCTTCCAGCCTGAAAATTACCCATTAACTACTGTTCTCTGTTTCCTGTCCCTCAGCCATTTTTTAAAAAAATCCATGTTTCTACTGTATCCTTTATTCCATGACTTACAACTTTCTTCACAAATCTCTTGTGTGCCAGTGTATCAAATGCCTTTTAGAAGTCGATGTACACAACTCCAACTGCCTTACTCATCAAAAATCTCCAACCAGTTAGCGGATACTATTTTCCCTTAACAAATCCGGACTGATTCTTTTGTATCCATCCACATTTTTGCATGTGATTATTAATTCTGTCCCAAATAATTGTTTCTACAAGTTTGTCCAACACTGAAGTTAAACACATTGGCCTATAATTGCAGGGCTGAGCTTAACAACTTTCCTTGAACAAGAGTGTAACATTTATAATCTTCAATCCCAAGACGCCATTCCCAAATCGAGGAATGGTTGAATGATTATTGTCTGTGTTTTTGTAACACCCTTGAGTGCATCTCATCTGGGTCCAATGCTTTATAAACTTTCACTGCTGACAACTTAGGACACACCCCTCCTTATCAATTTTTAAACACTTCTGGTGACTGCCAAAGTCATGGTGACAGAGGAGGAAACTCAGAGTTTGCCTTGTAGAGAAAGACACGTGCAAAGTAATCATTTAATACCTCAGCTGTGCCCTTTGCCTCGATGTGTAAGACTCCTTTTATCATTCGTTTACTATAGCTGTGCTTATAGAAGGCTTCGGAATTTCCTTTACGTTAGCTTCCAGTCTTTGTTTCTGATAATCCCTGTTTGCTTTGCTTATTTATTTTTCACCTCCCTTCTGAAATCTAGGCTTGGCTCTCAATTGTATTTGATACTTGACACAAGCACACCTTTCCTTCTTTAATTTAGTTTCTATCTCCTTTGCCATCCAGGGAGATCTGGATTGGCTTGTTCTATCTTTCCCTTTCAAGGAACTATACTTACACTGCACCCAAGTTCTCTCCTCTTTGAAGCTACCCCATTGTTCAGCTTTTTTTTTGCCAACTTTTGTTTTCAGTCTATCCATCTCGCCTCCGGATAATTATTCCTACCATGCAATGTCATTTTTCATTCGTTCCTGGGATGGAGCATTTCACTGGCTAGAGGAGTATTTATTGCCCAACCCTAATTTATCAAAAGGACAGTTAAGAGTCAACCACATTGCTATGGTTCTGGAATCATATCTAGACCAGCACAGGTAAAGATGGCAGATTTCCTCCTCTAAAGAACACAAAAAATGAATCAATAACTGAAATTGCTGGAAAATCTCAGCAGGTCTGGAAGCATCTGTGGAGAAAAATCTGATTTAAGTCAAGTGTCTGTTCCTCAGATGTGAGAGAGGAAATTCCTCCTAATTTCTGTTTTAAATGTGTAACACCTTACTCTAAGATTATATCCTCGCCCTAAACTCTTTCACAAGGCAAATAAGATCACCGCTTGTTTTTCTATTTTCTGATTAATATGTGGCAGGATTTGAACCTGTGTCCTCCAGGACATTAACACAATGCCTCTACCTCCCTATCATTTTCAGCCATCAACCTAAATCTTATGATACAATGATCACTGTCCCTTAAGTGTAGCCTCACTGTCACTCATTCTACTTGGCACACTTTATTCTCAAGAACCAGCTCTAGCAGTGCTTCCTTTCTTGCTGGAATGGACATCTACTGCTGTAAGAAATTCTCCTGAATATAGTCTAGGAACAATTGACTTTTGTTGCCCCCTACTCTAGCAGCATTCTGGGCATGTTACTACCTCTATCATTCATTCCAAAATAGACATGACCTCTGGCTGTCCAGCCTGCGCCATGAGAATGTTCTTCAGCTGATCTGTGACATCCCTGCCCCAACCATCAGGGAGGCAACAAAAATCCTAGAGTCATGTTGATGGCTATGAAACTCCTTTATGTTCTCTTCACTTAAGGATTCCCTACCAGTTCTGCCCTTCTGCTTTGTTTCCTTTCCTCCTATAAAGCTGAGCCACCCATGGTGCCACTGGGTCGGCTCTTTCTGCAGTCCCCCAAAGATCCATTGTCCTCACAGAAAGCCAGGACAGAGAACCAGTCAGTGAGTGGGACCTCTGGGGATGGCTACACTAGACACATTGCACTGCATGGTGACCAACCATTCCTATCTGCCTGCTTGCCCTGAGCTTATGGGCTCTTCTCTGAAGATATTATCCATGTAGATCTCTGCCTCAAAGATACATAATCACAGCCACTGCTCAAGCTATGAGCCTCAGAGCTCATACTTTTGCAGCTGCTGACACTTCCTGTACATTGGTGCATGTAGGTCACGAGAAGTGTCAACGACAACCACAGGATGGATATTCCACATGGCTGAACTGTCTGACCATACCTTTACCCTGAAACTTGAAGTCATTCTATTTAGTTTAACATTAGTAACTCCTACTTCAACTTTACTATTGTACGGTTAATTATAAAGTGGAGATTAGTGGTCTTATTCATAAAACATCTCCGTCTCCTGTGCTGATAAATTCTTACTTTCCACAGACTAGTTAGAAATTGATGTTTTTCAAAATTACTGAATTACTGCTTGACAACCAATCAAACCACAACTTTCTTGCAATGTCCCTCTTGGATTTCATGGAGCAACTCAGGAAAAGTGTACCCTCGACCCTGCAAAAGTTCCCGAGGCTTGGCCTCTCTTTATCTGAAACCCCAGAATACACTCCTTGCAGATCCCATTGAGAGCCCCTGAGCCTCAGGCACTCTTTATTGCAGCTTTGAAAAATGTTCCCTCCTGGGTCCAATGTCTTCCACAGCCAGAAGATATATGCATGGTATACTAATTAAGGCATATTATTCAATATATTAATACACAAAACTGTGCTCTTTGCGGGCAGCAGAATACTTACATATAATGCACTTGTTTCAATTCAACTGAGTAACTGACAACTGGTTCATTTTTCAGGGTAATGTCATGAACAATAAAGGTCAATCTGCTTATTTTAAAATTCAAACAAAAGTCTGGCAGTTAACTGTAAAATAGCATTAAGGGGTGCACTTTCCACGGCAACATCTCTACCAATCAGAGTACATTTGTCAACCATCAGCACTTGCCTTCAAGATAATAAAATGTGAGGCTGGATGAACACAGCAGGCCAAGCAGCATCTCAGGAGCACAAAAGCTGACGTTTCGGGCCTAGACCCTTCATCAGAGAGGGGGATGGGGAGAGGGAACTGGAATAAATAGGGAGAAAGGGGGAGGCGGACCAAAGATGGAGAGTAAAGAAGAAGGTGGACAGAGTGTAGGTGGGGAGGTAGGGAGGGGATAGGTCAGTCCAGGGAAGACGGACAGGTCAAGGAAGTGGGATGAGGTTAGTAGGTAGCTGGGGGTGCGGCTTGGGGTGGGAGGAAGGGATGGGTGAGAGGAAGAACCGGTTAGGGAGGCAGAGACAGGTTGGACTGGTTTTGGGATGCAGTGGGGGGAGGGGAAGAGCTGGGCTGGTTGTGTGGTGCAGTGGGTGGAGGGGACGAACTGGGCTGGTTTAGGGATGCAGTAGGGGAAGGGGAGATTTTGAAACTGGTGAAGTCCACATTGATACCATATGGCTGCAGGGCTCCCAGGCGGAATATGAGTTGCTGTTCCTGCAACCTTCGGGTGGCATCATTGTGGCAGTGCAGGAGGCCCATGATGGACATGTCATCTAAAGAATGGGAGGGGGAGTGGAAATGGTTTGCGACTGGGAGCTGCAGTTGTTTGTTGCAAACTGAGCGGAGGTGTTCTGCAAAGCGGTCCCCAAGCCTCCGCTTGGTTTCCCCAATGTAGAGAAAGCCGCACCGGGTACAGTGGATGCAGTATACCACATTGGCAGATGTGCAGGTGAACCTCTGCTTAATGTGAAATGTCATCTTGGGGCCTGGGGTGGGGGTGAGGGAGGAGGTGTGGGGGCAAGTGTAGCATTTCTTGCTGTTGCAGGGGAAGGTGCCGGGTGTGGTGGGGTTGGAGGACAGTGTGGAGCGAACAAGGGAGTCACGGAGAGAGTGGTCTCTCCAGAAAGCAGACAGGGGAGGGGATGGAAAAAATGTCTTGGGTGGTGGGGTCGGATTGTAAATGGCGGAAGTGTCGGAGGATAATGCGTTGTATCCGGAGGTTGGTAGGGTGGTGTGTGAGAACGAGGGGGATCCTCTTGGGGCGGTTGTGGTGGGGGCGGGGTGTGAGGGATGTGTTGCGGGAAATACGGGAGACGCGGTCAATTGCGTTCTCGATCACTGTGGGGGGAAAGTTGCGGTCCTTAAAGAACTTGGACATCTGGGATGTGCGGGAGTGGAATGTCTTATCGTGGGAGCAGATGCGGCGGAGGCGGAGGAATTGGGAATAGGGGATGGAATTTTTGCAGGAGGGTGGGTGGGAGGAGGTGTATTCTAGGTAGCTGTGGGAGTCAGTGGGCTTGAAATGGACATCAGTTACAAGCTGAGAGATAATGGGAACTGCAGATGCTGGAGATTCCAAGATAATAAAATGTGAGGCTGGATGAACACAGCAGGCCAAACAGCATCTCAGGAGCACAAAAGCTGACGTTTCGGGCCTAGACCCTTCATCAGTCTAGGCCCGAAACGTCAGCTTTTGTGCTCCTGAGATGCTGCTTGGCCTGCTGTGTTCATCCAGCCTCACATTTTATTATCAGTTACAAGCTGGTTGCCTGAGACGGGTGCACTTGCTTTCATGTAGCACCAATGTTAGTTTTCCCCTTGAATCGATGTTCTTGTGAATTGGCTTGATGAGTGCAAGATAATGATTTGCTAAAATCAGAATTTTTCACCAATACTTAAATATTAATTAGTCAGTCAGTATTAATAAGGAATTCAGGAACAATATCTTCACCTAAAAAATGGTATGGAAAATAGAAATAGATAGAATGATTGAGGAAAATATTATTTTAGGAAATGCTAGAGGAGGAAATGAGGATAGAAGGATATTCTGATAAGGTTGGATGAAGAGAGTTGGGAGAAAGCTTGTGAGGAATACAAACAACAGAATAGACCAGTTGAACTGAATGGTCTATGTATTTCAGTACTACAGAGTGTTTTTGCCAGTAATTCAATGTTTTCCTCAAAGCTGGTAAAGAAAGCCATGAAAAAGAAATGCCGGGAGTTCTGTTCTAATTTAAACACAATCTATACTTCATGTTTTCTTCAACACAGGGTGCTGTCCAATTTGCTTCTCATCTCAATGCTCCTTTCCATGACCCCCCAATCCCTGGGTTCTTGTTTTATACAGCTTTTGCTCTGTGTTATAATGAAAACACCCCTTTCTAAGCCTAATACTCACTACAGCTTTGCTAAAGCAATGTTTGGGATGCCTTAATGAAGCTTGTAGTTGTTGAACTAGTTGTAGTATGCTGCATGCAATATTGCAACATAAAAGGGTAGAAGGGTGATTGCCAAAAATACCAAGCATTTGCATGTTGGACTTTGGAAGAGGATAGAGGGAATCATGATTCTTCTGTAACCACAGATCAGTGCCTAAAATAACACATGTACAACTGGCACTGATTTAAGTTTATTTTAAATCAAAGCTATATCTGTTCATTTACACTGGGGGCATGAATACTTGTACTTCTTGAACTATTACACTGCACTTTGAATGTCACATTATTGAAAATAGAGCATCTACATGCAATTCAATTAGTGGATTTGGTCTAAATACAGTCATAGAGTCATAAAGCATGGAAACAGACCCTTTTGTCCAGCTTGTCCACACCAACCAGGTTTCCCAAACTGAACTAGTACCATCTGTCTGTATTTGGTCCATATCCCTGTAAACCTTTCCTATTCAAGTACCTGCCCAAATGCCTTTTAAATGTTTTAATTATACCAGCCTACAGCACTTCCTCTGGCAACTAATCATTATCACTAAGGAGGCAGTGCTGGGCAAGCTAATGGGGCTAAAGGTAGGCAAGTCTCCTGGCCCTGATGAAATGCATCCCAGGGTACTAAAAGAGGTGATGGGGGAAATAGCAAATGTACTAATAATTATTTACCAAAATTCGCTGGACTCTGGGGTGGTTCCTGCAGATTGGAAAACAGCCAATGTGACACCACTGTTTAAAAAAGGAAATAGACAAAAAGCAGGTTACTATAGGCCAGTTAGCTTAACTTCGGTAGTGGAGAAAATGCTTGAATCTATCATTAAGGAAAAAATAGGAAGACATCTGTCCCATTGGGAACACCCAGCATGGGTTCATGAAGGGTAGGCCATGTTTAGCAAATTTGGTGGAATTCTTTGAGGACATTACTTGCATGGTGGGCAATGGGGAGCCTGTGGATGTGGTGTATCTAGATTTCCAGAAGGCATTTGACAAGGTGCCCCACCAAAGGCTGCTACGTAAGATAAAGTTGCATGGTATTAGAGGTAATGTATTGACACGGATAGAGGTTTGGTTGACCAGTAGAAAGCAAAGAGTAGGGGTAAATGTGTGTTTTTCTGGTTGGCGGTCAGTGACTAATGGTGTGCCTCAGGGATCAGTGTTGGGACTGCAATTGTTCACAATTTACATAGATGATTTGCAGTTGGGGACTAAGTGTGGTGTGTCAAAATTTGCAGATGACACTAAGGTGAGTGGTAGAGCGAAGTGTACAAAAGACTCTGAAAGTCTGCAGAGGGATAGAGATAGTCTAAATGAGTGGGAAAAGGTCTGGCAGATGGAGCACAATGTTGATAAATGTGAGGTCATCCATTTTGGTAGGAATAACAGTAAAATGGACTATGTTTCAAATGGTAAAACATTGCAGCACACTACTGTGCAGGGGGACTTGGGTGTCCTCATGCATGAATCACTAAAAGTAGGATTGCAGGTGCAGCAGGTAATTTAAAAGACAAATGGAATTTTGTCTGCCATTGCAAGAGGGATGGAGTTTAAAAACAGGGAGGCTATGCTGCAGCTGTACAGGGTCCTGGTGAGGCCACACCTGGAGTACTGTGTGCAGTTTTGGTCTCCTTACTTGAGAAGAGATATACTTGCACTGGAGAGGGTGCAGAGGAGATTCACTCGATTGATTCCAGAGTTGAGAGGGTTGGATTATGAGGAGAGACTGGGATTATACTAATTGGAATTCAGAAGAATGAGGGGAGATCGTATAGAAACATATAAGCTGATGAAGGGAATAGATAAGGTGGAGGCAGGGCGGTTGTTTCCGCTAGCAGGTGAAACGAAGACTAGAGGGCATTGCCTCAAATTAAAGGGAAGCAGGTGTAGGACTGAGGTCAGGAGGAACTTCTTCACCCAAAGGGTTGTGAATCTGTGAATTCCCTGCCCAGTGAAGCTGTTGGAGATACCTCACTGAAAGTTTTTAAGGCCAGGCTGGATAAATTTTTGAACAGTAAAGCCAGAACAGTATATGCTTTATTAATCGCTTTCTCTAATTCCCTAGCCATCTTTATTTATTTATGCACATTTACACCAAAGTCACTCTCCCTACTGCTTCCCTACATTCTTTATATCAAAACGTCTTGCCACACACTTCTCCATATTGAACTTCAGCTGCCACCTATCTGCCCATTCCACAACTTAATCATGATTCTTCTGTAACCTACAGCCTAAATTAACACACATAACAGACACCGATTTATTTTTAGTTTTGAAGTTCTACTTTGTCTTTTACATAATTTACAATGTTCACCATTTTTGTATTGTCAATAAGCATTGAAATTACTCTCTGCACACCATAGAAATAGATCATTAATCTTTAATTTCAGTAAAAGCAAGAATCCCAATATTGACCCTTGGAAACCTCCACTATAAGTCCTCATCCAGCCCAAAAATTACACATTAACCAACATTCTGTTTTCTATCCCTCAGTTAATTTGCACCCATATTGCTACTGTCTATTTAATCCCATGATTGATAACTTTCTTCACATGTGCATTGCATGGTATAGTATCAAATGCCTTTTAGTAGTCCATGCACACTGCACCAAATCTCTCTATTACTTCTTCAAAAAAACTCCAGCTGGTTATATACCACTGTCCCTTAACAAGTCTTTACTGACTCTTCTAAATTAACCCATATTTGTCATATGCCTATTAATTCAACATTTACTTATTGTTTCTCAAAGCCTTCTCCACCACCAATGTTAAATTTTCTACTCTGTAATTGCTGAACTTCTCTTTACAATCTATTTTGAACAAGGGCAAATGTTTGCAATTTTCCAGTCCTGTGTAATAAGTTTATTTCTCATTTTTTAGATATAGCTATTTGCCCTTTTACATTCTATGCTGAACCAGAGTTGATCTCCTATCTTCAGAGTGATCAAGGAGTGAGGCACATACTTTATTCACAACACTTCATGGTTGCCCAGTTTTAAATCTATAAATTGTATCCTACGTAGCACATGTGTTACTGCGACTCTAGACAATTGTTCATACATCGAAAATGAAATTTATTTTTGTAAGAGCTTTGCAGTGATCACTTCCAAAGTAATTACGGGTATTTATTTGTGTCTAGCACCTGTCAATGTGCCCTAACATGACTTTTACATTTAAACACTATTCCTTCCTTTTGAGCTAAGAGCAGAAGTGGGAAAGTTCATTAACACTTGTGAAGACAAAGAACAGAACAATGTTTATGACATAGATCCTTCATCAGAACTGAAAAATAGAACAGAGGCAGCACTGATTACTGCTCACTCTCAAAATGAAAAAAAGGGGTAAGGGACTGCAATGATAGGCACAGAGTCAGTGGACAGTTATAGCTGAGAAGGAGGCTTTCTGCCCATTGTGCCTGAAATGGCTCTTCTAATGTTATAGCTGGCAGACTAAGAGAGATAAATGAAAATTGTGATGCGTTGAGGAGCAAAATATCTTCAAGACTGGCATTCTGAGAGTGGGCTATAAATCAAACAGCAGAGCCATAAAGAAAGCTGAAAACGCTGGAACACAGAAACAAAAACAGATAAGAACTTGAAATGACCAGCATGTCAGTCAGTATTTGTAAGGAGAAAGGATATTGGGTGCAGAATGATCACTATAAAGGAAAACAATTCGTTTGCAGTTTTACATTTTGTACGTTTACAGTTGATGGACCTGTTATTCCCAGCTTTTTCTGTCATTGAATTTTCCAAGAAATGCATTTTTTTCATTTAACTGTTTAGAAGGATTTCTTCTGAATCCTACCCATTTTCTTAGTTTAATGAGACCAAAGAAGAAAGGCTGGGGGAAATGAACATTAAATAGGTCTGATGTTTGTTTGATGTAAAGTTGATTTTCCTTAGTTTCTGCAAAAGTAAACTATTCTACATGTAAGTGTTGTATTATAGAACAGGTTACAGCTCAATATTATTTGGAGATTTCATTATTTCTTTATTGAGAGTGGTGTAATTTATAGGTTCTAGAATTAAATACAATCTGCCACATTGATTTACCAGGACTGTTTCTTTTTAATTTGAATAAACCTAATTTGTTGTTTATTGCCCAATTCTTATGGCCTGATAGAATGTAATAACCTTGCACAACCCAGAGGCCAGGAGAACGTGAAAGGATCTGTGTCCTTTCCACTGAGTTAAGTTCATTAACATAGGTCAAATAATGAACAACAGTACAAAGAATATCTCTGGCAAAGCCAGAAAACGATAATAGGATGAACTGTGGGAACAGATGGTGACTTTGAAGCTGCCCAGTTATTCATGTGCTTCTGCATATATACTGTCACTAGAGGGTAAGTCGTGGCTTTGACTGCAGATTCCTGTGTGAGGCACCATTGAGAGATATCTGAATTTTTTCTTAACAGCTGTTCTGGTGCATTTTCAGACATTTCAAAAGTGACCTCTAGAGTGAGGGTAGTCCTTAGAAATACTTTAATTCTGCTCACAAGACAAACTCCTAGTGTCCTGGCTGACTATATTTCATGAATCCACACTAACCAAAGCAGATAACTAACTATTCATACGAATAGCATTGTAACTTCCTACTGTATGTAAAAATAATTTGATTATTTTCAACATTTGCATTTTCAAAATAATTGCTTGGGTGTGAAGCATTGAGATAATTCTAAAATATGACATGTCCTTCATTTCATTTTCCTCATGTCTGATGTCTCCTCTATAAATATCACTGAATCTGTTCTCTGCTCAGTGGTATATTGCTGGTAGCCTTTGCTTCATGGCATTGTTTATCTGGTTGGTAGATTCTGCAGATCTCTCCAGGTCAGCTTGCATAATGCTGCACAATAAGGAAATTGTCAAGCTCACAACATTATGTTTCTGTCCTTTTTCTCAGTGGCTTTGCAAATTTTGAGGAAGTCTTACACACTAGCCACCCTTCCCAGGACCGCACCCAAGATGACAATAGTTAACATGGCAGAGTAAACAATGCTACTGCTCCATTTATGCCAGGACCAGGGACTTAAATAGCTATCAGTGTGGCCCATTTATAGAGCTGGTGAACCTGTTAAAGAGGTCTATCAGCCCCTCAGTTGCGTATTGTAAACTATCTCAATGCATAATCTTAGCCTGCCCATCAAGAGAGTAAATTACACTCACTGGAAAATCTAATCAGAGCTAGGGCAGTAGCCCTGACTTTATGAACACCTCTTCTAAGAAATTCCCAGGTAGAATATAGAATATATTAATGGGGGTTAGATAGCTCAGTTGGCTGGATACTGGTTTGCAATGCAGAGTGATGGCAACGTCATGGGGCCAATTCCCCCACCAGCTAAGATTAAGATGTAGAATTTTCCTTATCAACTTCTCCCCTAACCTGAGGAATGGTGACCCTCAAATTAAGCAATGTCTGTCTACTGAAAGAGCAACCTTTCAGTCCAGTCCAGTATGGCAACTTCACCTTTAACGGAATATAGATTAAGTAAACTGGAATGGGAATAAAAATACTCATTGTGTTGAATGTGAATTAAACAACCAGTTAGTAAGGGGGAGAAGTGAGAGTGGTTGTAATATGTAAATTTATGAAACTACCATCTTCGTGTTTAGCCACTATAAACAAATGTGAAATAATTTTTGATTCACACAGAAAGGTAAGATATAAATCACGAGAGATTTAGACTATAAACTACAAACCAGGTTTATTCAAATTTCGACAATTAAACTGTGGTAGAAAATCAATGTTGCAGATTGCACTTCGTCACAAGACCTATAAATATTGTTACTTTACGAGCCACTGGTCAGACCACATCTGGAAGAGTGTTCATATTCTGGTTCCTAATTACAGGAAGGATGTTTTGTTTCTGGGAGGTTACAAGCTAAAGTGGTGAACCTGATCATTCCTCAGCTTTAAAGTGGAAGTGGCATTTAATTAGGCAGGATATCAGCATGCATGAACCCTGGCACATTGCTGCCTCTACTAGAGTTAAGTAGTGGGCATAAAGGCCCAATGCTAGTTGAGAGCCATAAGTGGCCACCAACGGGTTTCATTCCACTGTAGTGGGTATAAACCCAGCTGCAGATGAGCCTGTTGACACATGGTGCATGTTTTTCTACAGCTGTACAACAAACTTGGCAGCTCCTTGGGAGAGGTCTTTCAGTTCTCAGTGCCCAACTGGCTAATTCAACATCAGGAGGTGATGAGGTCTACGAGAATCCACCCTAATCGCTGTTTTTGTTCGATCCCCTGCTAAACCCTCTCCCTGCAACCACTACCCTACAAAACCCCTCCCAACATTACCCGTCTGTAGCTTAGCTTACTCTATGGTTCCAGGACACTGGAAACTGCCTCTCCAACTGCAGCCAAGGCATCCCCATGGCTACCACTGAACAGAAGAGCTGCTAGCCTCTGACATCTCTCAGTGGCTGAAATCTGTGCCCACAAGATCTTGACTCTAGGAGAACACCCATCAATGGATTTATCATTCTTTGACTGGCTTGTGATTCAGTTCCAGATAAGAGCCAAGACAGGTCTCTCACTGGCTCTCCAACTGGCAAGAGATCCTCAATCCCTCATGGTGTCTCAGTGGTTAGCACTGCTGCCTCACAGCGCCAGAGGCCCAGGTTTGATTCCAGCCTCGTGCAACTGTCTGTGTGGAGTTTGCACATTCTCCCCATGTCTGTGTGGGTTTCCTCTGGGTGCTCTGGTTTCCTCCCACATTCCAAAAAAGTGGAGGCTAGGTGGATTGGCCATGCTAAATTGCTTGGAGTGTTCAGGGGTGAGTGGATTAGGTGGGGTATAGGGTGATGGGACTGAGTGGGATACCCTGAGGATCAGTGTGGATTTGTTGGGCCGAAGGGCCTATTTCTAAACTGTAGGGATTCTTCTTTAAAAAAAAGGCTCTGTCCTATGGGTTGAATCTTACTTTTTTTTTGTTAAGTCTATGTTGCATTGAATATTTTGGCATGATTTGTCACTGCAAGTCTCAAAGCTCTTTCACTGAATCTCACTAAATGTACCTCATTAATTGCTTATCCTGCCCTTTGGCAGCTCCCATGTCCAATTTCTGACCTATCTTACTGCATATCCTTTCTGGATCCAAACTTTAGGGATCACCATCCAGGAGGGGCACCAGCACCCAAAGCCATGTGTACTCATTGGTCTCCCTAATGTTGTCAGCTCAGTATGCAAATCTCAATCCATGAAGTCTCATGTCTCTCCATGACTTGCTGCAGAATGGCGTGACAATGTGTTGAGTGCCGACACAGATTTAAGAGCCGACGCTTTCCTTCAGAGAGTGACTAAAGTGCTAAGGCTCAGTGCCATGCCTGTGGCTGCTTTTTCATCCCCAACCTCCTTTCACCTTCCCCCATAAACTTTGAGGCCAGACCTGATAGACTGACCGTGGCCTACGTTTCCCCAACTGCATTAGCCCTACACCCCAGACTGGGTACCATGGTACCAGGCTAATCACAATCCACTCTCGGAACTGCAGAGGCACAGACTCCTCACCAACTCCCTTCTAGCCCAGTAGGTGACCGTGACCAATCTCCCAGGCTATTATGGGTGGCCCCACTCTTGTACAGACTATTATGGGAGGCTGTCTTTGACTTACCGTGCCAGCATTCCCTGACTACTGGGGACCTCCATGGCCTTCATTGAGGACTACTCCCTTAGAGTTGGATACATGGCAGCCTGCTTGTTACACATGCAGTGTGTTTGCTGTATTAGTTACTGGCATTGGAGCAGGTGTCAGATGAATGTAGCACACTGTTGTACTGCAAGCTGTCAGCCCCTTAAACTGAGGACTGCTGACAAACAAGACAAGCTGCCTGGTTCTGTGTGTGTACTAATTGATAAGACATGGCAAATCGAGGCAAGGCAAGGACACTTTGAGCAAGGAGATAGATGCTATATTGTGCGAATTGAGTGAGTGCTAAGAGAGAAAACAAACATTCCAAAGATGCAGGCTAGTCCATTTGTAAGAGCTGGGCGCCAGGCCCTGTGCACAAAATGATCCTGCTGCAGTTTTTCTGTGCAAGTTGCTGGTGTGCCCTGCAAAACAAGTGGCTGCTTCCAAAGTGCATTGCCAGTTAAAAATAGAAGTACTGGGATGGACTTACAGATGTTGGATGCCAGCGTCCATGTAGGAGGAGTGAGAGTGGGATTCATGCCTGTATATAAAGCCTCAGGGCTGTGCTTTGGTCATGGGCAACTTGGAGGTAGTTCAGAGCCAGTAGCAAGTTGAATTCAGCAGGTACACACTCTGGTTTCCTTATTGAGCTTTTCTGATTTCGAGCCTGTTTGGCGAACTTAATAAGATGGGAATGTGAATATTAATGAAGTGAGTTGTGGTGTTAACATGGCATTTAATTCCCAATTCCTTCACCTCTGCCGCATCTGCTCCCAGGATGAGGTATTCCACTCCCGTACATCTCAGATGTCCTCATTCTTCAAGGACCGCAACATCCCCCCCACAGTCATCGAGAACGCCCTCGACCGTGTCTCCTGCATTTCCCGCAACTCATCCCTCACACCCCATCCCCGCAATAACCGCCAAAAGAGAATCCCCCTCGTCCTCACATACCACCCCACCAACCTCTGGATCCAACGCATCATCCTCCGACACTTCCACCATCTGCAATCCAACACCACCACCCTTTCCGTCCCCACCCTTGTCTGCTTTCCGGAGAGACCACTCTCTCCGTGACTCCCCTGTCCATTCCACACTCCCCTCCAACCCCACTACACCCGGCACTTTCCCCTGCAACCGCAGGAAGCGCTACACTCGCCCCCACACCTCCTCCCTCACCCCCATCCCAGGTCTCAAGCAGACTCTCCACATCAGGCAGATGTTCACCTGCACATCTGCCAATGTGGTATACTGTATCCGCTGTACCCGTTGGGACTTCCTCTACATTGGAGAAATCAATAGGAGGCTTGGGGACTGCTTTGCAGAACACCTACGCTCGGTTTGCAATAAACAACTTAGACGACATGTCCATCCTGGGCCTCCTGCAGTGCCACAATGATACCACCCAAAGGTTGCAGGAACAGCAACTCATATTGTGGTTGGGAACCCTGCAACCCAATGGTATCAATATGGGTTTCACAAGCTTCAAAATCTCCCTGCCCCCCACTGCATCCCAAAACCAGCCCAGCTCCTCCCCGCCTCCCTAACCTGTTCTTCCTCTCACCCATCCCCTCCTCCTGCTTCAAGCCAGACCTCCATTCCCTACCTACTAACCTCATCATGCCCCCTTGAACAGTCCGTCCTCCCCGGACTGACCTATCCCCTCCCTACCTCCCCACCTACACTCACCTCTACAGGCTCCATCCCCGTCTCTTTAACTTGTCTGTCTCTTCTCCACCTATCTTCTCCTCCATCCATCTTCGATCCGCCTCCCCCTCTCTCCCTATTTATTTCACAACCCTCTCCCCGGCCCCCTTTTCTGATAAAGAGTTTAGGCCTGAAACGTCAGTTTTTGTGCTCCTAAGATGCTGCGTGGTCTGCTGTGTTCATCCAGCTTCACACTTTGTATTCTTGGATTCTCTAGCATCTGCAGTTCCAATTATCTCATCGAACAACCAATAATAAACATCAATTGGCACCTGGTCTAGCAAGAATCTCACCATACCACTTGTGAAAAAACATAAAGACGGAGTGAGATGATCACAATATTGAGATGGACCTCACTGAAATTGTCGCCCAATTCTGACCTCTATTTCACCGTAGTCCACATTGGTCACACTTCTTTAAGTTATTATCATATGTTTCTGAAATGCAAAGTATTTAAATTTCAAAAGATTTATTTGCAAAAGTAAAGATTTCTAGGTTCCCTAATTACTAGGTTATGAAAGAAGTGAACAAAGATCAATACAGATATATTGTTTATTTTGCTAAATGTGCAAATTAGGGACATGGGTTTAAAAATTACATTGGATTTTATAAAATTTATAACAGAAATAAGACATTTGACTAATCTAGTCTAGGGTGGTGTTTATTGCATCAGATGACTCTTCATCTATTTACTCCCAGTCTTCATTTCCCTGTAATCTGTTTTATATGATGTATGCATAATTTATTTTTGCATGCTTAAGAACTAACAATGTGGATCTGATCACAATTTAATTTATCGTGCCTGGCATCTGTTTCCCATCCCAACCACGATTCATCTAAGATATTATTTAAGGTATTATTTTGCTACCTTTGCTTTCATATTGTTAGGGTATTGTATTGAATTTGTTCTGAAGCAATACAACTATCATTGTTTTGTGGATTGCTATGGCTTTGTTACATGAACATTTAGATGCATACATTTTGCTCTAAACTGAAACTCAATGATTTTAACATTCAAAATCTCTCAATGACTATCCTTTCTCTAACCCCACCTTCTAGCTTGTACAACTGTTACCATCCCCATCCTCACCCCATTCTGAACACACCATTCTATGATTCCTGAACATTGTGCAACTAGCTGCCTTCACCCCATCATTGGTGGCTATGCCTCCAGGACTGTAGGTTTTTCATGCCGCAATCCCATCTGTGAACATACTGCTCCCTCTCCCCCTCCACCTTTAAGGCCTACTTTGTAGATACTCCTTTGATCACCCTTTTTAACCTGTCTTAATTTGTCTTGGCTTTAATTTCGCCATAATTTTGTGATCTCCACGACACACACTCCTAATTTAGGATTGAGACAAGCCATTGCTGAAAAGCATATAATATAGCAAAAAAAAATGATGATTTTTGGTGGCTTTATGGGCTTTCAATGTAACATTTTGCATCTCCTGGGCAGGAAAGTCTTGAGGAGAAATTTGCTTGGGGACAAATAGCTACACATTTGTATTTGCAGTCTGACATTTTCAAAACACTGAACTTAATGCTCAGGAGAAGAATTTATTAATTCGGTTAAACTGAAGGATTTATATTCTTGGTCAAAGTGCTGATTGTGCCATATCATTAAAAACCCCAAGGAATTTCTGGTGCTGAAATGTTCACCTTAATTGGGCTGGATAATCTTTCTAGACTACGTAATATATGTTAGTCTTGTGAATATATAAAAAGAAAATGTACGTGATATCAATCATTAATGATAATACCCAGTATTTCATTTATGGAAACAAGTTTCTTTCCAATTACACTGTTTTAATTAGTTTCCAGGGGACCAACTAGATTTAACCATTGAAGACTATCTAGCACACAGGATGAAAAAAATTAGTTATCATTTTCATGAAATTCAAATGAATAGTTAAAAATTGTATGAAACTGAAAACTCATTCCATTAATTCTGTAAGATGCAAAAGGTCACCAAAACCAACTACACTTGCAGAAATGAGATGGAACTGAAATGCATCAATGCATGAAGCTGACTTACTAAATGGTTTTATTACTTTATTTTACTGGTAACACTTAATTTGAAGATTTTTTCCAAATCGGTAAGTTTATAAAGTTAAAATTTCAAAGTGGATTTACATTCAAATAGACTGGTGTTTATATGGCAAATACTTCCCTTTGTGCATACGTTCTATTTTATAGAAGTTTTAGCATCTACTTATAAAGATAGCAAAATGCTACACTTGTCCCCACACCTCCTCCCTCACCCCTATCCCAGGCTCCAAGATGACATTCCACATTAAGCAGAGGTTCACCTGCACATCTGCCAATGTGGTATACTGCATCCACTGTACCCGGTGTGGCTTCCTCTACATTGAGGAAACCAAGCGGAGGCTTGGGGATCGCTTTGTGGAACACCTCCGCTCGGTTCGCAATAAACAACTGCACCTCCCAGTCGCAAACCATTTCCACTCCCCCTCCCATTCTTTAGATGACATGTCCATCATGGGCCTCCTGCAGTGCCACAATGATGCCACCCGAAGGTTGCAGGAACAGCAACTCATATTCCACTTGGGAACCCTGCAGCCTAATGGTATCAATATGGACTTCACCAGCTTCAAAATCTCCCCTTCCCCCACCGCATCCCTAAACCAGCCCAGTTCGTCCCCTCCCCCCACTGCACCACACAACCAGCCCAGCTCTTCGCCTCCACCCACTGCATCCCAAAACCAGTCCAACCTGTCTCTGCCTCCCTAACCTGTTCTTCCTCTCACCCATCCCTTCCTCCCACCCCAAGCCGCACCCCCATCTACCTACTAACCTCATCCCACCTCCTTGACCTGTCCGTCTTCCCTGGACTGACCTATCCCCTCCCTACCTCCCCACCTATACTCTCCTCTCCACCTATCTTCTTTTCTCTCCATCTTTGGTCCGCCTCCCCCTTTCTCCCTATTTATTCCAGAACCCTCACCCCATCCCCCTCTCTGATGAAGGGTCTCGGCCCGAAACGTCAGCTTTTGTGTTCCTGAGATGCTGCTTGGCCTGCTGTGTTCATCCAGCTTCACACTTTGTTATCTTGGATTCTCCAGCATCTGCAGTTCCCATTATCTCTGATCACACTTATTTAGTATTTAACTCACTGCCACATCTCTTCTAGGCATGCCCACCTTGAAGAACTTCTGCTCCTCTCTGCAACTTCCATGAGACTGTTAATTTTCCCAGACGTGTTAGATTCCAGGAGAAATGCCAAGGGCTGCACAATGTCTGGAATCAAATGGCTGTTTTTAGGGGTCAGAAATTAGCAAAACATCCTTGAACATACGCCACATTGTCCATAGACTTTTGAAACTTGAAACAACAGAAAGCCCAAATCCATATAGAGCTGTCATAACTGTCAGAAGACATCAGCAGCCATTAACCTATAAGCAACTGATTAGACCTTTATATGACATCAGTGTTGTTCTTTACCAATACCCAATGCATTTACAACAGTATGTGTTTATGAAAATAGCATTAACTGAGGCAAGCTCCAAAATGAAAGTACTGGTGTCAAGTCGACATTACATGTTGCATTTTCAACTTTGGATAACTCTGATCAGCATTCACTGCACGCATGTTGATGCCTCATCAATGAAACTCACTCAACCTGCCCAAGAAGTACGTGCATGTCTCAGACACCATTTGGACTTCAAACCATACCCACGTCACCCAAACAACTAGAACTACGGTTCCTAACTCCATGCAGATCCATTGAAATTCTGAGCCTAACTTCTAATTACAAAAATGTGTTTAAAATATTCCAGATCAAGTGTGTCAACATCACAAAGACGAGATGCAGTCTAACATTTTCTTTTGCTAATTATGATTATTTTGTTACTCCAGACCATCTGCACAGACTCTTCATTAAATAGTACTCCTTTCTTTAAAAAATCCCAATATATCAGCACCAGGTTTCAATTCATTTATGCACAACACACACACACACATATGAACTTGTGCACATACACAGAATTAACAAGTGGTGCACATCTAATTTCCAAATAGATGTCAGAAACAAGATTCCTTGTCAGCACCACAGGCTCTCAGGAAACTGGAGCATGAAGCTTCATCACTCTCAAAGAGGACCTAAAGTATTTCATAGTCAATTAATGAGGTATAAATTGCAGTTTTACAGTTAGTGTGTTCTATTCAGGGAAATGAAGGGAAACTGTACTCTGTAATTAGAGATATGACATATCAAAAATGAAGTAGAACATAGAACATAGAACATTACAGCACACACCAGGCCCTTTGGCCCATGATGTTGTGCCGAATTTTTACCCGAAACCTAAGGTCTATCTAACCTCCCCCACTACCTTGTACTATCATCCATATGTCTATCTAATAGCCGCTTAAATGCCCCTAATGGGGCTGACTCCACTACCCTTTCCGGCAATGCATTCTACGCCCCTACCATTCTCTGAGTAAAGAATCTATCTCTGACATCTCCCCGATATCTACCTCCTTTCATTTTAAAACTATGTCCCCTTGTACAAGTTACTTCCACCCAAGGAAAAAGTCTCTGGCTGTCTACTCTATCATTACGTCTGATCATTTTGTACATCAAGTCATCACTCATCCTTCGTCATTCTAAAAAGAAAAGCCCTAGCTCTCTCAACCTTTCCTCATAAGACCTTCCCTCCATTCCAGGCAACATCCTGGTAAATCTCCTCTGCACCTTTTCCAATGCTTCCACATCTTTCTTGTGATGAGGTGACCAGAACTGGACATAATATTCCAGATGTGGCTGAACCAGGCTTTTGTATAGCTGGAACATAACTTCACAGCTCTTGAACTCATTCCCTCTATTAATGAAAGCTAACACACCATATGCCATCTTAACGACTCTTTCCACCTGGGTGGCAGCTGTCAGGGAACTGTGAACATGAACCCCAAGATCCCTCTGTTCCTCCACACTGCCAACAATCTTTCCATTAACTCTGTATTCTGCTTTCAAGTTTGTCCTTCCAAATTGAACCACCTCACACTTATCAGGATTAAAATCAATCTGCCACTTCTCAGCCCAGCTCTGCATTCTATCAATGTTCCTT
The DNA here is from genome assembly GCF_030684315.1 of Stegostoma tigrinum. Lineage (NCBI taxonomy): Eukaryota > Metazoa > Chordata > Chondrichthyes > Orectolobiformes > Stegostomatidae > Stegostoma > Stegostoma tigrinum. The sequence goes on from NC_081356.1 coordinate 86,873,670, forward strand.
TGTAACCTGGAATAGCCCACTGCACTGTCCACAACTAGACCCACCTTCATATCGTCCGCGAACTTACTGATTCACCCTTCCACTCCTTCATCCAAATCATTTACAAAAATCACAAATAGAAGAGGGCCCAGAACAGATTCTTGTGGTACACCACTCGTAACTGAGCACCATGTTGAATATTTTCTGTCCACTACCACCCTTTGTCTTCTAAGGGTCAGCCAATTCTGAATCCAATCTGCCACATTTCCCCCTATCCCAAGCCTCCTTACTTTCTGCATGATCCTACTATGGGGAACCTTATCAAACGCCTTCCTTAAATCCATTTATACCACATTCACTGCTCTACCTTCATCCGCACGTTTGGTCACCACTTCAAAGAATTCAATAAGGTTTGTGAGGCATGATCTACCCCTCACAAATCCATGCTGACTATCATAAATCAAGCTGTGCTTTTCCAAGTGATCATAATTCCTGACTCTCAGAGCTCTTTCCAATAATTTGCCTAGGGCTGACATAAGACTAACTGGCCTGTAATTTCCAGGGATATCACTATTCCCTTTTTTGAACAGGAGAATGATGTTTGCCTCTCTCCAATCTTCCGGCACTGTACCCAAGGACAGTGAGGACGAAAAGATCATCGCCAAAGGCCCTGCGATCTTGTCCCTGGCTTCGCATAGAATCCTTGGATAAATCCCATCAGGTCTTATCTATCTTGAACTTCCTCCGAATTCCTAGCACATCTTCACGAATATCAACTTCCTCTAGCCTACCGGCCTGTTTCACACTGTCCTCCTTTACAACTGGGTCCCCCTCAGTTGTGAATACTGAAGAAAAGTATTCATTAAGGATCTCTCCTATCTCTTTAGGCTCTGTTTACAATCTCTTTAGGCTCCCTTTGCAATCCTTGATCGGCCCTACCCTTTCTCTGGTCATTTTCTTGTTCTGTACATACATGTAAAAAGCCTCGGAGTTTTTTTTATAGATTAGATTCCCTACAGTGTGGAAACAGGCCATTCGGCCCAACAGGTCCACACCACCCCTTGAAGCATCCCACCCCGACCCATTCACCTATAATCCACACACCCCTGAACACTACAGGAAATTTAACATGGCCAATCCACCTAGCCTGCACATCTTTGGACTGTGGGATGAAACCGGAGCACCTGGAGGAAACCCATGCAGACACGGGGAAAATGTGCAAACTCCACACAGACAGTTGCCCAGGGCTGGAATCGAACCCGGGTCCCTGGAGCTGTGAGGCTGCAGTGCTAACCACTGAGCGACCGTTTTCCTTGATCCTGTCCACCAAGGTTTTCTCATGCCCCCTTAAACGTCTCCTAAGTCCTTTCTTCAGCTCCTTCCTGGATAACTTGTATCCTTCTCGAGCCTTTTCTATTCCTCTTTTTCTAAACCTTACATAAGCCTCCTTCTTCCTCTTAACCAGTTGTTCGACCTCCCTCGAGAACAATCCGTCACTCAAACGCATTTTCTCTGCCTGCTGGGAACAAGCATATCGAGCACATGCAGTATGCATTCTTTAAACAATTTCCACATTTCTGTGGTGCTCTTCCCTGACAGCATCTGTTCCCAACTTATGTTACCCACTTCTTGCCTAACTGAATTGTAATTCCCTTCCCCCAATTATAAACTTTACCCTGCTGTATGTAGCAATCCTTATTCATGACTATCGTGAAAGGAACAGAGTTATGATCACAACCACCAAAATGCTCTCCTATCAACAGGTCTAACACTTGATCTGGTTCATTGCCAAGTACCAAATCCAAAGTGGCCTCTCCTCGTGTTGGTCTATCTACATACTGTGTCAGGAATCCTTCCTGAACACACTGAACAGTATCTGCTCCATCTCAGCTATTACAACTAAAATGTTTCTGATCAATATTTGGAAAGTTGAAGCCACCCATGACTACAACCCTGTGACCTTTTCAGTGTCTGCCTCCCAATCCGCTCCACTATTTTCGTGCAACTATTTGGTGTGTTAAGTGTAGATCCTTAGTTTCCTACTCTTGCTCAGAGGTTGCATTTGACTCCAATCTTCTTGAATCCAGTTATAATTTCTAGGTAAGTTCATCACAGCCTTTTGGCAAGCAGTAGGCAGGTCTCACGCTTCAGATTTGGCACTTACCTAGTAGAAAGTGGTACTTGGACTTTTCCACAAGTTTTAGAGGAAAGTCAGTTTTCGGAGATGACCGTCAGGCATTAACTGGTAAAACACTGGAAAACAAAATTCAAATTTGAATTCAGGGAAACTACATAGTTTTGAAATTTCAAAATAGATTTGTTGAGATTATTGCGTAAATACCAGCAAAAACGTTGTTTTTATCCGATGCGATAATCACCAGGCAAAAATAGCAGTGGCTTGGTGTGAGGGCCTTTACAAATCCGTTCTGATTACCTTCAAATAGTCAATGTCTTTCTATGTGTTTAATAATGTCACCATTTATTAACAATTCTGGGATCTTGGAGGCTTAAGACCCATAAGCACAAGGAAATAAGCTTCTAAAGCAAAACAATGAATTGTTTTATATATGCAATTTCAGGATTAAATGTTTTGCAGGAAAAAAGGGTACGCTTTGTTAAAACTTTTTGTTTAACACTAATCAGGACAATTTGCAAGAAATACCATGTAAAGGGAAGATAACATTTATGATGCAGGAGATGAAAATGCTGATTGGTTGACAAATTGACTCTGATTGATATACATATATATAAAAAACCAAGACCCTGTTTCTTGCAGACGGAAAGAACACGATACATTCTCCAAGATAATGAAATGTGAGGCTGGATGAACACAGCAGGCCCAGCAGCATCTCAGGAGCACAAAAGCTGACGTTTCGGGCCTAGACCCTTCATCAGAGAGGCGGATGTGGTGAGGGTTCTGGAATAAATAGGGAGAGGGGGGGAGGCGGACCGAAGATGGACAGAAAAGAAGATAGGTGGAGAGGAGAGTATAGGTGGGGAGGTAGGGAGGGGATATGTCAGTCTAGGGAAGACGGACAGGGCAAGGAGGTGGGATGAGGTTATTAGGTAGGAGATGGAGGTGCGGCTTCGGGTGGGAGGAAGGGATGGGTGAGAAGAAGAACAGGTTAGGGAGGCAGAGACAGGTTGGACTGGTTTTGGGATGCAGTGGGTGGAGGGGACGAACTGGGCTGGTTTTGGGATGCAGTGGGGGAAGGGGAGATTTTGAAGCTGGTGATGTCCGCATTGATACCATTGGGCTGCAGGGTTCCCAAGCGGAATATGAGTTGCTGTTCCTGCAACCTTCGGGTGGCATCATTGTGGCACTGCAGGAGGCCCATGATGGACATGTCATCTAAAGAATGGGAGGGGGAGTGGAAATGGTTTGCGACTGGGAGGTGTAGTTGTTTATTGCGAACCGAGCGGAGGTGTTCTGCAAAGCGGTCCCCAAGACTCTGCTTGGTTTCCTCAATGTAGAGGAAGCCACACCGGGTACAATGAATGCAGTATACCACATTGGCAGATGTGCAGGTGAACCTCTGCTTAATATGGAAAATCATCTTGGGGCCTGGGATAGGGGTGAGGGAGGAGGTGTGGGGACAAGTGTAGCAATTCCTGAGGTTGCAGGGGAAGGTGCCAGGTGTGGTGGGGTTGGAGGGCAGTGTGGAGCGAACAAGGGAGTCACGGAGAGATTGGTCTCTCCGGAAAGCAGACAAGGGTGGGGATGGAAAAATGTCTTCGGTGGTGGGGTCGGATTGTAGATGGCGGAAGTGTCGGAGGATGATGCGTTGTATCCGGAGGTTGGTGGAGTGGTGTGTGAGAACGAGGGGGATCCTCTTTGGGCGGTTGTGGCGGGGTCGGGGTGTGAGGGATGTGACGGGAAATGCGGGAGACGCGCATCCCTTCCTCCCACCCCAAGCCACACCTCCATCTCCTACCTACTAACCTCATCCCACCTCCTTGACCTGTCCGTCTTCCCTGGACTGACCTATCCCCTCCCTACCTCCCCACCTATACTCTCCTCTCCACCTATCTTCTTTTCTCTCCATCTTCGGTCCGCCTCCCCCCCCCCTCCCTATTTATTCCAGAACCCTCACCCCATCCGCCTCTCTGATGAAGGGTCTAGGCCCGAAACATCAGCTTTTGTGCTCCTGAGATGCTGCTGGGCTTGCTGTGTTCATCCAGCCTCACATTTTATTATTTTGGATTCTCCAGCATCTGCAGTTCCCATTACCAACGATACATTCTCCATCTGTTTCAACTCAACTACATAAGTAACATCCATTTTCTGTTTCAGTTCTCAGGCCACACTGTGAGTAATTAGAATCAACCTACCTGATTTAAAATTTAAACAAACTTCAGTTAACTATCAGTCATTAATTGTTCCATTCTCCACAGCAACAGCTCTACAAATCAGATTCCAATTGTCAATTTGCCAACCTCTGATATGGTATAAACATTGGTTTCCCCTTATATTGATATCTCATGCAAATTATCCTGATAAGTGCAAGATGAAAACTTTCAATAAAATGTGTCTTTTTTCAATAATTCTCAAGTTGTGTGTTACCAAAGGCCTGATTGAATGAATGTTTATTTGGAGATTCGAGTAGATTTGCCTTAAGGCACCATCCCTTGCTGTCCTGAGGAAAACTGTGCCTTTTTGTCATGACCAACAAAATTGTTATTTCAATTAATAAGTCGAGTACTCCGAGCTACCCACCCCATTAGCCACTAATCACCCTGCCACCAATCCTGTCCCCTCTATGGGAGGCAATTATGCCAACATCCACCTCTATCATCCATTTCTTACTCACAAGAGAGATAATGCCAGCTAAGAGAGAAAGTGTTTGCTAGAATTCTGCGAATGCATTGCAGTAAACAAACCAAAAATCATTTAAAGTGATAATGGGAACTGCAGATGCTGGAGAATCCAAGATAATAAAGTGTGGAGCTGGATGAACACAGCAGGCCAAGCAGCATCTCAGGAGCACAAAAGCTGACGTTTTGGGCCGAGACCCTTCATCAGAGAGGTTGAAGGGTCTAGGCCCAAAACATCAGCTTTTGTGCTCCTGAGTTGCTGCTTGGCCTGCTGTGTTCATCCAGCTCCACACTTTATTACCAAAAATCATTTAAAGCTTTATTCTGACAAAGAAGGTTTATTCAATCCATGTCACTTCCTGTAACAGTTTTAACTGAGTTCTGAGGCTTCAAAGCTGCGTTGTTTATTACTTTAATCAGGAATCTTCACAGTTTCCATTACCCTGATCTTAATTTATCACGCTTTTGTGCTTGGTATAAACCTGTTTGACTCGATATGGCTATGTCTTTTGAAGCTTTGAAATCCATTACCAAGGAGGGAAACATTTTTCACAGTTGTTTTAAAAGTTCATTGAATGCTTTTAGAAACAGAACATTTCTAGGGTAATTGACTATTTATTAAACAGATTCAACCTAATTGAATGGAGTAATCTTATTAAAACACAAAATGATGCTTCTTAGCAAAAAATATGAAGCTGAAAGAAGATAAGCTCACAAAACCTACAAAATGAATAATGATCCTCCGACATAAAAATATACTTCAATGACAACTAAGATGGATGCATTATCTTGGAGATATGAAATTACTTTCGTGTATTCAAGGAGTTGTGAATCACAGATAAGACAGGTCATTAAATACAAAGACTGAAAAAAGTGTTATTAAAAGCCTTTAAGAAGCTCATGTCAAATTATCTTTCAAATAAATTGTCTGATCTATGATGGGGATTCCATCTTCAATACCCAATGATGTTTGGGTTAACAAAAAAATCGAGATAAATACAATGTTCAATCAGAAATATCAATTCTTCTCTGCCCATTACAATCATCCTGCAGGGCACCAAACTGAGAGCATTTCTCCCAGACAATTTCTCCATCTGTCTGAGTGAAATGCAAGGCAATTTCATAATCACAAGGTGTTTGAACAATTCCCTGTCACTTCAGTGACTGATGAGAATGAAGCCAAGATAACGAGCACTGCAATTGGCTCCACATAAACTGCACTGTGGTGCATTGTAGAAATTAAATTGCCTAGATCTTAAAGAGACTGCAGACTTCTCCGCAGTATATACAGATTTCTTGTATATTTCCAATCGCTTCTTGGCCTTGTCTGTCTTAGCTGAATCCCTCACATCATATTGTGTTCCCTGCTTAGTAAAGTGAGAAGTATTAGCCAGGGACATTTTTGTGGATGCCATTGTTCCTGCTCCACAGTTAGCATGAAAGAAGGCAGATTTTGGCAACAGATTAAAGAATCATTGCATCCCAGCCAATTCTCCTTGCTTCCCATAACAATCCATCCAACAATAGTAAACGTGACCTGATACAAGAGGTCGGAATGCACATTTCAGCAGTGATTGAAGTTTGATTTCAGCTCTCCAGTCTTGTAACTACTGGACTGTCCAAGTGCACAAAATTTCTGTTTGCCTTTAGATCTCATGTTTGGATATTTGTCTTGAGTCCCATAAGTTATAAATTCAAGTTGATGTTCAAGTTGTTGATCACCTAAAATTTCTTATATGTATTAGTTAGGTCCTGAAAAATTGGATTTATTTTAATCCAGACTTTTATTTTCATCCATTGAGCACTGGCGCAGCCTCTGCCAGATGTCATCTTTCTAACTGTTAAACAAGAGGTATCCTTCACACATGTCAGAAGCAGTGATTGCTCAGTAACTAGTGCAAACTGCAAATTTGGTTAGGTCTGAGTGAGTTGCAAGCACAGCAATGTTGAGCATTCCTGGGGCTGTGCAGCATGAAATGAATCAAGAGTTAGCACTCTCCATAATCACCTCTGCTCAGAGTCCTGGGATCTCCGACTTTACACAGTCTCTAACTCCAGGACTTCCACCCTGGCCACAATCCAAATCTCACCAAAATCAATCACATTCTGAGGCTCACCAGCAACACTGCAGACTGGTACAACGTTTTTTCTATTCATTCATGGGGATGTGGCCCTTGTTAGCAAAGTCAAAATTAATTACCCATTCTTCATAGCCCTTGAGAAGCTGGTGGCGAGCCACCACCTTCAATAAGAGGTAGGAGAAGGAACAGGCCATGCTTGCTGCACAATTTAATGAGATCACGACTGATCTTCTACTTCAGCACTGTTTTCCTGCACTAATTCCATAACCCTTATACTCAATGAACAGAGAAGTGCAAAGTGTCACAACCTTTTGAGTTTGATTTGATTCATTGCAGTCACGTGTACCTAATAGAGTGAAGAGTTTTGTTTTGTGAGCAGTAGAGGCAGATCATAGCAAACAAGAACATACAGCTCTCAGGGTGCCTAATAGACCAAGGCATAAAAGGTTATGGCTGCACAGGAGGTGCACAAGTCAAGATCAATTTTAGCGAGGTCAACATTATTTGAAGTGAGAGAAGTTCATTCAACAGTCTAAAAACAGCAGGGAAAAAGCTGTTCTTGAACCAATTGGTCCACATATTGAAGGTTCTGTATCTTCTGCTTCACAGAAATTGGAAGAGAGACTTACCAAAGTGGGAGGGGTCTTTGTTGGCAGCCTTTCGGCAGCAACATGAAATGTAAACAGAGCCTATGGATAGGAGTTTGGGTTCTGTGATGGCCTGGACTGTGCACACAACTTTCTGTAGTTTCTTACGATCCTGGGTAGAGCAGTTGCCATACCAAGCTGTTATGCACCTGAATAGCAAGGTGTAGAGCTGGATGAACACAGCAGGCCAAGCAGCATCATAGGAGCAGGATAGCTGATGTTTTGGGCCTAGACCCTAGTATGCTTTCTGTGGTACATCTGTAAAAGTTGATGAGGGTCCTCACGGACATACCAAATTTCCTGAGCTGCTGAGGAAGAAGAGGCGTTGCTGTGCCTTCTTGACCATCACATCTATGTGGGAGGTCCAGGGCAGATTGTTGGTTACAATCACTCCTAGGAGTGATGTTCTCGACTCTCTCCACCTCAGCTCCATTGGTGAGAATAGGGACATGTTCTCCTTTCTCCCTGCAGTCGATGATCAGTTCTTTTGTTTTGCTGACATTGAGAGAGGTTGTTATCACTGCACCATGAAACAAAGCACTCCATCGTCTTCACATATTCTGACTCAACATAGTTTGATATCCAAAGTACCACGGTGGTGTCATCAGCAAACCTATAGATGGTGTTTGTATGGAATTCTGCTACATAGTTGCGGGTGTGCAGGGAGTACAGTAGGGGGCTGAGAATGAATCCTTGTGAGACGTCAGTTAAAAGTTAAGAGATTCCTCCTCATCTCTGTTCTAAAATGCCTGCTCCTTATTCTGGAATTATGCTCTTTGGTTCAAGGCTCCCTAGGCCAGGGAAAATATCTTTCCTATACCTAAACTGTTGATGCCTGTAACAAGTTTGAATTAGATCACCTCTTATTTTTCTATAGGCCTAGTTTATTTAATTTGTGCTCATAGCACAATCTCTCCAATGATTAGTTTAATTGCATTGCCTCTTTAACAAGTATATCTTTCTATAGGTGTAAGAGCAAAACTACACGCCATATCCAGGCATGGTCTCACTAGGGCTCTCTTTCATTGCACCTCTACTCCTGCATTAGGGTCCTCTTGTAATAAATATAACATTAGCCTCCTTAACTGCTTGCTGTACCCTCTTGTTAGTTTTCAGCGAATCACTGTAGTCCATGTAGCATAGGTACACCCATAATGCTGTTAGGAAGTAGGCTCCAGGACTTTGACCCTGCCACTGTGAAGGAATGGCATCATTGCTGCACGTAAGGTTGTTGCGCAGTTTGAATGGCAACACGCAGGTGGTGGTCTTCCCTTGCATCAGCTGCCTTTGACTGTTTCATTGGTAAATCAGATGCCATGAAATTGATTTGTAATTTTAAAGTATTATACACATTGAATAGACTGACAAGTCCTTGAGCATAAATTTTCGCAAGGTCTCTTATTTCTATAAAGATGAAAATATATCAGGGCGACAAGAATGATCTGCATTGCAAAAATATCAACTGCATAGATCTACAAATCTAATGCAGTGTTTTGATCTGACATGTGGCAAAAATTACAGGGAATACTTGGAGAATCTCCTGTGCCAGCATCACTGCAGGGCCATCCTTTATCAATGTGCCCTACTACAGACATAGACCTTCTGACAGAGAGGCTAAAGATGATGGTAATGCTACAAAGAGAATGGAAGCCTCATTCTCTCTGTGACTGCCTCATCCCTTGGCTAGCACTCTGGACAACTGGTGAGTGCCATCAGCTGGGCCACAACTGGTTCTGCTCCATTTATCATTATAACATTAACCCCACTTATCAATACAAAATAGTGTGGAATGCAATCTGTGACCATCAGTGTAATGTTTTTGCATACATTCCAAGTGCTACCAGGTACGGCTGTTCATGAGGTTTGCCACTCTCTTACTGGAGGAGCTCATTTGCCAATATCCCCAAGGTATGGCGGTGTAAATAAGCTAAATATGTTCCTCCATCTATAGCCATGACCCTACACTACCACAGAACACTGATATGCAGCAGCATGTCTCCTGTTACTGGTCAACTTAGAGCTTATTTTCTCATGACCCAGCCTCCGTGCTCAGGTGAACAGGTCTGTGCCTTTCCTCCATCCTCCATACTCCATGGGGTGGCCTCACAATTGCATCTGCCTGTTTTCCACCTGGTACAAAGTAGTCACGTATTCATCATCCTCTGCAAACTTAATTAATCAAGCACAAAGATATAACAGCATATGTTCTGGGGAAGGGTATGGTTCTAAATTGTGTTTGGACAGAGATTTATTCTGGCAGCACAAGGTCTGGTTCTGGTGAATGGATAAATCTCATTATCTTGATATCGTTGGGAAACACAAGAAGAGACCATGAGACTTAACTTAAACAGTTGTCCTTCAGTGTTAAGCCTTCCCAATGCATTTGAGTCACAGAATCCCTGCAGTGTGAAAGCAGGCCCCTTCGGTCCATCTAGTCCACAGTGACCCTCCAAAGAGCATCCCACCCACATACAGTGCCCTATCCTTACCCTGCACTTACCTTGACAAATCCACCTAACCTACACATCCTTGAACACCATGGACAATTTAGCAAGGCCATTCCACCTAACCTGTACATCTTTGAACTGTAGGAAATTAGAGCACCAGAGGAAACCCAAGCAGATATGAGGAGAGTGTACAAATTCCACATGGTCACTGGAGCCTGGGCTTGAACCTGGATCCCTGGTGCTGAGAGGCAGTAGTGCTAACAACTGAGCCACTCTCCCACTCTTTGCTGAGTCTTTGGGGTACTGTCAAGTGACATGGAAAGGCAGAGCTGCACTTTCAGAAGGTCAGTACCAAGGGAGTACTATGCAGTCGTAGGGTTAATACTGAAGGATAGTTGCACTGTTGGGCAGTCAGTACTGAGGGAGACAATGGGAACTGCAGATGCTGGAGAATCCAAGATAACAAAGTGTGGAGCTGGATGAACACAGCAGGCCAAGCAGCATCTCAGGAGCACAAAAGCTGACGTTTCGGGCCTAGACCCTTCATCAGAGAGGGGGATGGGGAGAGGGAACTGGAATAAATAGAGAGAGAGCGGGAGGCGGACCGAAGATGGAGAGAAAGGAAGATAGGTAGAGAGGAGAGTATAGGTAGGGAGGTAGAGAGGGGATAGGTCAGTCCAGGGAAGATGGACAGGTCAAGGAGGCGGGATGAAGTGGTAGGTAGGAAATGGAGGTGCGGCTTGGGGTGGGAGGAAGGGATGGGTGAGAGGAAGAACAAGTTAGGGAAGCAGAGACAGGCTGGACTGGTTTTGGAATGCAGTGGGTGGGGGGGAAGAGCTGGGCTGGTTGTGTGATGCGGTGGGGGGAGGAGGGCAAGAACTGGGCTGGTTTTGGGATGCAGTGGGGGAAGTGGAGATTTTGAAGCTCGTGAAGTCCACATTGATGCCATTGGGCTGCAGTGTTCCCAAGCGGAATATGAGTTGCTGTTCCTGCAACCTTCGGGTGGCATCATTGTGGTACTGCAGGAGGCCAATGATGGACATGTCATCTGAGGAATGGGAGGGGGAGTTGAAATGGTTCGCGACTGGGAGGTGCAGTTGTTTGTTGCGAACCGAGTGGAGGTGAAGATTTGCAGGAAGGGATCCTCTTTCCTTTGTGTTACCATTTCTGCTGCAAAGACAAAAGGAGAGAGATCCAGCGTACTTGTGTTAGTCTTCCATTTATTTCTGCTTTATTATTTTTAGAAAAATGCTTTATCAAAAATACCATGTTAGGAAGAATTTCTCTCTAAAAAATCTATTGTCTTGATCAACTGTTTTGAGATGATATTACATACTTCTGGAGCAAGTGGGACTTGAACCTAAGTCCCCTGGCTCAGAGATAGAGGGGATACCAATGTGCAGAAGAGCTCTGGGCAGGAGCTCTCAGGCTGCACTGCTACTCCACCACCCCCTTGGTCTTCAAAGTAGGGACACTACCATCGTGCCGCAAGAGCCCAAGATTTTTTTCAAATGATTTAACCAATTTTTCTCTTCAACCTGTTCAGAGATGTCACTACACACCCCTAGAATTTCTCACTAGTCTTTGCTGCTTAATAATTACTTGCTGTCATGAAATTCCTTTGTTATTTTGTGGCCTTAATAATGTATTTGTTATCTACTTTAATGGCTATTTAAAGATAGATCAGTGTTCTCATCATTCTTTAACTTTAAAGTACAAGCTCGACTGATTATTGGCAGAGTTTTCTTAACTTCCTTGAATTTAAGATTCCTTGACCTGATTTGCAAACACCTGATAAGTCTTCATTTTTTTAACTGTAGCAGTTAATTAGTCTGCTGAGGATTGAGTTAGTTCCCTAACCTTTGTGTGTAATAAACTAGTAAAGTCCTCCACCCTGGTACTGAAGTGCAGACAGCACCATATCTTTGTGCTTCTGCAGCGTTGACACAAATTGCTTTATTCAAGACAGGGGCACAGTCAGTGCTCTTCAACTGACAGGAGTGGAATTACAGGATAAAACCTTGTCCCTCTTAATCCTCGATTGCAGATAATTTTTACCATCTCACAAATACTGAGTGGCAATGCTGCCTAGAGCTGTCATTCAAATACGGCGTGAAAGCATGTTATCTGAAACTTTTCACCAAAGCCGTTTACAGCTGACACTTGGAAAATGAACACATTTTAAAGAAGATTACTATTGCTTAAAAGCAAATCGTTAACAAATAGCTAGCAATTTGTTTCCATATAACATCTTAGTGTTGTAACATAAAGGAGAGACTATAGGATTTACAGAATAACCTTTTTTGGCTTGCTAACTGTCCCACTCATGAAAGAACGAAATATAAATCACTACAGAAGGTTTTTGCAAAACTTACACATTGAAAAACACAGAAAGTTTCATGCATCAAGAGAAGTTGTAATTCTTGTATATTTAGTGATGAACCATGAAAAATACTGCACAGGGTTTAGAGAATTCTGTTCCAATATGATTAGTCTCTTCCATGTTCAAAAAAACAATAAAAGCTGGAGATGCACAATGTATATTGGGGTTCATTCGCATTGGGTAGGATACTGGCAGCAAATTGACCACCTACTTACATCTCACTTTATTTTCTTTGTTATGAAAAAGCAGGGTTTAAAATGGGCAGCCAATCATTCCACTCATTTATTACCTGGTGGCAATGAATAGATTCAACTCAACTGCAAGAGAATCTTCAAAATCCTTCAGTATGTTTTTCTTTTTATGTCTATTCCTTTGTGGAATGTGGGTGTTGCTGGCTGGCCAGCATTTCTTGCCCATCCCTAGTTGTCCTTGAGAAGGTATTGGTGAGCTGCCTTCTTGAACCGCTGCAATCACTCTTCTGTGGGTTGTCCCACAATACCTTAAGGAAGGGAATTCCAGGACTTTGACCCAGCGACGGTGAAGGAACAGTGATGATGGTGAGTGGCTTGGAGGTGAATTAGAAGGTGATGGTGTTACCATTTTTCTTTTACCCTTGTCTTTCTTGATGGAAGTGGTCATGGGTTTGGAAGGTGCTGTTTGAGGATCTTTGGTGAATTTCTGCAGCGCAACTTGTAGATGACACACACTGTTGCTACTGAGATTCGGTAGTGGGGGGAGTGGATGCTTGTGGATGTGGTGCCAATCAAGCGGGCTACTTTGTCCTGGATGGTATCAAGCTTCTTGTGTGTTGTTGGGGCTGCACTCATCCAGGCAAGTGGGGAGTATTCCATCACACTCCTGGCTTGTGCCTTGATGATGGAGTTAGGAAGTGAGTTACTCACCGCAGTATTCCCACTTCTGGCCTGCTATTGCAGCCAATTTGTTAATGTGGTGAGTCCAGTTGAGTTTCTGGTCAATGATAAGCCCAGGATGTTGATATTGTGGGATTCAGTGATGGTAACACCATTGAATGTCAAGGGGTGGTAGTTAGATTGTCTCTTTTTGGAGATGGTCACAGCCTGGCATTTGTGTGGTGCAAACGTCACTTGCCACTTGTCAGCCCAAGCCTGGGTATTGTCCAGATCTTGTTACATTTGAACATAGACTGCTTCAGTATGAGGAGTTGCAAAAAGTGCTGAACATTGTACGATCTTCGGCGAACATCCCCAATTCTGACCTTATGATGGAGGGAAGGTCATGGATGAAGCAGCTGAAGATGGTTGGGCCAAGGACACTACCCAGGGGAACTCCCACAAAGGTGTCCTGGAGCTGGGATGATTGGCCTCCAACAACCACAACCATCTTCCTATGTGTCAGGCATGACTCCAGCCACTGGTGTGTTTGCACCTTGACACCCATTGTTTCCAGTTTTGCTAGGGCTCCTTGATGCCCAACTCGGTCGAACGCTACCTTGATATCTAGGGCTGTCAGTCTTCTTTAGTTCATCAGAATGATACACCAGTGTGTATAAGTTTGAAAGTACATTGAGAATATTTTAAAAACAATTATTCCTTGCCTCTAGTTAGTTTGTTGCTTCTGTTTCATAAATGAGTATTTTTTAAAAAATCTTGTGCGGTGTATCATTTTTAACTGTAACCTTCATGTAGCGTTATAGTTCCAAAAAGAACCATCCAAAGCTAACAACCATGGCAAGCTTAGTGCCTTGAAGCAGCTGACATTGCAAATGCTAAGGCCCCTGAGCCAGAAGATCCCCATTAGAAATGTAGTAGACAAGAGGTTTAATAAATCATAAGTAATAGCACATTTTCTTGGACAAGCACAATTATATCACATTAGAACAGTAGTTGTCAAGTTGTTTTCCACATAACACCATTTTAATTTTTCAAATTCATGCAATCCCAAGCACCAGCAAAAACAAAATAGCAATAAAACAGCATAGTAATATTCATTTCATTGTTATTTATGTTGTTGTTATAGATCAACAGATCTTTACTCAGAGAGTTGTAAGGACGTGAAATGCCCTGCCTGCAACAGTAGTAGACTCACCAACTTTAGGGGCATTTAAATGGTCATTGGATAATCATATGGATAATAATGGAATAGTGTAGGGTAGGTGGGCTTCAGTTTGGTTTCACAGGTCGGCGCATCATTGAGGGCCGAAGGGCCTGTACTGCGCTGTAATGTTCTATGTTCTAACATATCATAAAAGATGAAAAGATATGATTTTAAAGCACTTTGTAAAAATGCTATTTTATGGACTTATCAATTCATTACTTTATCTGAGCTGTTGCAGCTCGGAGTCCTTGGCCAGAACGCAATGGATGCTTTTGATGTTGTTGAGCTGGCCAATGTTCGAAACCAAAAAATTCCACAGCACCAAGCTTTAGCCTTACCGTTGTGGTGGTTGAGCTTCCAAGGATGCTAAAGCAGCCACAGGCAGCAGCCCATGACTTAGAGAAAGAGACTGAGAGATGTGCTATCACATATCAAATTCAGTGCTAGATGCTACCTAGGCATCAGTGCCAATACGGAGTGCAAACTCAGAGCTAGTGGAACCTCATGGCCCCATTTACTATTACTACAGTTCCAGGGGTAGCTGGGTATCATTGTATTAGAAGTAACATCCATTTAATAATTCTGTATGTTTCCATTGTATTCTTCCATAATACATAACAAATAAAGGAGGTCAAATTGTTACTTTTAAAAAGAGTAATTCTGTTATTATTTAATTACACATTACTCTGCCTTTGTGAGCAACAAGAGACAGGTAATGAATACTGGCTTAGCTAGTGATACCCACATCCCATGAGTGAATTAAAAAAAAATTCCTCCCAAGAAGATTAAAAGCAGTCAGTTTCTCATAGTGCTCCTTATGGTACAGTATTTCCAGTATTGTCATTGCTCATGCAGTAGGCACCATCACCCTCCCTCGAACATGGCCTATGGTAGCTTATTGTTCATTAGATTATGTTGCATAATCTGTGTTGTACATACACATTCTGGGAATACTTTGCTTTTGTTTGCATAAATAATAATGTAATTACAATATTATTTTTGGTATCATATAGCTGCATGTTCATAGCCTTTCACTTCAAATATTAGACATGATGAATTTATTGTTTATAATATACACAGCAGGAGAACATTTACTAGTTTAGTGGGTAGATAACTATAAGCTATTTATTTGGTTAGAGGTGGCATTAATGCATAATAAAAAGCTCATATCTATTCCCAAAACTAAATAGTTTTAAATGTTTTATAATTTGAGCAGTCCTTGCATGGTAATAATAATCCTTTCATTCTGGTTTATGCTGCATATGGGACCTTGAACAGCATATGATTTCAGACTTTGATTCCAGCACAGGACACATTGCAGAATTTCTAAAACCATACCATATGATATATTATCACTCCCAACTAATCCAGGTGGCCAGCACAGTTTTAAATACAAATGAAGGGTCCAGCCCTGAAACATCAGCTTTCCTGCTCCTGTGAGGCTGCTTGGGCTACTGTGTGCATCCAGCTCTATAACTTGTTATCTCAGATCCTCCAGCATCTGCAGTCCCTACTATCTCTAAAAGATCTCAATCATCAGACAAGCTTGACATTCAAAAGCAAATTTACTAATTTTTAAATTACCACATTTGAGACATTCTCACTTTTCTTTAAATGACTAAAATTAACATCTTGAAGTATTTTACACTGGCATGGAGATTTTGATCTATTGGCTATGATGTATCCTTTTCCTGACTGAACATCCACACCAGTTTTTATATGTGTGATCGGAAAGGAAATGTTAGCAAATTCCCCTTCCTTTACTGATATATCTGAAAGTAAATTGTCTGCAATGCACACGGTTTCTCAATTGAAACTTGGAGGGAGATGTGGAAATCTGGCAGTAGTGAAGGGTCTAGGCCCAAAACAGCAGCCTTCCTGCTCCTCTGATGTTGCTTGGCCTGCAGTGTTCACCCAGCTCTACACGTTTGGAATCTCAGTAGTCAGCGTATCTCTGTGTCTCCATAGGGTGTGATGTTGAAGTTTCATGTAGATTGAAATCAAATAGAAATCATTGAATTGACAAGAGATACTTTCATTAGAAACTTGCTTCGCTGTTAAAACCTGGAAAATGCATTACTTTGTTGAATAAAATGTCAATAGGGTTTTAGCATCATATGAAATTTATAACTCTAACTGTCCCTGAGAAACTCTCACTTAACATTTTTGGAATGTCAGATACTTTCACTATATGTTTAAAAACATCATATTTGCAAACATGTGCGTTACAAAGAGGAGTAGGATGCTCACACTCTCAAATATGCTGTTTCATTAAATGAGTCATGACTGATCTGATTGTGGCTTTGCGGAACTTCATATTTGCACCTGCCCCTGACAAACCTTCAGTCCTTCTTAGCGAAGAATAATCTACTTCTGCCTTAAAAGTATTCAATGACATTCTGCTCGCCAGAGAAATGCGTTCCAAATACTCAAGACTCTCTGGGAGAAGTTACTTCATCTCATTTTCATGTTAAATAGAATACCTCTTAATTTTAACTTATGTTCCCTATTCTAGAGTCCAACAAGAGTTCCCACAATGTCAAGCCCACTCAGATACTTATATGCTTCAATAAGATCACCTTTCCTTCCTCAAAACTTCAAAGGATAAAGGCCCAGACTGTCCATCTTTACCAAACAAAATAACCTTTACATATCAAGTATCCACTGAATGGATCTTCTGAGTTGGGCTCCCTTCCAAACAGCACTGTGGATGTTCTTACATTCCAAGAATTGCAGTGGTTCAAGAAGGCAGCTCACCACCAGCTTCTCCAGGATAATTAGGTATATGCAATAAATTGCACTAGCAGCAGTGTGTACCATCCACAGGGTGCACTGTGGTAACTTACCAAAGTTACTCTGACAGTACCCTCCAAACCCATGACCTCTTTCACCTTGAAGGGCAAATGTGGCAGAATCACATGGATATCTCCACCAGCGAAGTTCCTCTCCAAACCACTCAGCATCATGATTTGGAAATATATTCACTGTCATTCACTGACACTGGGTCAGAATCCTGGAACTCCCTGGAACTTGCTTCCTAATATCATTATGTCTCTCCCTCCATCTCAAGGACTGAAATAGTTCAAGAAGACAGTTCTCAGACAACTTTCTTTAGGGTAATTAGAAATGGATAATAAGGCATTCCCTGCATTCCATTAACAAATTAAAAAAAACTCTAAGCTATTCTTAAAAAAGGAGACAAAAACTGCACACAGTACTCCAGATATGGTCTCACCAATGCCATGCAGAATGCAACTGTCCATTTTTATATTCCATTCCCTTCATGGTAAATGATAACATTTCAGTAGCTTCCTTAATCACTTGCATAACAATTGTTACATGATTCATGTACGTGACCACACAGATCCTTTTTTGCTCAGAGTGCTTCAATCTCTTACCGATCAAATAATATGCAACGTTTCTATTCTTTCTACTAAGCTGGCAAAATTCACATTTTCTTATGTTATACTCCAATTGTGCTCATTTACAACCCATTGCAGACAATGTGGGCAGAATCTTTTTTTTGAGACTAAGTGCAAAGGCAGGTCTAAAAGTGGGAAATATGTGTGCTCGGGGATATGATGGCTTTGCTCACATGATTACATTATACTCACTAAATATATATGCATTTTTAAAATTCATTTGTGGGGTGTGGGCGTCACTGACTGGCCGGCATTATTTTCCCATCCCTAGCTGCCCTTGAGAAGGTAGTGGTGAGCTGCTTTTTTAAACCGCTGCAGTCCTCCAGCTGTGGGTTGACCCACAATACTATTCGGGACAGAATTCCAGGTTTTTGACCAAGTGGCAGTGAAGGAACGGTGATATATTTCCAAGCCAGGATAGTGAGTGACTTGGAGGGGAACTTGGGGATGATGGTGTTCCCATATATCTGCTTCCCTTGTCCTTTCAGATGGAAATGATCGCAGGTTTAGAAGGTGCTGTCTGAGGATCTTTGGCGAATTTCTACATCTTGTAGATAGTACACACTGCAGCAACTGAGTGACGGTGGTGGAGGGAGTGGATGCTTGTGAATGTAGTGCCAATCAAGTGGGAAGCTTTGTTCTGGATGGTGTCAAGCTTCTTGAGTGTTGTTGGGGCTGCACTCATCCGGGCAAGTGGGGAGTACTCCATCGCACTCCTGACTTATGCCTTGTAGATGGTGGACAGGCTTTGAGGAGTCAGGAGGTGAGTTTCTTGCCGCAGTATTCCCGGCTTCTGGCTTGCTGTTGTAGACACTCTGTTAATGTAATGAGTCCGGTTGAGTTTCTGGTCCCAGGGTGTTGATAATGGGGGATTCAGTGATGGTAACACCATTGACTGTCAAAGGGTGGTAGTTAGATTGTCTTTTATTGGTAATGGTCATAGCCTGGCATTTGTGTGGCACAAATATCACTTGCCACTTGTCAGTCCAAGCCTGGATATTGTCCAGATCTTGTTGCATGATGAACACAGACTGCTTTAGTATCTGAGGAGTCATAAATGGTGCTGAACGTTGTGCAATCATCAGCGGACATCCCCAATTCTGACCTTATGATGGAGGGGAGGTCATTGATGAAGCAGCTGATGAAGGTTGGACCTAGGACACTACCCTGAGGAACTCCTACAGAGATGTCCTGGAGCTGGGATGATTGACGTCCCACAACTATCGTCATCTTCCTATGTGTCAGGCATGACTCCAACCACCAGAGGGTTTGTTCCTTGATACCCATTGATTCCAGTTTTGCTAGGGCTCCTTGATGCCCAACTCAGTTGAATGTGGACTTGATATCAAGGGCTGTCACTCTCACCTCACCTCTGGAATTCAGCTCTATTGTCCATGTTTGAACCAAGGCTGTAATGTGGTCAGGAGATGAGTGGCCCTGGTGGAACGCAACTGTGTGTCGCTGAGCAGGTGCTGCTTTATAGTGCTGTTGATGACACCTTCTATCACTTTTCTGATGATTGAGAGTAGACTGGTGGGGCGGTAATTGGCTGGGTTGGATTAGTCCCGCTTCTTGTGTACAGGACATACTTGGGCAACTTTCCACATTGTTGGGTGGATACCAATGTTGGAGCTGTACTGGATAACAAAGTGTGTAGCTGGATGAACACAGCAGGCCAAGCAGCATCTCAGGAGCACAAAAGCTGACGTTTCAGGCCTAGGCCTTGACCTGGAGCTGTACTGGAACAGCTTGGCTAGTGGAGCAGCAAGTTCTGGAGCACAGGTCTTCAGTACTACAGCCAGAATGCTGCCAGGGCCCGTAACCTTTGCGGTATACAGTGTCTCTAACCATTTCTTGATATCACATGGAATGAATCAAATTGGCTGAAGGCTGGTATCTGTAATGCTGGGCACCACTGGAGGAGGCCGAGATGGATCATCCACAGAGCACTTCTAGCTGAAGGTTGCCTTATTTGCACTGATGTGGCACTCATTGAGGATGGGGATATTTTTGGAGCCTCTTCCTCCGGTGAGTTGTTTAATTGCCCACCACTATTTACTGCTGGATGTGGCAGGATGATTGGCTTGGATTTGATCCATTGGTTGTGGAATCGCTTAGCTCTGTCTGTCATCTGCTGCTTTCACTGTTTGGCATGCAAGTAGTCCTGTTTGGTCACTTCACCAGGTTGATACCTCATCTTCAGGTATGCCTGGTGCTACTCCTGGCATGTTGTCCTGCACTCTTCATTGAACCATGGTTGATCCCTTGGATTGACTGTAATGGTGGAGTGGGGAACATGCCGGGCAATGAGGTTACAGATTGTGCTGGAGTACAATTCTGCTGCTGTTGATGGCCCACAGTGCCCCATGGATGCCCAGTCTTGAGTTGCTAGATCGGTGTGAAGTCTGTCCCGCACAGCGATAATACCGCACAACACCATGGAGGTTGTTCTTAATGTGAAGGCGGGGCTTTGTCTCCACAAGGACTGTGCGATGGTCACTCTTACCGTTACTGTCATGAACAGTTGCAGCTGCAGCTGGCAGATTAGTATGGATGAGGTCAAGTGAGTTTTTCCCTCTGCTTGGTTCCCTCACCACCTGCCGCAGACCCAGTCTAGCAGCTATGTCCTGTAGGGCCCAACCAGCTTGATCAGTAGTACTGCTCCCGAGCCAGTCTTGGTGGTGGACATTGAAATCTCCCACCCAGAGAACATTTGGTGTGCCCTTGCCATTCTCTAAGTGTTATTCAACATGGAGGAGTACAGATTCATCAGATGATGGAGTATGGTATGTGGTAATCAGCAGGAGGTTTTCTTACCCATGTTTAACCTGAAGCCATGAGACTTCATGGAGTCCAGAGTCAATGTTGAGGACTCCTGGAGCAACACCCTCCTGACTGTATATCACTGTGCCACCCCCTTTGCTGAGTCAGTCCTGCCGGTGAGACAGGACGTATCCAGAGAAAGCGATGGTGGTGTCTGGAACATTGGATGTAAGGTATGATTCTGTGAGAATGATTTTGTCAGGCTGTTGCTTGACTAGTCTGTGAGAAAGCTCTCCCAATTTTGGCACTAACCCACAGTTGTTATTGAGGAGGGCTTTGCATTGTTGACAAGGCTGTTTCTGCTGTTGTTATTTATGGTGCCTAAGTCGATGCCAGGTGATCTGTCCAGTTCCATTTCTTTGAGTCTTTGTAGCGATTGGTACAACTGAGTAGCTCACACGGCCATTTCAGAGGGCAGTTGAGAGTAAAGCACATTGCTGTGGGTCTGGAGTCACATGTCGGCCAGACCAGGCGAGGATAGCAGATTTCCTCCACTGGAGGACATTAGTGAACCAGATGGGTTTTTCTGACAATCAGCAATGATTTCATCGTGATCAGTAAATTCTTAATTCCAGGCTTTTTGTTTTGAATTCCAATTCTACCATCTGCCATGATGAGATTCGAACCTGGGTCCCCACAATATCAGCTGGGTTTCTGGATTAATAGTCTAGTGATAATACCACTAGGCCATCACCTACGGTAACGCATGGATGGAGGCCATATTTATTGGACAGGCAGGCAGGAAGTTCTGAACCCTGTCTGGACCGTCCGCATTCTGAGGCACCATATTTTTAGAAAAACCCAAGCAACACTTCATTGTTTGCAGTCTAGGGGTATCGGTTCATCTCTGTACATCACCCTCACCGAATTCTGCTGTCAGAGGCTAAGCAAAAATAAGTAGCAATGCCTCCCAGAGATCGTCCTGAAGACGGTTGTGGGTAGATCAAGGAAACCTGAATCCTGTGATGCAAGAGGATGAGAGGTCTGTTACACTTTGCCAGGGTGCTTCATGGTTTTATGAATGTGAACTTGTCGTGTGTGATTGCCAATGCAGTCACAATGCTTTTACCTTTCCCTAAGAATTTGTAGTTAAGAATCTGTACTGGGTACTTTTAATACCTGAAATGGCGCAGCAAGTGCTGTCCTGTAAACATGTCACAGTATAATTTTACAATAAAGCTAATTGTAATTCCAATTCTAAAACTGGCACCTGGAATCTTTATGAGAGATACTTATATTGTGTTACTGCCTCTCACACATTAAGCAGAGCTCAAACTTAAAACATAAAATGAGCTAAATCACCCTGCAGATAACACGTCATTCATTGACCTTTCTTCACAACTAAGAGAATACACACATCTATTAGCTTTTGTCCAACGGCTTAGTTGGAACAATCACAAAGATGACTTTGGGATAAATATTACACAGGTATATCAAATGGGTGCATGAATCAATCAGAGTCTGGTAACTCCTAATTTTTCCACACCACATTCTTCTTACTACAATGCACATGGAAAATCACAGCTCTGGGGATTAACATCTCTATCTGTATTTATCAATGCAGGCATAGCGCTCATGCACCCAGGCTAATGCTTCTTAATTCGGCCCTACTCCTGCAGAAGATGAAAGGGCACCACAAACATGAACATGCCCAAAAAGCAGGGGTTGGAATGTCTGAAATAAGGTTCCTGACTCTTTTCAAGAACAGGACCGAGCTGACAGGAGAGCAAGGCAAACATTCATTTGCTAAAGGGGATTGGCTATCCACAGACATTGAATGAGAAAGCCTCCACCTTGCTCCTTCTAGCTGTACATAAAGTATCAATGTTCTGACAAATCTTATGATATATTTGTGCAGCTTCCAGACCTTCCTCCCAAGCAGGACAACAAACAAAGAACAACCCCAGTCTCCATGTCTCTGCCCACTGCCACTGAAAGCACACCTCTGAGGAGATAATTCACAAGCCTCAGAGGATGAACTGCCAAGGCTTTTGTCCCCAGATTTTGAAACTGGTGAAATCCACATTGATACCATATGGCTGCAGGGTTCCCAGGCGGAATATGAGTTGCTGTTCCTGCAACCTTCGGGTGGCATCATTGTGGCACTGCAGGAGGCCCATGATGTTTCAAAATCTCCCCTTCCCCTACTGCATCCCTAAACCAGCCCAGTTCGTCCCCTCCCCCCACTGCACCACACAACCAGCCCAGCTCTTCCCCCCCACCCACTGCATCCCAAAACCAGTCCAACCTGTCTCTGCCTCCCTAACCGGTTCTTCCTCTCACCCATCCCTTCCTCCCACCCCAAGCCGCACCCCCAGCTACCTACTAACCTCATCCCACCTCCTTGACCTGTCCGTCTTCCCTGGACCGACCTATCCCCTCCCTACCTCCCCACCTACACTCTCTCCACCTATCTTCTTTACTCTCCATCTTCAGTCCGCCTCCCCCTCTCTCCCTATTTATTCCAGTTCCCTCTCCCCATCCCCCTCTCTGATGAAGGGTCTAGGCCCGAAACGTCAGCTTTTGTGCTCCTGAGATGCTGCTTGGCCTGCTGTGTTCATCCAGCCTCACATTTTATTATCTTGGAATTCTCCAGCATCTGCAGTTCCCATTATCTCTGATACTATTTCAACCTTGATGGGTAGTCTCTTTAGAATAGGCTTGGTGACTTTTCAAATGCCAGGAGACTGGTGATCCCCTTGACTATGTATCAGATTCAGACTAAAGTCAGAATAGGAGAAATCCATGTCAAAGAGGTTGTTAAATTGTTGTGATCAGCTTTCTTTGTGGCCAGCAGCAAGTAACCCTGCTGTAATGCTGACTACTGTATCTGGATTCACATGAAACTGATATTGTTCCTTCATAAAAATGATCTCATCTATGCTGTGATATAAATCCAGCTAATGTTTATGAAGAGGGGCAAGATTGAAACAAGCAGCTATTTTGGATTCAAAATTACAGGTGTTCCCTCGGTTATTTGCAGATGCATGGGAAGTGTTTTCCGTTTTATCCTTTGTGTGTCCAAGGAATTATGGTAAATTGTACAAATATTTGAGTGCCCTTCATAATTGCCTTCTATTTTTAGCTCACTGAATTCCCCTCACCCATAGTTGAAGGGATTTAGGCTAGACTAATAAACAACCTCACTCTCCTACGTATCCTCAGTAAAACGAGAAACTTGTCAACAAGGAAATCAAAAGCATAAATTTTTTCTCTCCCTCATGTGACAGGTTCAGCCTTTGCCACACAGGTCAGCTCTTTTCTGTACCAGACCTTACAGCCTCAGAAAGTATCTGTGGATCTTCAGCTATATCAGTTTTTAAAAAAATGTGATCAACACTGCAGTGTTGAAAATATCATGTCAATCCATGGGTAACTCAATCTCAACTAGTATAATATTACAGTCTGACCTTGCATGAGTTACATTTGAAATTGTGCATATATATTTCATGACATGTGCTCATCAAAAATTACAATCATGCCACCTTTCTAAGCAGTGAAATAAATCTCACAATTCTGCCTGCAGCACATTCATGAACTTCACAGAGTCACATTCTAATTAGTTTCATATCAATCACCCTGAGCTGAAATTCAAATTCTTACTTATTAACACTTGGAATACTGAATCACACCAAGTGCCAAATGTATTACAGCTTCTTCATACTCACTCGACAATATGATAATGAAGTTCAAAAGGGAGGCTTATAACTCTCACAACTGTACTCACAGTATAGCATAAAAGGATGTAGATAAGTTTATGATTGTACTCATACGATAGTATGTCCCTATATCATTAGTGTTTTTGGAAAAATGCAGAGTTAAGTCAAGACTTTTATCCAGAGGATGCATTAAGAACAAATTAGAAGGTTGCAAGGAAATGCTTGAAAGGTTTCTGGAGGAGGTCTACACCTGCTGTTCCGGCTTGAACTAGCACCTAGACCAAGGAATCTTGGGAAAGAGGTAAACAAATTAATTGATTTAGAAGATAAACAAAATGATATCTATTTTTCAGCAAAGGGGCATTCACAGTAGAAGTAATTTGAATCCTGAATCTGGCTGATGGAATGTGGTCTTCATCCAGATTATTGTTCCACAGAAGTCAAGAAGTATGATACTAAGAATTTGTTAGAAATTGGGTCACATGGAAAGTTATAGAGGATGAGAAAGGACAAATAAAACATTGTATCTTGCATTCACTCTGCGTTTCTGATGCCCAGCAGTGCCTCACTGAGGGCTAGAAACCATAGGTAGTTGGCTGAGGAAGAGACAGAGGAAAGTGCTGCTTCCTGTTCTGTTCTGTTTGTGCCTATCTTACTGTCTAACAAATTGCAGGAACTTATCATAGAATTCCTACAGTGTTGGAAACAGGCCCTTTGGCCCAACAAGTCCACACCAACCCTCAGATCATCCCGCCCAGACCCATCCCCCTATAACCCACCTAATCTACACATCCCTGAACAGTATGGGCAATTTAGCATAGTCTATCCACCTAGCCTGCACATCTTTGGACTGTGGGAGAAACTGGAGAAAACCCACACAGACAAGAGGAGAATGTACTAACTCCACATAGACAGTCGCCCGAGGGTGGAATTGAACCAAAGTTCCTGGCGCTGTGAGGCAGCATAGCTAACCACTGAGCTCAGTTTTGCTGAAATGTGTTTGTCTATCTGTGTAAACACAAAGTAGTGGGAGATTACTGCAGAATGATTAAAAGATGGCAAACTAAATTGGAGAGTCTTCAGAAAATATTTACCATGATGTTGCCAGAACTGGAGCGTTTGAGTTATAAAAATAGGTTGAGACTTCTTTCATTCGAGCATAGTAGGTTGACCTTATAGGGATTTATAAAATCATGAAGGGAATATTTTTAAGGTGAATACCAGAGAATTTTTTTCCCTAGGGTGGATAAGTTTAAAACTAGGGGGCGTATTTTTAAGATGAGAGGAGAAAGATTCAATAGGCCTGAGGGGCAACCTTTTCACACAGAGGCTGGTTCATGCGTGGAATGAACTGCCAGAAGAAGTGATGGGTGCAGGTACAGTTACAACGTTTAAAAGACATTTGGATAGGTACATGAAAGGTTTAGAGGGATATGGACCAAATGCAGGCAAATGGGACTAGTTTTAGTTTGGGAAACTTGGTCAGCATGGACAAGTTAGATTGAAGGGTCTGTTTTGTACTATATGACTCTTTAACTCTAGTATCACGATATCTTTTCTCTATCAAACGTTATGCTTTGAGGATTTTGATGCCTTTGCGCTTCAAGTAAATGAATTCGCAGTCCAGAACTCACTGTTGGAAAAATATTCCCTATAAATATTGTAGGGATGCAGTCAGAACATGGTCAACTACTATCAATACTAATCTTCTCTCTCTCATACACCTTCTGACATAACACAGAAGATAATAAGATAATAGAGAAGCACTTTGTGAAATTTAAAAGTTGAATTTAATCTTTTCCCTGTACCTTCTGTCAACATCAATACACAGCACAATCTTTTGTGCTGCAATTGTAATCTATTCTTTGAGATAGAGAGCAGCTTTGGGCAGCAAATTAATATTCATCAGTGAACTTAAATGGGTTTCTGGCACTCATTCATGTAGGCATTCCAAGGTAATAAGAGTACACCAGAAAATAGCTGACTTGAGATAGCGAAACAAGGTTAAAGAGAACACTCCTTCTCTGGTTGTACAGGCAAGCCCAAAGGATAAACTGAGTAAAGCAACATTAGACCCATGAGCAACACTTGATTCATTGGAGTAAATATTTTGCTTTATTGTGAAACATTCTTTTAACACCATTAGTGAGATTGGTTTGCTGTCACATACTTTAGGAGCATGACTGCTGCTGGAAGAGGCTGGAGAGAAAAAATAAGAATACCTATACAGGCAAGACAGCACATGCTAATTGAACACTGAGAATGCTCATCTACATCCTGGAGTGGAGTCTTCCACCTGAACTTAGATAGATTTGATGCTTAAACATTCAGTGAGAGCTTTTGTTCCAATTCATTTGTGGGATGTGAGTGCATTGGCTGGGCCAGCATTTAATGCCTATTCCTTCAATGCCCTCCCAGAAGGGAAAACCAATAAAACTTATGAATACATATATTGGTCTGACTTGTATTATATAACTCAGGGCTGTGCTCCACTATGACCATTGATTTCCAAATATTGCTGTATTTGTTTATGATTATGTACTGAAAAAGGTGGTGGTGAACTGCCTTTCTGAAGTGTCCTAAAGGGAGCTTACGT
This sequence comes from Stegostoma tigrinum, assembly GCF_030684315.1. Classification (NCBI taxonomy): domain Eukaryota; kingdom Metazoa; phylum Chordata; class Chondrichthyes; order Orectolobiformes; family Stegostomatidae; genus Stegostoma; species Stegostoma tigrinum. Next base: position 86,900,598 of record NC_081356.1, read on the forward strand.
ATATGTTGCCATTGCGATTTTAGATGGTAGAAGTCATGCATTTTGAAGGTGCTCTTAGAGGAAGCTTGGCAAGTTGCTGCTCTGCACCTTGTAGATGGTATGCACTGCTGCTACTGTATAGCAGTGGTGAAGGGAGTGAATGTTGAAGGTGCTGGATGTGGTAACAATCAGGCTGGCTGCTTTGATCTGGATGGTGTTGAGATTCTTGCATGTCATTGGAGCAGCACTGATCCAGGCAAGTAGTAAATATTCCACTGCACTCCTGATTTGTACTTTGTGGATGGTGGACAGGTTCTGGGGAGACATAGGGTGAGTTACTTGTTGTTTTGGACTGTGGGGAACTGGAGTCAATATTTGGCATCAAACGTAACAATCTCTGAGATTGAGCTAAAGAGGGGATCAGGAGATGATTGAGTTGATTATTTGGAAGATATCTGTGACAGAAATAGTCCAGCATTTCCTTGGGAATCCCAATTTGGCTCTTCCTCAACTTTCAGGAAACAAATCAACGCTTAAGACTATTCTAATATTCATCTGATTCTGAAACAAAGAACTGCAGATCCGAAATAAGCATCAACAGAAATTGCTGGAGAAACTCAGCAGGTCTGGTCGCATCTATGGAGAGAAAACAAAGTTAATGCTTTGAGTCCTATGGCTCTTCTTCAGAACTGAGTTGTTTTTCTGATGGATTTTGCCACACCCACTGCAATTTCTGTTTTGTTTATGTCCACCTGATTCTGACAACATGTTCCACGCATTTGGTCCCACGTGCAACTGGCACTGCCAGGATTTAAAATCATAAAAGACCCCGTCCTGTGAATATTTAGGAGATTCACACCAAGGGGCCACAAGCCTCCCAAAATTAGAGTTTAAAATTGTAGCTGATAGGTTTGCCCGAAAAGAGTGTCATTGTCTCTGCCCCTACCTTAACTTGCTGCTCACATGCATGTGAACGTGTGGAATTTAGGTGAGAACAGGTTTGGTGTCTGCTTGGATGCCTCTGTGCTCATGTGCCTATGTGCCTGTGTGAGAAGAATATCCTGGGTTTGTTAATAGCATCTGCTTGCAGTTTGCAAATATATCCCAGTGGGAATCAGTAATTTCTGAAGCTGAAAAGTGAAAACTGGGAAAGAACTAAAAAGATTGGAAGCAGTATAATATCTTTCCTGCAGACATTATTGCATTTTTTCATAGAAAATGTCATATTATCAAGTGAACAAAATATGCAGGGAGATGAGAAACAAGAGGCTATGTGCTTTTCTAAGCAGTGAAAAAGAAGCTGCAAAGTTGAAACATAATCATTTCTTGAGATTTGATGTTAAGGAGTTAATTACAGTGACACACAGGAGACCTCTGCTGTTTTATGTTAAAACAGAAGTTCTTTCCAAATATACTTTTGTTGCAAACTTTGCCTATAACATATGGATCATAATTCAAGACAATATTGTGTTTCAGAAAAATAATAAACCTTATCCTAATTAAGAACACAAGCAGTTTAAAATACTTGCATTTGCAAATGTGAGTAAAATTTTTCAAGTTTTCACTGATGAGCAATGCAAAGTACTGTCGCTTTTTAAAACTCAGTGTGATTCCAGGTAGGACTTAAATCCTATTTCATGTCTGGTTCATCCTTTGCTGCAAACAATTCTACTACGAAGTGATTTATACTGGGTAATAAATATCAATCACCATTTCATTTTCACAGTGTCATTGTTTCCACAAGTACCCAGACCCATTAATTCCAATTGCTTGACTCCTGTTCGGTCTTGGACTGTTAAGTACCCTGTTATGCTAACAGTAAACAATGGTAACAATTGCTGTTTCTCAACCAACCTGAATCTGAGGGTTAAATGCTTTGTTATTTTTCTTTAAGCAAGTGCCTTAGAAGCAGATTTTCAGTGGTATTGCTCCCACTGTGCATCATTTCTCAGTGCTCTGCCAGAGTGTCCAACTACAGAGGGATCAGAGACAAAATCTTTTGAAATTGCCTTTTGCTCCCACCTCTCTTCTTTAGCTTCGGAACAGACTTGACATTAAAGGAGAATGCCCTCCTGCAGCTGGGTGACCCTGGCTTTTGGTTTTGGAAATCTCTTTTTAACTCACCCCTCCCTCACTCTATACATGACCTATTGATAGAATGTGGCTGCATTCTAATTGAGACAGTTGGAGGATTTGATTTGTACACTGGTGTGAACAATGAACTATTTCAATGTGTTTGTAACATCAAAATAAGCCTACTGAGAATCATTTCTTTCATATAGTAAGCTTCTTAGGGACTAAATAGATTGATAAAAGCCCATGTTAAATAGCATCAATAGTCTATTGCTTCAACAAAACCATGAGAATGATTAGAAAAAGGACTAAAAGTGGACAAAAATCAATGACCCTGCTGAAAAATACTCTTTATTGTGATATACCCTTTTATGAAAAGATTTATTTCACTTTCACTTTGTGCAGACTGGTTCATACAGATTTTATTTAGTCATTTCCAGTGTAAGATATAAGTTGTTGATAAATAGTTGGATATGGATTTCGGCATAGTGATGGGTCCGTGCAGAAATTTTTATTTAGTAAACTTTTTCTCTGACTCCTTAAGAGCAACTGTTATGGCACTGGATATTTTCTGCCAATACTATGCTGCCTCTAGTCAGACAAGACTTCTTTTTAATATATTCATGGAATGTATGTACTACTGGCAAGCCAGCATTTATTTCCCATGCATTTGTTTAATTCATTGAAGAGAGTGGGGGCAACACTAGCTGAGTGAGCATTTATTTTCCATCTTTAATTGCCGTTGAGAACATGGTGGTGAGCTGCCTTCCATAAACACTGCAGCCCATGCAATTTAGATAAACATTTTGCTGTTGGGAAGGAAGTTCCAGATTTTTCACTCAGCAGTAATGAAGGAATGGTAATACTGTCCCAAGTTAGGTTGGCATAAGGCACGGAGAGAAACTTGGGATCACAAGCACTGAGGTAGAATGAGAGGATTTCAGTTCTTTAAATCAATCAGTAAAAACATTGGCTAGGTCCTCCATATCATGCACACAGATGGTGGTGTTCTAATGCATCTCCTCCCATTGTCCTTTGAGGCGGTGGAGGCCACACGTTCGGAAGTTGCGTCTAAAAAGAGTGTAGTGAGTTGGCTAGTAAATTTTGCAGATGATACACATTACTGCCCACTTTGCAGTGATTGTGAACAGACTGAATATTTAAGGTGATGGATGGGATCAATTGAATGGGCTGCTTTGTACTGGATAGTATCAATGTTCATGAGTGTTGTTGTACTTACAGTAATCTAAGCAGGTGGAGAATATTCCTTTACACTCCCTACTTCTGCCTTTAGATTCTGGGAAGTCACAGAGTTCCTCACCTCTGACCTATTCTTGAAGCCACAGGCCCAATGACTGGCCCAATTAAGTTTCTGGTCAATTGTACTCCAGAATGTTAATGATGAGGTTCAGCAATGGTGATGTCATTAAAAGTCAAGCAAAGATGTGTAACTTTTCTCTTCTTGGATACACTTGTATGACATGAATGTCATTTGTGACTTAATCAGTCTAAGCCTTAATCAACCATTCAGGTATTGCTGCAAGCGAACACAGATTACTTTCATAACTGATCAGTTGCGAATTGTGTGTGATGATATTCCATCATCAGCAAGTTTCTGATCTCATTCATAATGGAGGAAAGGTCATTGATGGCATAGCTGCAAGTGGTTAGATCTGGTACATTGTTTCCAGAGTTCCTTAGGGTAATGTCCAGAGCTTGAAATAGCTGGCCCCAAACAAGTACAACTCACATGACATGGAATTCAATTTTTCCAGGACTTCTTGATATTTACATTTCAGGTGTTTGTCCATATTTGGGGCACGGAGTATTGATGCATGGAGAGACATGTGGCCATGATAGAATGTAAACTGAGCAACCATTTTTGCTGAATTTATGCTACATGACAGTACTGTCAATGTTATCCATTACCTTTGCTTCAATTCCCGCTAATCTTTTAAAAAGAGAATAATTTCCCAGTGACTAATGGAAATTACCAAAGAATAAGGATTCATTTTTTAAGATTTTCACTGCAATAAAGAAACTAAAAAGCAACATGGATAAAACAACTAAAACATTTAACTAAAACAAGAGGTTCTTTCATACTAACTATTTAATTCAGCTGAGATATATCTTATAAAACACATTTCTTATGTAACACATTTCTGGCATACATGTAGCATTGCAAGAACAATTTGAAAATAATTTGCAGCTCTCAAGCAGGATCACGTTTCCTTACAATGCTAGGTCAAAGTTTCTCATGTCTTTTACAAATTTTTCTAATCAGCTCAGGTCTTTCAGATCTGATTTTCACCATCAAGAACTATTTCAACCACTTATTTGTCCTTAAATCTCCAAGAGTTCTGTAAATTCTGCTCCCACCTTTCAAACAGAAGAAAAAAGCCTCTTGCAGGCATGCAGATTGGTTGTTAATACAAAACAGTCCTTCTACTTTTCCATAGTAGTAATCGCTTTCTCTATCTCCAGAATTATATTCCTTGCATTCCTCTGTTTCAAAAATATGCTATCCTTTCTATGCGAGATATGGTAGAAAGAAGTGAAAACTGTTGCTTGATATTCCTAGTAGATTTCACTTTCAGTTTCTATCCCATGGCAACCAAATTATATGCATCTGAACTGGTTTCCTTCTGGAGGTCTCAATTTTAAAGGAGACATTTAAAAATACCTATCCTTAGAAGTTCATAATACTGCTGATCTTGCATGTTGATTGATGGGCTGTTAAAGGAATGGATTGGATTTATAACGCCTTTTGGGCAATTTTCCACATTGTTGGTTAGATGCTGGCGTTATTCTCCAAGAACAACATTGTTATGTGTGCAATTAGTTTTAGAGCACAAGGCTTCAATACGTAGTTGGGATGTTTACTAGCGGCTTCTAGTTCATAAACTGTCAAATTTCAAACATCAATCATTAGCTATTATGAAATTTGTCCCGATTTATATTTATTTCTGAACCAACAGCATGAAATAAAACAGATTATCTCAGACAAAACAGAAATTGATGGAAAAACTCAGCAGATCTGCCAGCATCTGTGGAGACAAATCAGAATTAACTTATCACGTCCAGTGACCCTTCTTTAGATTATCTGAGCATCATCATATTACTGCATGGGAGATCTTGTTCTGTGTAAATTGGCTGCTGCATTCCCACATTGAAATATTGACTCTCACGAAGATGTGAAAGGTCCTATTTAATTATAAGTATTTCCATCCTGAAAATTATGTAAATGATATGGGACCTTCTTCATTTTGATGTTTTCTAATCAACCTGTTCAGAGATACTATTATACAGTGCTGGAGCAGGTGCTGACCTCCAGAGGCTTTGTCCAGAGGTAGAGACACTACCACTAACCACTTGAGCCCCAAAACATTCTTCATTTATGAATAATCTTCCAAGATTGTTTGAAAGATGCTAACATATTGAGTTTATGGAAAACCATACAAGACATAGGAGCTGAAACAAGCCATTTAGCCCATTGAGCCTGCTCTGCCATTCAATGAGATCATGGCTGATCCGATAATCCTCAACTCCACTTTGCTGCCTTATCCCCATAGCCCTTGATTCCCTTACTGATTAAAAATCTCTCTATCTCAAACAACTCTATACTTAATGACCCAGCCTCATCAGTCTTCTGCAATAGAAAATTTCATAGATTTACTACCTACTGAGAGAGGAAATTCATCCTCATCTCTCTCTTAAATGAGTGACCCCTTACTCTGAGATTATGCCACTGGTCCCCAACTCTCCCACAAGGGGAAGCAACTGTTTTGCATTTATAAAAACCAAAAGAATTGTGGATGCTGTCAATCAGGAACAAAAATGAAGTTGCTGGTGAAGCTCAGAAGGTCTGGCAGCATCTGTGAAGGAAAAAAAGAGTTAATGTTCCAGGTCCAGTGACCCTTCCTCAGAACAGAGTCCCCAGTCTGAAAGCTTTGTTTCTTTTCCTTCTGCATTCATCCTATCCAGTCCTTTATGAATTTTGAATGTTTCAAAAGGCTCCCTCTTATTCTTCTATATTTTAATGAGTTGAGGCCCATCTTACGCAACCTCACCTCATAAGTCAAAGTGAAAGTAAATTAGACAGTTTTTCTGTCATTTGAAGTTCAATTACTAATTCATCACAAAATTGGACAAAACAGCATGTATTCCCTTTATTTTAATCTGGAGCACCAAAGTCATGATTTTCTTTTATAACTGTGTGAAAATATTACATCAGGTCAATAAAATTCATATGAAAATCCTTGGATGAGTAAAGAATGTGCCTTGCGTGCAAGTAAATTATCTGCCATCACCCTTCAATAACTTCTGAAAAGGTCATTTTCACAACTATTTCTTAAATATGAGGTGACATATTCTTAAACGGTATCCCTTAATTTTATCTCCCTACAAGAAGAAACATTCTTCTAATATTCATCCTACCAAGTCCCCTCAAAACCTAATATTTCAATAAGATCACCTCTCATTCTTCTAAACTACAATCAATTTAGGCAAAATCCATCCAACCCTTCTTCATTATAAGTTCTTTATCCTAAGAAATAATTGACTTAACATTGTCTAAACCACTTCTAAAGCAATGTCATCTTTTTTCAAATAAGTTGCTGGGCAGCATAGGCATATAATTATAGCTGATAAATAATCGAGAGTAATAATCAATTTGAGTGTAAAAGCATAATGGCGACCATAACAATGTTATCACTCTCCAAGCAAAGTTCATTCCCCATCTGACAACACACAACCAGCAATAAAGCATAACAACCCCCTCCGCCAGCATTGTTCATTCTCCTCCTGCCAACATGCACCCTCTCTATTCAGCAATGTTCACCACCATGCCAATGTTCAGCAGGCCAGTGAACTGAAGGCAGATCTTAAGGGGTGTGTCTTCAGTTCCTGATGCAAAATAGGGTTTAGCTTTGCTGGAATTGGGCTTGCCACTTCTCCTTCCCGACTCTTTTCACCACTCTGTCCTTGCTGCAGCTGGGATCAGAAGTTGCATAGGACTGAGTGTAAAACGGTAAATTGGCCAGTTAAACAGCAGGCACTCCCTCCAATGACTGAGTGGAAGATTTCTAGGGCCATAATGTAGATAATGTAGGGCCACAAACCAGATTTACAACTCAAATCTTCTCACTATCAGGCTACCAGAATAATGAAGCATTATAAATCTAAATTAAATTGGGTTTGGAAGTAAATCTCGTGTTTAAGAAGAGATCTTTTTAAAAATAATCTATTATACATAAGAGTATTTTCTTGTAATGGCTCAAGTAATGAATGCACCATCCAGTAGGAAACAAATTCTTGAAAAAAAGCCCAATTTCACTCTTCCTGCTGTGCTGAGTTAACTCAGCCAGCATACCAGTGATATCCTACTGAGCAAACATTTGGATCAGTAGTTCGGAGCTAAGGGGGACAAAAATGAGCCAGGCTTCTAAGCCTTGATTGCTAAACAATGAATCCTGTTGGAAATACGTATTAGATGAGGACAGACTTGAACCTGGCTTAATTTATCCCATGATCAAATAATTTCCCAAAATATTAGTCAGGCCAGAAACTATTACAACAAAGAGTTCCAGTTTGAAACTGTCACAGCCATCTTTGTCAGGCTTCTTTGCCCTTTTCCATTTCTATAATGAAAATCTCAGAATTGTTGGCATTAATGTAAGAAAAACTATCATTTAATGACCCCTATTGTTTCTCTTTTGCATGAATACAGCTAACATTGACTGCATTCCAAACCAAGAAAATGTCCAGTGTCCTCTTGCATTCTTCCACACTGTACACTATTGAAATTTGACAAATGTCTGAATCTCTGAACCTACCAGCAGTCATACGTGCAAAAGTTAATTAGAAATGATCAGACAGTCAGCAGTATGTTCAACAAGACTGATGGCAGTTACAAAGCCTTTAAACCCTTTCCCACAGCACAGCCAAATCACTTTGCACAATGCTTCTGATCAAATATTTACTAAAGCCATTCATCTAGAAAGTCAGCTTAGCATATTTTCAAATGCTTTTGACATATTTTCCACATGGGTGAAAAAACAGTGGATAGCTGGTTATAATGCATAACCAAAATTGTTTCTCTTTAACCCATGGCCAATGAAAGGACAAATGTTTGAGGTAATCTGAGCACCTTTGAGTGTTTGTGCTAAGCTTGAAAAAAACTGGTACAATGAGTTACTCATTGCCTTTCAGCTTCTATGGCTTGGCACAGACTGATAGAGGAAAAGTCTCCTTGCTGGATGTACAATACTTGAAAATATGTAAACCAGTTCAATATGGTTCTGTAAAATCATGGCAAAAATAGCATACCACTGATTCAACACTGTTTGCCATTTAAATTAATATAGCCAATTACCTGAAAAGGTTACTGGTGTAGGAAATAAAAATACCACATTGGTGAAGTAAAGGGGTGTTTGATCTGAAATGGGACATTTTATCAGGGCTGCAAAAATGGAGCTTTATTCTATTGATTACATGTCATTCGTGAGCTTAACTGTCTTGATGCTGATACTGGGTAGCTGAATTAGAAAGACAATCTTTTTGCCCAGCAAAGTCATCCATTTCTTTGAGAAGAAAAAGCATTCACCAAACTATTTTTTCAGAAGAGATAGTAAGAACTGCCGAAGCCTCGGTGAGACCAACTGGAGGCTCGGAAACCGCTATGTAGAGCGCCTGCGCTTGGTTCACGACAAATGACAATATCTTCAAGTCGCCAACCACTTCAACTCCTCCTCCCACTCCCTGGGTGACATGTCCATCCTGGTCTTCCTCCAATGTCACAACGATGCCATCCGGAAACGGAGGCACAGCACCTCATATTCGCCTTGGGAGCCTATAACCCAATGGTCTCAGTGTGGACTTTACTAGCTTCAAAATCTCCCCCATCTCTCGCCTCATCCTATGATCAACGTGCGCCCTCCCCCCCATCCCTGCCTCCTTGACCCGTCTGTCTTCTCTCCCACATATCTGTTCCTCCCACATTGCTGACCAATCCCCACCACTCCCTACCTGCACTCACCTATCACCATCTCACCTATATTCCCCAGCCCCACCCTTTCCCCTGCCCCATTTCTGAAGTAGCATCCTGACTCAAAACGTCAGCTTTCCAGCTCCTCTGGTGCTGCTTGGCCTGCTGTGATCCTCTTGCCCCACACTGTGTTATCTATCTTTCAGAAGCACTGATTTTATCTCTCAAACAACTGGGCATTCCTAAGTACGTAATAAAATAAAAAGGATTAAACATACCTCAACAAATGCTTAAGAATGAGTTTCGTTCTTTGGAGAAAAAAGTCTATCATCAGTAAGTAGAAGGGGTCAACTGATAGACAATTGGTCATGAAGCAGGTTACGATGTTGGTTTTAATGAGACCCGACTGACCTCAGCTAGGATTGGTTGACCGTCATAGATTCAACTAAAATGCTGAATTTGCTCTCTGAATGAATGTGAATTGAAAAATGAAATCCTTTTCAGTAATTATGAAATTGATCCAAGGAATGCTGTAATGAATCAAAATTGGCATGTCCAATTTAGTAGGAATTTATTTTAACTACAGATTTAGAGCAACAAGAAAAGAAAGTCAAAAAGCTGTTATCTTCGATAGGTAATCATAACTGTACAGAGACATCGCGGGTAGTTGTATGTTATATCATCATTGTTTTCCCACATTAAGAACGTAACAAATGAGAAAAGATTTTGCCTCAGATGAAAGGACTGATTATTGTAGATATTTTTGCTGACCACAATACAAAGAGAGAGCTGGTAATCAGGTTCTGAAGAGGATACAAAGAGCCTGAAAATGGACATGAATGATGACAGGGAAAAAATTTGGCAGATGACTATAATGTGTAAAAATGTGAGGTTATCCATTTTGGCAGAAAAAAACTGGACATTATTTACACAGAGACTAAAGAATGATGCAGAAGGATTTGAGTGCCCTTGTACATGAATCACAAAAAAATCCACACGCAGGTACAACAGATAATTGGAAGGGAAAACAGAATGTTGGCCTTTAATACAAAGTGTATGGAGAATAAAAGTAGAGTGATCTTGTTACAACTGAACAGGATTTTTATGCAATTACATCTAGACTACCATATGCAGATTGTGTCACCCCACTTTTTGAAGTGACACATTTACCTCAGCTATAGGCATAAGGATTTGTCTTCAAAGGAAAGATTGAGCAGACTTGGTTTATATTCATTGGACTTTGGAAGTGTGAGATGTGACATTATGAAAGATATATGATTCTGGAGGTCAGTGGTCAGGGGGAAGGGAATGGTGGAAGGGTTGACAGGCTGGAAAATAAGAAGATGTATCCTCTTGCAGGGGAATCATGAATTAGGCAGCACAGCTTTAAAACATGGGTTTTCCCAATTAAAATGAAGATGGGAAGGAATATCATTTCTCAGAAGGCTCTTAGGTTCACATGGAATACAAGGAAGCATTATGGATGTAGAACTGGCTTGAAAGTAGCTGACAGAGGATGATGGTGGAGTGTTGCTTTTCAGATTGGAGGCTTGTGACCAGCTGTGTGCCACAAGGATCAGTGCTGGGCCCATTGCTTTACATATAAATAAACTGGATGTGAATATAGGAAGGATGGTGAGTAAATTTGCAGACGACACCAAAATTGGTGGTGTAGAGCACAGCGAAGAAGGTTACCTCAGAGTACAATGGGACCCTGATCAGATGTGCCAATGGGCCATGAAGTGGCAAATGGAGTTTAATTTAGATAGATGTGAGGTGCTGCATTTTGGAATGGCAGGTCAAAGCAGGACTTACATACTTAATGGTAAGGTCTTGGAAGGTGTTACCGAACAAAGAGGCCTTGGAGTATAGCTCATAGTTCCTTGAAAGTGGAGTCACAGGTACATAGGATACTGAAGAAGACATTTAGTACATCTGCCTTTCTTGGTCAATGCATTGAGTACAGGAGTTGGGATGTCATGTTGTGGCTGAATAGGACATTGGTTAGGCCACTTTTAGAATACTGCATTCAATTCTGGTATCTCTGCTATAGAAAGGACTTTCAGAAAAGATTTACAAGTATGTTGCCAAGGTTGGAAGGTTTGAGCTATAGGGAGAGACAAAACAGGATGGGGCCAATTTACCTGGAGCTTCGGATGCTGATGGGTGCCCTTATAGAAGTTTATAAAATCATGAAGGACACGAAAATAGTAATTAGACAAGGTCAAACGGGAAAGACTTAAAAGGCATCTAAGGGGCAACTTTTCATGCAGAGTGTGGTGTGTAAATGGAATGAGCTGCCAGCGAAAGTGGTACAATTATAACATTTAAAAGGCATCTTTTAAATCAACAGGAAGTGATTAGAGGGGTATGGGCCAAATGCTGGCAAATGGGACCAGATTGGTTAAGGATATCTGGTCAGCATGGAGGAGTTGGACTAAAGGGTCTGTTTCCAGGCTGTACAGCTCTATGACTCTACGACTCTAGTGATTGGAACTTAGCCCACTACACACAGATGTGTTCAAGATGACTGGTAAGTACAATATGTGGCCTGCAGCCTCTGCAAAATACAGGGCAGATAATGCTTGAATGAGATAGCAAGAACTGCAGATGCTGGAGTCTGAGATAACAGAGTATGGAGCTGCAGGAACACAGCAGGCCAGGCAGCATCAGAAGAGCTGGACCCGTCTTCAGAAAATATTTGAATGTTGGTTAGATGAGATAGTTGGAGATTTTTGCACTCTGTCCCCTCAATCTTGTCCCTGCAAGTTTTCTTGATGTGTGTGCTACCTTCCTGAATGAACCTTCTTCATTTTGTTCGGCCACAAGCTGGGGCCTTCTATGAATTACCCCATGATGTGTATGTTTAGCTTAAGAGCATCAGTGGCAGAATGCTACAATGAGGCCATTTGCTCAGTATACAAGACAAAGAATGGGGCTGTGAAGAAAGAAGAGACAAATTAAAGTAAATACAATGCTAATTTTAAAAAAAATTGTGACATCTAACAATCCATAAATGTGAAGGTATAATTGAAACATTTCATGCATAAGTTGATGAAATTCCTTTGCACTGGAACTGTATTCCACTCACAACACTGAAACTGTCATGTAACCCTTGATGGCCATTGCATTCTGTCATATTTGAGAGAAATTATGGGAAATGAAACTGACGCACAGTTCTAATATTTCAGGCCTGCAACTTTGTTATTATAAAACTAATAAAGTGCAGAATTATAAATAATTCATTGCAATTCTGAGCCAGAATTATTTTGTGTTGTTGCTGGGCATAAAGGGCAATCGTTATTTTGTTCTCCAGCACAATCATCTGCTACCTTAAGTGGAAACATGTACAAATTTATTGAAAAGACGCTTTTCAAAACTTAGAGCAGAGTTTCAACTTAATTGTCTGTTCCTAGCAGTCCTTGATTTTGAAGCTAGTAGGAGGATTTCTGGTACAGGGAGTAAACTTGATAGGTTGCTCTGCTTAGGCACAGACATGGGGGAGGGTGTCTCTCTCAAGGATCTCCTTTGTATATATTGGATACATACTTCAATGTCTGACCCAGTGGGTGAAGCCAACTGCTAGCCTCTCCATCAAACTCCCGCTTTGAGCTTCATCTCCTGTCTCAACTGTGCAATACCCCACACTTACACAGTTCTGGGTTCTGAAACCTAAAAACTGGGATTGTTTGTAGTGCTAGTCCTGCTGCATCTGGGGCTACAAACACTACAGAACTGTCAGCTAATCAGTGAGCAGCAGATTTCTGAGATGGAACTTCCGCCTAATGAGAAGTAACAATTCTGTCTGCATCCAACTAACACTCCTCAGAGCATTTGGGGCTGCCAGAATTAACAGGAATGTTTTCCTCAACACTACCAAGGGTGTGGTGAAAAATACTGTCATCAGCAGTATTTGTTTTAAACAATTACTAGGTGTAGGTGATGGCCTAATGATATTATCGCTAAACTATTAATCCAGAAATCCAGCCAATGTTCTGGGAACCTGGGATCAAATCCCACCATGTCAATACGTAGAATTTGAATATAATAATTTTTAAAAAGTCTGAAATTAAGACCTATTGATCACCATGAAATTGCCAATTGTCGGAAAAACCCATTTGATTCACTAACGTCCTTCAGGGAAGGAAATCTGCCTTCCTGTTCTGGCCTACATGTAAGCCACACAGTTGTACCACTTGCTACAAAGTCTCAAAGCAATGAAACTGAATGGATCATCTGGCATTGACCTAGGTACTGGAAAAGATAATGGTACAAACAGCCCTGTCGACCTGTAAAGTCCTCCTCACTAACATCTGGGGGCTGGTGCCAAAATTGGGACACCTGTCTCACAGACTAGTCAAACAACAGCCTGACATAGTCATACTCACAGAATCATAATTTAGTCCCAGACACCACCATCACTATCCTTGGATGCATCCTGTCCCACTGGCAGGACAGACCCAATGGAGGGGGTGGGTGGCACAGTGGTATACAATCAGGACGGTGTTGCTCCAGGACTCCACAAACTTAACTCCATACCCCATGAAGTCTCATGGCTTCAGGTTAAACATGGGTAAGGAAACCTCCTGCTGACTATCACATACTTTCCTCCCTGATCTGATGAATCTGTACTCCTCCATGTTGAAAAACACTTAGAGGAAACACTGAGGATGGCAAGGGCACAAAATGTACTCTGGGAGGGGTTTCAATGTCCACCATCAAGAGTGGTTCAGCTTCAGTACTACTGATCAAACTGGTCGAGTTTTAAAGGATATAGCTGCTAGACTGGGTCTGCAGTAGGCAGTGAGGGAACAAACAAGAGGGAAAAACTCACTTGACTTTATCCTTACCAATCTGCCAGCTGCAATTGCATCTGTCCATGACAATGTCAGTAAGAGTGACTATCACACAGTCCTTGTGGAGACGAAGTCCCACCTTCACATTGAGAATAATTTTCATCGTGTTGTGTGGCATTAACACCGTGCTAAATGGGACCAATTTCACACAAATCTAGCAACTCAAGACTAGGCAATAGTAATGAAATTTTGTGCTTCAGAACTTGCCACTCCCCTAGCCAAGCTGTTTCAGTACAGCTCCAACATTGGTATCTACCCGACAATGTGGAAAATTGCCCAAGTGTGTCCTGTACACAAAAAGCAGACAAATCCAACCCAGCCAATTACTACCCCATCAATTACTACCCCATCAGTAAAGTGATGGAAAGAGTAATCAACAGCACTATAAAGCAGCACCTACTCAGCAATAACCTGCTCAGTGACGCCCAATTTGTGTTCCACCAGGGCCACTCAGCTCCTGGCCTCATTACAGCCTTGGTTCAAACATGGACAAAAGAGCTGAATTCCAGAGGTGAGGTAAGAGTGACAGCCCTTAACATCAAGTCCTCATTCAACCAAGTTTGGCACCAAGGAGCCCTAACAAAACTAGAATCAATGGGTATCGGCGAGCAAACTCTCCAGTGGCTGGAGTCATACCTGACACACGGGAAGATGACCATATTTGTTGGAGGTCCATCATCTCAGCTCCAGGGCATCTCTGCAGGAGCTCAGGTAAGTGGAGTTGAAATTCCCATCAGCCATGATTAAATGGCACAGTTGACTCGATGGGCCGAATGCCCTTAGTTCCACTGCTATGTCTTATGGTCTTATGGTAGTATCCTAGGCCCAACCATCTTCACCTGCTTCATCAATGACCTTCCCATCATCGTAAGGTCAAAACTGGGGACATTTGCCAATGATTGCAGAATGTTCAGCACCATTTGTGACTCCTCAGATACTGAAGCAGCAGTCCGTGTCCAAATGCAACAAAATCTGGACAATAGCCAGGCTTGGGCTGACAAGTGGCAAGTGACATTTGTGCCACACAAATGTCAGGCTATGACCATTACCAATAAAAGACAATCTAACTACCACTCCTTGACACTCAATGGTGTAACCATCACTGAATCCCCCACTATCAACATCCTGGGAGTTATCATTGACCAGAAACTCAACTGAACTTACCATATAAATGGAGTGGCAAGAAAAGCTCGCAGGCTAGGAACGCTGCAGCGTGTAACTCATCTCCTGACTCCTCAAAGCCTGTCGATCATCTATAAGGCACAAGTCAGGAGTGTGTTGGAATACTCCCCACTTGTCTGGATGAGTGCAGCCCCAACCACACTCAAGAAGCTTGACACCATCCAGGACAAAGCAGTCCACTGGATTGGCATTACATCTACAAGCACTCGCTCCCTCCACCACTGACACTCAGTAGCAGCAGTGTGTACTATCTACAAGTTGCGCTGCAGAAATTCACCAATGATCTTCAGACAGCACCTTCCAAACCCACGATCACTTCCATCTAGAAGGACAAGGTCAGCAGATATATGGGAACACCATCACCACGTTCCCCTCCAAGCCACTCACCATCCTAATGTGGTAATATATTGCCGTTCTTTCACTATTGCTGAGTCAAGATCTTGGAATTCCCTCCCTAATGGCAATGTGGGTCAACCCACAGCATGTGGACTGCAACATTTCAAGAAGGCAGCTCACCACCACCTTCTCAAGGACAATCAGGGATGGTCAAGAAATACTGGCCAACCAGCAACACCCACATTCCACAAATGAACAGAAAAAGAAACTACAAGACAAAGAGAAACCCATGTGCATTAATGTTACATAATCAAGCAAAATCACATTACTGGCAATATCCATATTTAGTAGTTACATCCCTTCCACTATGTTATTAAATGAACCCTTAATCAAATTAAAATTATGACATCCCTAAATGACATTAGTGAACCAAATAGGTTTTTACTACAATTGATAACAGTCATAGTCACTGCTAAATTTTTAAATTGAATTCAGTTCCACCATCAGCATGGTGACACTTAAACTCAAGCCTCTGGAGCTTTAACAAAAACAGGATGAGCAGATCTGGCAGCATCTGTGGAGAGAAAGCAGAGGCAACATTCTGAGTCTAGTGGCCTTCTTGAGAACTGGTGGTAGCTAGGAAAATGTGGTTTTTATGCTGAAGATAAGGGATGGGGTGAGCAAATAGGTGGAAAAGGAGCCCCAAGAGAGAGGGAAAAACTGCTGGGGAGACAAGGGGTAATAGTATGTTCAGGAGAAAGAAAAGCTAATAATGGGGATCATTAATTAAAATAAAATGAGTGGAGTGAAGTGCAAAGTCATGTCGTAATAAAGTGAAGCTGCGTTGGATGTGCAGTAAACAGACCTTGTCATGACAGGACCTGGGATGTAGGGTTGGGAAAGGACACGGAAGAAGGGTTGAGTTTCTAAAATTATTGAACTCAACTTTGAATCCTGAAGGTTGCAGGGTCCCCAGAGGAAAATGAGATACTGTTCTACCAGCTTGCACTGAGCCTCTGTAGAACACTACAGAAGCCCAGAAAATAACCTGTGTCTCTGGATTCATTGGCAGTCGTTTGCAGATGAAGATGACTGTCTTCCACCCGAGGGTGGATTAATAGTCCAGCAATAATGCCACTAGGCCATTGCCTCCCCTGTGCATTTATCACACAATGCACATGTTGGAGTGGATTTTATAACTGGCAAGGAATTTCACTAGATGTACCTCAGACCTTTCATGTACCACTACTTGCAGTGGCTTCCGTTTGAAAGGGGGGAATCCACAATAAGTATTGATCTTAATACCGACGGTAATGCTGATAGGGGGCAAAAGCAGTTGAAATACAACAGAATCAGGTCTGGTACCAAATTTCTCTTTCATTTAACTTAAATACAGAGTCATTATGATAAATCTGAAACAATTTTGGCAGTTGGCATTTTGTTAACAAAGCTGAGCTGATGCACATTAAATAACAACAGTAAATGATGGAAATACTCAGCAGAAGCTATGATGACTTGGTTACTTAATAATGGGAGGGGCTGCCCACCAGCCTCTTAGTTACAGGAAAACCCTTCCTGATTAAATTAGGTGTATAAGGGGCTGATACAGCCTTCCCAGCCACTTGCAACGAGGTGTTAATAAATCTCTCTAACAACACCCATCATCCTGCGTCCACTGCAGTTTAATGGGGCACAGGGGTAAACAGGTGCTGGATGGCTTTTCTGCTTCTCCCAAAAGTTACACAGAAATAAAAAAAATAGAAGCAGGAGTAGGCCATTTGGCATTTCAAGCCAGCTCCTCCATTCAATATAATCACATCTGATCATCTAACTCAATACCATGTTCCTGCTTTCTCCTATACTGCTGATTCCTTTAGTCCTAATAACTATTTCCAGTTCTTTCTGGAACATATTCAATAGTTTGCGCTCAATTATTTTCTGTGGCAAAGAATTTCACAAGCTCACCGGATGATAAAATTTCTCCTCATCTCAGGTTGCCCAGCAAACATCACTCGATTAGCCTGCGGCCTCCACAGGGACAGAGCTCCCCATAGCCTGGCCCCTGGCATTGGGAATGGGGCTGCCACCCTCTTGTGAGCCTCATCCAAACCTATTCACCTTTGGTGTGGGATTGAAGGATAATCCTGGAACACTGGTGAGTGCAATGTTTACCAGCAGCCACCTCTCTCACTAGCAATGGCAAAATGAGGATGTTCCAGCCTGCATTTGGTTCTTGACAAGATGCACTTCCACCTGAATCATGGGTAAGACTTGCTCATGGACCCTTTAATGCTTGAAGAAAATTTGATTCCATTAGACCTCCACATGGAACTTGGAAGATTTCCCTGCCTATTCTTGATCTACAGGTGAAACACCAATTGGCCTAACAGAATCCTGGCCCATGTCGCAGATCAATGAACTTCATCAGAACTTTTGCCTTCATGCTGCTTCTGAAATCAAACAATCACACCTCAGCTGGAGTAAATTTGCTGCAGTAATTTTGTTTCTTTACCTGGCCCATTAGCACTCCCTTTGACTTTTGCACCGTTAACTCTTTTATCATTTAAGCTCTCCTGCCGTTCGCACTATTAGAGAAGTTTGTCTGTCGTTCTTCCACTCAACACCCTCCTCCTCCCTTTCACTTACTCACAACATTTTATTTGTTACCTGAGTTTCAGCATCTGCAGTTGTTTATTTTTGTACTAATGAATATAAACTTGTTTTTGTTAACATTCGTAGTATTTTCTTGCTCATCTTTTAATGAAAATGAACCCTAGAGCAAGTTTGTTCTATTTCATGTCATATGACTCTTTGACTATAACTTCAAAAGGATTTTATTTAAACTTGATTGAAACTCTTCAAAAACACAAACTCCAGAAGATAAAAGTACATCAGCCACTTTGGCACTAGAGCTTTTCTTTAATTCCAACAGGTCTCTGAGGTGGTCTAACTAACAAACAATCCTACACTGTGTTGACTGGTTGCAGAGTAAAATGGTTCATTTCTGAGCCCACATTCCTAGCTCTGCCATTAAAATATTTTGACAAAGAAATTGCTCAATGCAACTGTGAATGGCAAATTGCACACCATCATCAGATCTACAGCTCTCCCACATTGAGCAGTCATTTTACACATGAAATCACAACACTCCTATCTCGGGATAACAATCTTGCCCCTGGGGAGAGTTCCATTTTTCAATCAGTCGGAAGAGATCTTACCTGCCACACTGGCTGCCCTGCGCAGTGGAAACATTCCAGGGGGATGGTTGGGGCCAGACTTTCACTACTGAGGCAGGTAGCTCAAGTCAGAAAATTTCCCAGCTGTCTGACCCCTCAGTTGAAAGCCCTGTTTACCTCTTGTGATGCTGGTATGAGAGACAAAAACATGCCAATTTCATTATGTTCTTTGTCAGTCTCATGGATGTAGGCTGGGACTGAAAACAAGAAATTCCACACACCTACACCTACCAACTGTGACAACTGATAGTTTAATATTCACAATAGAAAACGTGGAATTTCCCAGCATGGGTAACAGAATTGCTAGCACAACTAAGGCATACACCTTGGGCTAATGGCTCAGGCCCTGTATACAAGGTTATTGTTAAGGCCAATCTCATAGCACATGGAACTGCAGAAGTTTCAAAGTATGCACTGACCAGTGAAGGTAGGTTTGTGGAAAAGAAGCACCTGGCTGATTTCTTAAATTCGACATCAGGAAATAGAGTTCATTTGACTGTTCCATTCAGCAGAGCGAGTTCAGTCCCTGAGTCCAGAAGCAGATTTTAGGTGACCACAGAGTTAGTTAAATGACACATTGGACTGGTTAGAAGGCCAGTCTCGATTCTCTGGGGCTTCTTCCCAGCTGTTCCACCAGCTGTTAGACTCTCCAGTTCTTAGGTCTCATATCCTCTTGGAGCTCAACAAATGTCTCTCCATACTAAGTCATGCCCCATCCCTCACACTTCCATATTTGCACGTTTCCTCATACCCTTTATGCCACTGCCATGCCAATGCAGATCCACCAGCACAATGTGTCTCTTTACATTGCTGAGCCATCTCCATAAACAATCACCCAGATGACACTGGAGCTCAGGAACCATTGTACAAATGAAAAACAAAACTAAAACTTTAATAAAGCCCTGATATTCATAATTTTAATTTCACACTTTTCACATTCCTGAAACACTCAAAAATGATGTCCACTTATGCCCCATTTTATCCCTGACTGGTCATGACAATGTTGAACAAGCCAAATATTTGAATGAATTGCAACCATTCTTATTTAAGTTCTCTGGTTACATGGTGAAGTATTTATTAATATTTGGGAAGACTATGCAGGACTTGCCAGCCATGCAGTGTCCATGTGCTCATTTCACATTGCTCCCGATTCAGTAACGTACCACTCATGAAAGCCTTCGATATCTGCACTGCAGCACTAATATCATGGTAATTTTTTGGCCCATCCACCATTTTGTGAAGCAGAATTCAAGCAGTGTAGAACTTAGAAGCTCAGGCAGTTGAGCTGAGCTTTAATGACATAATGTGCAATGAAATACCAAATGCCTGCTGCAGCTTGAAAACATCTTTGTTGAACTTCATGAGAAATATTTCTTCAATGGAATGATACTTAATCTCCTATTCCTTATATATTTCCAATCTGTAGATGATATATTTGCTATATTTGATTCCACAGGTGAATGTGAGAAATATCTTATGTGATTTACTCGGCTCCATGCTCTATGGATCAGTCAAATGAATTTTTTCTCCTGATGTCCTATTTGAGAAATTTGAGAACCCAAGGCTTCTATTCCATAAGACTACTATCACAAGTCAATATATGCACTGGGAAACCTGCAGTTTCAGGCAGTATAAGATTGGCCTTACCAGCAACCTTGTATCTGGGGCCTTGTACTAAGGTGCATGTAACATTTGTACCAGCTATTCTGACACAGACCAGGAACTCTCCTTGGGAAAGTCCACATTCTCTAATTGCAAATATCGCACTATTAATTGCTATAGTTGGAAATAGGTGAATGAAATTTCCTGTTTTCACTCCGAGCCTACATTCACTACATTTAAGAATATCTAATCGCAATTAGCATTTTTAAAAGTCATTCGCAGAATGTGAGCATCACCATCTAGGACAACATTTATTGCTCATGCCTAACTGTCAGAGGACACTTAAGAGTCAACCATGTTGCTGTGGGTATGGAGTCACATGTAGGCCAGACCAGATAAGGATGGCAGATTTCCATTCCTAAAGGGCATTAGTGAACCAGGTGGGTTTTCCAACAATCACAAGAATTTTATAGTCATCATTAGATTCCCAATTTCCGATTTGGGAAGGATTTGAACCCAGGTCCCCACAACATTACCTGGGTCGTTGGATTAATAGTCTAGCAATAATACGACTTGGTCATTACTTCTCCGAACACAATGGGCGAAGATCTTGTGCTTTCAAAGTAAGCAGTGAGAACGATGTTCAGACGGCCTTATTTATAAATTAAGTTAACAATGTTGCCATATAGGATTAACTACTCACTTACATTTTCACAATAATCAAACCTGAGGAAGTAACAAGCAACGTGGATAAAAGGGACCATGTAGATATGGTCTTAAGACTTCCAGGAGGCATTTGACAATGTGCTATATCAATATTTGTTGTACAAAATAAGAATATAAGAACATAGAACATAGAACAGTACAGCACAGCACAAGCCCTTCAGCCCACAATGTTGTGCTGACCTTCCGTCCTACTAAGATCAATCTACTCTACATACCCAACATTTTACTATCCTATATATGCCTATCCAAGTGTCACTTAAAAGTCTTTAAAGTATCTGACTCCACTACCACTGCTGGCAGCGTATTCCACACGCCTACCTCTCTGTGTGAAGAACCTACTTCTGACATTTCCCCTAAGCCTTCCTCCAAACACCTGAAAATTATGCCCCCTCGTAAGAGTCATTTCCGTCTCTGACAATCCACTCTATCTATGTCTCTCATCGTCTTGTAAGTTTCTATCAAGTCACCTCTCATCCTTTTGCGCTCCAATGAAAAAAGCCCTAACTCCTTCAACCTTTCCTCATAAGACCTGCCCTCTGGCCCAGGCAGCATCCTGGGAAATCTCCTCTGTACCCTCTCTAAAGTTTCCACATTCTTTCTATAATGAGGTGACCATAACCGAACACAATATTCCAAGTGTGGTCTAACCAGTGTTTTATAGAGCTGCAGCATAACCTCATGGCTCTTAAACTCAGTTCCCCTGCCAATGAAAGCCAACACACCATAAACCTTCTTTACAACCCTATTAACTTGGGTAACAACTTTGAGGGATATAAGGACATGAAACCCAAGATCCTTCCGTCCCTGTGCACTGCCATTAACTCTGTATTCTGCATTCCGATTCGACCTTCCAAATGAATCACTTCACACTTTTCTGGGTTCAATTTCATCTGCAACTTCTTTGCCCAGCTCTGCATCCTGTCAACGACCCGTTGCAACCTACAACGGCCCTCCACAACTCCATCAACCATTGTGTCATCAGCAAACTTACTAACCCACCCTTCTACTTCATCATCCAAGTCACTTATAAAGATCACAAGAGCAGAGGTCCCAGAAAAGATCTTTGCGGAACACCATTGGTCACCGAACTCCAGGCTGACTACTTTCTATCTACTACCACACTCTGTCTTCCATTGGACAGCCAGTTTTGTATACAGACAGCTAAACTTCCCTGAATCCCGTGCCTCCTTACTTTCTGAATGAGCCTACCATGGGGAACCTTATCATATGCTAAAATCCAGATACACCACATCCACTGCTCTACCTTCACTGATGTGTTTTGTCACATTCTCAAAGAATTCAATAAGGCTTGTGAGGCATGACCTGCCCCTTACAAAGCCATGCTGGCTACTTCTAATCAAACTGTGCTTTTCCAAATAAACCTAAATACTATCTCTCAGAATCCTCTCCAATAATTTGCCCACCACAGAAGTAAGACGGACTGGTCTGTAATTCTCTGGATTATCCCTATTCCCTTTCTTGAACAAAGGAATGACATTTGCCATATTCCAATCTTCTAGTACTACTTCAGTGGACAGTGAGGATGCAAAGATCATTGCCAAAGGGGCAGCAATCTCTTCCCTCGCTTCCCATAGTAACCTTGGGTCTATCCCATCTGGCCCAGGGGACTTATTTATCCTCATGTTTTTCAAAATCTCTAGCACATCCTCCTTCCTAACATTAACCTGCTCAAGCATATCTGCTTGTTTCATGCTGTCAACACAAACGTCAATGTCCCTCTCACTGGTGAATACTGAAGCAAAGTATTCATTTAGGACCTCCTCTGACCCTGCACACAAGTTCCCTCCACTATCCCTGATTGACCCTACCATCACTCTGGCCATCCCCTTGTTCTTCACATAAGTATAGAAAGCCTTGGGGTTTTCCTTGATCCTACCTGCCAAGGTTTTCTCATAACACCTTCTAGCTCTCTTAAGTCCATTCTTCAGTTTCTTCCTGACTACCTTGTAGAACTGTAAATCCCTGTCCGATTTTTGCTTCCTCAACCTTCATTAAGCTTCCTTCTTCATATTGACTTGATGTTCCACATATCTTGTCATCCAAGGTTCCTTCACTTTACCATGCGTTCCTTGTCTCAGAGGGACAAACCTATGGAGTACTTATAGCAACTGCTCCCTTAACAACGTCCATATAGGAGCAGGAGTAGTCCATTTGGCCCCTGAAGCTTGCCCCACAATTCTATAAGAACATGATTATCCTGCCCCAGTTCTCATCTTCTCTATTGCGCCAGCTCCTCATAATCCTCAACTCCTCAATATTAAAAAAACCTATCTTCCTCCTCTTTACAGATTTTTTGTGATCTATCCTCCACAACACTTGAGGGCAGAGAATTCCAGACATTCATTAACCTGTGGAAGATAAAGTTGCAATGATTCTCAATTTTAAATGAATGTCCTCTTATTCCACAACTTCCCCTAGTTCAAGACTCCCATGACTGGAATTATCTCAACAAAATTTACCTTGTCAATTGGGGTATCCTCAAAATCTTGCATTTGTAAATTTGATCACTCCTCATTCTTCTAAATGCTTGTGAATAAAGGCCTTACCTGTTTAGCTGCTTTTGATAAGTCAAGCCTGTCATTCCAGGTAACAAAGTGTGGAGCTGGATGAACACAGCAGACTAAGCAGCATCTTAGGAGCACAAAGGCTGATGTTTCGGGCCTAGACCCTTTTCTGATGAAGGGTCTTGGCCCAAAACATCAGCTTTTGTGCTCCTAAGATGCTGCTTGGCCTGCTGTGTTCATCCAGCTCCATACTTTGTTATCTCGGATTCTCCAGCATCTGCAGTTCCCATTACCCCTTCATTCCAGGAATCAATCTAGTGGATCTCTTCTGAACTGCCTCCAATACCAATATACCTGCCCTTAAATATAGAGACCAGAACTGTCCTCCAGCCTAACAACACCTTATCAAACAGCTTGCTTGATTGGCACCACATCTACCAGTATTCTCTCTCTCCATCACTAACACTCAAAAGCAGCAGTGTGTACTATCTACAAGTTGCACTGGAGAAATTTACCAAAGATCCTTAGGCAGCATTCTCCAAAGCCATGACCATTTCCACCTAGAAGAGCAAGGATAGCAGATGCATTGGAACACCACCAGTGAATTCCCCTCCAAGCCAACCGCTGTTCCTTCACTGCCATTGGATCAAAATCCGAAAACTCCTCTTAAGAGCATTTTGCGTCAATCCAAAGCACATGAATTGTAGACGTTCATGCAAGCAACTCATAGATACTTTCTCATTGGCAACTAGCGATGGGCAATAAATGTTTGTCAGCCAGTGATGTCCATTTCTCACAAGTGAATAAAAAATATAAATAAACAAGTCACATTCACTTTAGCTACTCTCTTTTTACATACCCAGAGAAGTTCTTGATGTTTGTTTTTATATTTCTTACCAATTTACTTAAGAGGTCTTGGCGTAACATGTAACATATTAGCATGATTAGAGGATTGTACAGCTAATAGGAAACAGAGAGTAGGGATAAATGGGTCTTTTTCAGGTATAGGTGCCACAGGGGTCAGTGCTGTTGTTTGAGTTAATCTATATCATATGATAGAGCAGGTTTGGGGTGTCACATGGTCTACTGCAAGTACAAATTCTTACGCCCAGATGTTTACATAGCACATTCCAGAGCTCATGAGAGTTTTACAGCTAGGGACACAATTAAAGTATTATCACAGTCCTAATGCAAAGAAACACCAGAAATACATTGAAAACAGCATGATGTCACAAATAGTAATGAACTTGCACGAGGTGATCTATTTTGTGATGTTGAAGGAATGATACTGGCCTATGGTGGAGGAAAACCACTTCCTTGTATAACTCGACGAATCTGCGATAGATAACAAGATATGGTTTATTGCATGTTAGGAACTAGTTACAGGTCGCATTGATATAATAGACATTGTTACGAAGACTTTGAGGAGGACCAGATGTGGGTCTTTGTCCTTTGGGATCTTAAGTCCTTCTATTGACAGTTCCTAATAGTGTCCCTGGAAGAATGGGATACCTTCTCAATGTCAATATTTTCAGACCCTCCCAGACTCTCACAACAGCTATGACAGGTCAGCAAGTAGTGGATCAACTCCATGATTCTGACTAAAGTACATGACCCACTTGCTCACATTGTTAGTTTGAACATTATATGTTGCATTATAACTGTAACACACAAAATCATTTTTTGTGACGCATATCAAGAGGTTTGCTATTACGTCTCATATAAGACATTAGAACGAACTTTTAACAACACTCTCCATTTCTTTTCTGCCTGAAGTACTTATTAAAAACAAATCGCTTGAATTCAATTATTTGCACAATAATCAACATCATAAGATTTTATATAGTAACACCAAAATGTCAAATATTACTTTTACTTGGAGCTCCAAATTATGTTTAAATCTTTTTGAAATAGTTAGTGAGTATAATTGTTGGTGAAATGTATTGATTGACAGTTATTAAACTATATAAAAACTGAAATCCTAAGCTTATTACACTGACTGAATTATTGATAATC
The DNA here is from genome assembly GCF_030684315.1 of Stegostoma tigrinum. Taxonomy (NCBI): domain Eukaryota; kingdom Metazoa; phylum Chordata; class Chondrichthyes; order Orectolobiformes; family Stegostomatidae; genus Stegostoma; species Stegostoma tigrinum. Next base: position 86,926,114 of record NC_081356.1, read on the forward strand.
CATTATTGACCATATAATCTTATTTCTGTTCAATATAAATGGTAAACTCAAATAACAGATTCTTAGCTTAACAGAATCACTGTTACTGTATATTCTTTCACAAAATTAAATCTCATAGGAACCATTGCAATCTTCTTTACTATAATAAAAGCAATAACATTTTATTTAAAATTGATTGCAGAGAGACAGAAGAGAATGTAAAAGTGTTTCTTACAAGGAAAGTGAATTTAAAACATTTATGATGTGACGTGGAGTGAATAACTGAGCAGAATAAGGAGCAAATATGTTTCAGCTCACAGACAGTAATTAAATATCATTGCTAATTTAAAAATGAAAAATCCAGCATTAAAATTCAATGTGTATGAATGAATGCAAAATCGAATGCTGTTGTTTGAAAGATATCATCATATCGAAATACCCAATGCTTAAATAATTAATAGAAAAAATTAGATTCAGCACTTTAATTTAATGCTGATTTTTATGTAGGTCTGTGAAAAAATAAATTGTGGTCCTTAAATGATAGAATATCTTCTGTACTACCAATTAAATACAATTAATCAATTCAATGCTGCAGCAGAATATGTATTACATCTAAAAAACAACAATGTTCATATTATGGATTTGCCTTTCAGGATGTGTCGCATGTAATCTTGTATTTTCTTACATGTACTTCTATTGTATTCCCTAACACTTGTGTTGCATTCCAATGTACTCAGCCTGGGTACTTTCCAAAGTAATAGGTGACAAGCCCACATTCTGGAACAATGGGCCCTGATTTAATTTGGTGATCAAAAATACAACAGGCACAAACTGCCAAACTTGTTAGTCCAGGGAGCTTGCTTAGAATGAAAATTGACCCTATAATTTAAGGTAAGTTTGTCTAACATATCCTGAAATGCCCTTATGACTAAGTGGATTTTTAGACTATTATGGATGATAGTTAAGAGTCAACCACATTTCTGTGAAGCTGGAGCTGAAGGTAAACCATTTCAGTCAGGCAAGAATGGTTATGTTACACAAATAGTTTTTAAAAAGCTCTACAGTTAAAATATATTTGCTGACTGCTGCCCTGATGCTGAGACCTCAGCTATACCCATCGAGTATATAAAGGAAATTAAACTAATGCCAAAAGCACACATCTGACCTGCACTGTTGTAGCAGTGGGACCTGTTCACATTACATCTTCCCATTTGAACAATTCTGTGAATGCCACTAATTGTGGACCCCAGGTTGACAACCATTAGGGTGATAAGGAAATGCAGTTTGTTAGGACCAGTGGAATGAAGTGCAGCTGAGAAGTCATCATAATGAACTGAGAGGAAAGGAATGGGAGTAATATAATAAAATGAATGTTTTCATCACATAGTAAGTTTCAGTATAAATACTTAAATTCATTCAGAATTCCAAAGCTATAAAAATCATGCACTTTATGCAAAGTTTAACATTCATCTGGAAGTAATTTGGTTGTTGAATATCTTATCTTTATAATAATCTTCAATTCAACCCTTCAATTGTCAATTCATCTCTTAACAAATCACTAAATGATAATTAACAGCATTTTTGGAACAGTCCATGGTGTGTTGACTTACACTTAAACCTTCCACCAAAGCTTGTTAAATTTTCACTAAATGCTGGTAGTTGTCACTAACAGTCACTCCTAAATTCTATTAACCTCAACACAATTTGTGTGGATTTGGGAGTCACCCAGAACAATTGAAAGAAAACATTGAGATAAATTTTCTGTTCTCCCCACCCCGGCCTTGCATATGCCTAAAGAAATTTGTACACCATTTAACTGTCCACCATTGTGAACTTGGCAATTTGCTGGCCAATTGCAAGATATCAGATCCTATGATGGTGCCATGGGGTGTTAGTCCAATATTGATAGAAAGGAACTAAAGAGGGTTGAAAAAGTTCATCCATCATTCTTCCATAGCATGCTAAATTGCTAAATTAACACTCACATTTCCCATTCTTATTACTGAATTGTAAATATTTATTAACATGTTTAGGAAACCATACATAACAAGGAATAATAAATAAGTTTAATTGAATTGGGATCTTAGTACATTCAGAAACTATTCAAGATCCATTTATGATTTATGACTACACAAGAACTGTTTGATTGAATTATAGTTCATTAGTTTTTGGCCAGGTATTTATTATCCTGCATATGTTTTCACATGTGTGATCCCAAAAGCACTATAAAAACCTAGCACACCAACATACCACACTTTGTTTCTGCATATGTATGGGAAAAAGCAATGGAACTTTTATGATGGATCACTATTTCAGCAAAGAGGCTACAGAGGGGTATTACTTTCATCTGGTGAGAGACTGGGAGATGTTTGCATTCAAAGAGTCCCTGATAATCATAGGTTGGATTTCATGCCTCCCCCAGGAAGGGATGTTTTCTGTAATAAACAGAGGATGACATTTTTGTGAGTGAACATTAGCAAGTTTATTAAATGTAACCAATTAAAAGCCATGGTAAAAGAAGACACCTTCTGGATCCTTACAGATCTAATGTCACTTTGATAGAACTCCTATCACACATATTCAGTGGTTATTCTCACAGCAAAGTTATAGTGAGCCCCTTAATATGTATCTCCTGCCAAATTATTTTACAGGATTGCATTTAATGATTAACATTTAAACATGAACATTTACCTCTGTACTCCTACCTTCCATGCTCATTCTCTATAAATATTACCATAACTTGAGATATTAATCTTCAATAGTATTCTCAGCTCCCTTGGAGGATGTGGAGGATGTATGCACAAGGATGTATACACTGAGATAGCAGCTTTTTTACAGTCAAGAACATTTCTGGAACTCAGTGAGAAAGTAGCTGTGCATCACTGTCAGTGAGGAAGAGATTCCAGACTTCTGGAACAGGATCCATAAGAAGTTCTCGCACTCTACTGTGGTATGCAGACTAGATGGCAATATGGTTTACTAAGCTTTTCTTTTTTCCAAGAAATCATTCTTGTGCTTCAGGTGATCACCATCCTTATCATGGGTTTACTTCCCCATGATATCTTCTGTGAACTTAAAGGAAATCTGTCTGTTTAACAGAAGTCTTTTTTTATCCCTGAGGTCATCGATCATTAATTGTTGCTGAACAGTTTTCTTGGCGAATAGTATGCAGTGAGCTACAATCTCTGAATATTTCATAAAAGAGATTCTTTTCCTCCCTTAATGCATCTCTTTGTTATGTCAAAGTCTTTGGCTGCCTTTGATTTCTGGAAACATTTTGTTTAGTCTGTCAGCCTTGATTGCATCATGTAATGGTTAATAGCTGGGCTTTTAGCTGAGATCTTTCAATGAGATAGTTAGACTGATCTAATTCTTTAATTTTGTATAGTTTGAGCTTCTTTTCATGTTTGTCTTTAAGTTTTGTTAAAACATTCTGCACTTCTACGAGCTACACAGCTTGGTCCTGATTCTCCTTCCTGAGAGAATACTTGAGGGTTTCAAAGATTGCTGGTGGAGTTCAGTAACAGACTTTTCTTGTCTATTTAGTAGATTAATAATTTTTAAATGTTGCATTATCAAATTTGGACATAAGTATATCCTTTCCTGAGTAGCTTTTCTTAAGATACTTGTCGTTATTGAAATATCACTTTTCCAAAGCCGAATGGCTTTTGGTGCTTGTTCACATCGACCTCTTGGGCATTAGGTGGTCTATTTGTAATCTTTCTTGCTGCATGTTGAAGTTTCCTATCGCTGCATTTGCAAACTGCATGAAAATGGCCTAACTTAAAGCAATAGTAGCATTCAGCATTGATAGCTGTGTAGATTTGGCACCAGTGTGCAGTCTCCCACAACACAATAGGGTAGGAAATGGCTTAGCGGTATGAGCGTTAGACTATTAATCCAGAGACCCAATTTCTGAGAAACTGGGTTTAAACCCATCATGGGGGAGATGGGAGGATTTGACTTCAATAACAATCTGGAAATCAGAGTCCAATGGTGATCATGAAGCCATTGCCAGTTGACATGAAAAATGTGCCTGATTTTAGACCATTAGTGAGTACTGCACACAGTTTCAATCTGCTGACCCAAAAGAAAGATGGAGTGCAAGAAAGCTGCATTAGACTGGTTTTGGGGTGACAGCACTGTTCAATGAAAAGAGATTATACGCGGTCTATATTTCTGATAATTTAGAACAATCAATGGTGATTTAATAATAGTTTCAAAGGATTTTAAAGAGCAGATATTGTAAAAATGATCATCTGTATAAGGAAACCTGGAACATGGGACTCAGACTTAGGTATCAGTGATTTAGGAAAGAAATGAGGAGACATTTCGAAGGGTTCTGAACATTTGAGATTCTCTCTCCCAGAGAAATGAATTTGTCATGTCACTGAGTAAATTCAAAGCAGAGGTCAATAGGGTTTGGGGGGTATGGGATTTAAGAGAAGTTAGGATAGTGCAGGCAGGTGGAAGCAAGGGAAATTATTCATGTGCATGTTTGAACAGCAGAGTAGTCTTGAAGGGTTCAATGGTCTACTCTGTTGCTAATTCTTTATTTCTTATGCTCTATCTAACTTTGTTATATACGTTTGAACATTGGCCTCTCTAGCTCTTTCTTGCTATTAGAAACTTGCAGCATCTAAGTCATGCCATATAATTCTAAAACAATTTAGTAAATCCTTTCAATTTGGAACTGTAATATCATCCTTAATCAATACAAGAATGCCCCCTTATCTTTTTCCGTTCCTAACATTCCTGAATACGTTGCAATGAGGAATACAAAGACAAAAAATGCGTATCTTTGTTTCTGTTGTATCTTTGCTAATGTAATCGCAATTTAATCCCAGGAAGTTATTTGTGCCTGGACGTCAACAACTTGAATGATTACACCATGGACAATGTTGTCTCTGTAATTGTTACATAGGAAGATGATCAGGTGTTTAGCCCCTTAAATTTGTTTTGTCATTCGGTGAGATCACTGCTGATTTGTAACCTGACCTTACGTATCCTTAATTATCCATTGATTAACAAAAGTTGGTTGATTTCAGTTACAAAATTAACGAAAACTCTAGCATCAACTGATGTTTGCAAAATGGAGTTCCAACTATCTACCATCCTTTGCATGACCAAATTTTACCTAATTTCCCTCATTAAGGGTACTTTCTTACTTACTTGGTCCAATTTTTAGACTACTCTCCCTAGTCATAAAACATAAGAATTAGGAGCAGGCATAGTCCATTGTTTTTGTTTTTCCTTTACCTGCTCCCTCTCCTTTTAATTATTGTCCCTGATTATTTTTGGGAAAGTGCTTCTAAGTGTTCATTATTCCTATTTTATCATGTTGTTGCTGGTCAGTGTGAATCTCATAGGATAGGGATATTTATACATAGTAGTGAGATGGTCCTTATATAACTGCAGCTCTGTTAGAAACCTTTGAGGGAGTAAACTGCATTGAATGCAGCCGACTTATTCAGATGGGTGTGTCGATGGTTATTCCAAAAGGAAGCTGGCTTATCTATAGAAAAGAAAAACACAATAGAAACTGACAATATGAACAAAAAGTACTGGATAAAACTCAGTAGGCCAGAAAGCACCTGTGGCAAGAAAAAGTGTGAACGCTTCAAGTCAATTCTGACGAAAGGTCATCAACCTGAACCATTAACTTTGTTTCTCTCCACAGAAACTGCCTGACCTGCTGAGTTCGCCAAGCTTTTTTAATTGTTATTTTAGCTGGCTCATCTGTTCCATTTCCTATCATGTTCCAGACATTGGACATAGCTGCAGGATATTCAGCAATTAATATGAGAACATACTGTGAGTTCCACTGAACAGGATGAAATCTATCAGCGTAATACTCATCTTCATAAACTGCCAAATTCAGCACTGATTATCTCTTCTAAGTCGCAGTTCCATGCATTACAGCAAGTGGCATGAGAAAAACTATCTAGACTTAATCCCTCTGCTCTTAGAGCCAGTCCTGCAGATGCCCATGAAGTTGTTACATAATTTAGAGTCCACAGCAATTGTAAAGATTTGTGACTTATAGCTGCTATATCAGGTACTCCTGCAGGCCATCTGGTAATCATTACAAGATGTACAGAATGGTCACAGAGGTGTCAGTGTTAAAGATTAACTTACGTATTTCAGGAGATTAATAGTCCTTTTCCTATACCAGGGTGGATTTTCATTCCTTGACTCCAATTTTCATCTCTGCCTTTTGAAAGATGACAGGTGATTCCTTTCTATCTTGCTATTTAAATCTCCCAAGCTATTTGGATCTGTAACTCTGTCTGTGGCGCATAGAGTTTATAATGCACTGGTTATGAAACATTTTAGCTTGGCAGGCAGTCGATGATTATGCATGATCTCAGATGCGTCACTGAGAAGAGAAAAATATGCATTATAAGAGTTTCAAAATGGAATGGTTCCCAAGCAACATTCAACTATTCATGACAGTGCTGATAGATAAGAATAGTAAAATGGGAAGTAGCATATCTCCCGAGACCATGCCTATTTTTTACTGCTGTTCAAAAACTGTATGCAGACAACAGTTTGATCCTGCTCCATTGTTCACTGGTGGACATCTACTTGCTATGATTTTGGTTTGTGAAATATACAGCAGGGTACAGCAGATATTTTCATGCTTGAATTTGGATAGTTCCCCTAGTTTGTTTCCTCTGTTTGCGTGTTCATGTATTATTGGTTGTAGTGACTGGAATCCATCACGATAGCCTAATCGATTTTACTATGTTACAGTGAAATGTATTTATGTCACCCATCAAAAGTGTTTTGTTATATGTAACCAAACTGCTAAAAGTTCATCTTCTCAAGATGAAGCGATGCCCCCACCAATAAGTAAATATCATGCCTTCAGCTTTCAAATATCACTTCCTTCAGTTTTTAAATTAAATTGATGGCAAACTATAGTTTTTGAAAACTGTACTAACATGGAAACATACAAACAAGAAACAATAACCAGTCACTTATCTTTTCAAAGATAATGGGAACTGCAGATGCTGGAGAATCCAAGATAACAAAGTGTGAAGCTGGATGAACACAGCAGGCCAAGCAGCATCTCAGGAGCACAAAAGCTGACGTTTCGGGCCTAGACCCTTCATCAGAGAGGAGGATGGGGTGAGGGTTCTGGAATAAATAGGGAGCGAGGGGGAGGCGGACCGAAGATGGAGAGAAAAGAAGATAGGTGGAGAGGAGAGTATAGGTGGAGAGGTAGGGAGGGGATAGGTCAGTCCAGGGAAGACGGACCGGTCAAGGAGGTGGGATAAGGTTAGTAGGTAGGAAATGGAGGTGCGGCTTGAGGTGGGAGGAAGGAATGGGTAAGAGGAAGAACAGGTTAGGGAGGCAGAGACAGGCTGGGCTGGTTTTGGGATGTAGTAGGGGGAGGGGACGAGCTGGGCTGGTTGTGTGATGCAGTGGGGGGAGGGGACGAACTGGGCTGGTTTTGGGATGCAGTGGGGGAAGGGAAGATTTTGAAGCTTGTGAAATCCACATTGATACCATTGGGCTGCAGGGTTCCCAAGCGGAATATGAGTTGCTGTTCCTGTAACCTTCAGGTGGCATCATTGTGGCACTGCAGGAGGCCCATGATGGACATGTCGTCTAAAGAATGGGAGGGGGAGTTAAAATGGTTCACGACTGGGAGGTGCAGTTGTTTATTGCGAACCGAGCGGAGGTGTTCTGCAAAGCGATCCCCAAGCCTCCGCTTGGTTTCCCGAATGTAGAGGAAGCCACACCGGATCAAGGCATCATCCTCCAACACTTCCGCCATCTACAATTGAACCCCACCACCCAAGACATTTTTCCATCCCCACCCTTGTCTGCCTTCCGGAGAGACCACTCTCTTCGTGACTCCCTTGTTCGCTCCACACTCCCCTCCAACCCCGCCACACCCGGCACCTTCCCCTACAACCGCAGGAAATGCTACACTTGCCCCCACACCTCCTCCCTCACCCTATCCCAGGTCCCAAGATGACATTCCACATTAAGCAGAGGTTCACCTGCACATCTGCCAATGTGGTATACTGCATCCACTGTACCCGGTGTGGCTTCCTCTACATTGGGGAAACCAAGCGGAGGCTTGGGGACCGCTTTGCAGAACACCTCCGCTCGGTTCGCTATAAACAACTGCACCTCCCAGTCACGAACCATTTTAACTCCCCCTCCCATTCTTTAGATGACATTTCCATCATGGGCCTCCTGCAGTAGCACAATGATGCCACCCGAAGGTTGCAGGAACAGCAACTCATATTCCGCCTGGGAACCCTGCAGCCCAATGGTATCAATGTGGACTTCACAAGCTTCAAAATCTCTCCTTCCCCCACTGCATCCAAAACCAGCCCAGTTCGACCCTCCCCCCCACTGCATCACACAACTAGCCCAGCTCGTCCCCTCCACCCACTGCATCCCAAAACCAGCCTAGCCTGTCTCTGCCTCCCTAACCTGTTCTTCCTCTTATCCATTCCTTCCTCCCACCTCAAGCCGCACCTCCATTTCCTACCTACTAACCTTATCCCACCTCCTTGACCTGTCCGTCTTCCCTGGACTGACCTATCCCCTCCCTACCTCCCCACCTATACCCTCCTCTCCACCTATCTTCTTTTCTCTCCATCTTTGGTCCGTCTCCCCCTCTCTCCCTATTTATTCCAGAACCCTCTCCCCATCCGCCTCTCTGATGAAGGGTCTAGGCCCGAAACGTCAGCTTCTGTGCTCCTGAGATGCTGCTTGGCCTGCTGTGTTCACCCAGCTTCACACTTATTTATCTTTTCAAGTCTCCTCTGCCATTCAATAAGATCTTGGCTGATCTAATTTTAACACATCTCCAGATTCCTGCAAATCCCTGATAATCTTTCAGTCCATTTGTATTCAAGAATCTGTCTGGTTGTGCCTTAAAATTCATATCCGTGGATTCCACATCCACTGCCTTTTGAGGAAGTGAATTTCAAAGACTCTCAAACCTGAGAGAAAAACATCCTCATCGGTGTCTTACATGTCTTAGATGTAAACCTCTTATTTGTAAACCATGACTCTGCTCTAATTATCTACCTGGTCAGGTTCCCTCAGAATCTGACGTATTAAATCACCTCTGACTCTTCCAAACTCTACAGGATATAGGCCTAGCCTGTTACCTTTCCTCATAAGGCAATCTACTCACCCCAAGTACTAATCTCATAAACATTCTCTGTACTGCTTCCAGTGCATTAATATCCTTCTGTAAGTACAGAGACCAGTATTGTATACAGTACCCTGGTTGCTGTCTCACCAATGTACTGTATAACTGAAACAGAACCTCTACACCATACGGATCAGTGCTGGGTTGTTTATTGTTTATGGCATTGATAATATTTAAAATATTTAGACGGGGCAATGATAAAAAAAAGCTTGTGGAACACGTAAAGATTGCCTGGGGCTTTGACAATGAGGAAGAAGGTCTCAGGTTACAGGAAGAAAAAGAACGATTGGTCAAATGGGTGGATCGGTGGCAGATGGAACTTAACCCTGGTAAGCGTGGCTTTGGAAGGAGTAACAAGTCAAGGGAGTGCGCAATGATTGGAAGGACACCAGGAAGCTCAGAGGAACAGAGGGATTCTGGGATGCTTGTCCACAGGTCCCTGAAGGTGACAGGACAGTTTAATAGGTTAACAGTTGACTTTGAGATGGGGTAAGCATTTCTGGCATCATTCCACTATTTGGGAAGCTTGGCGCATTCGAGACTGCCATCAAAAACTGGGCCCTGTTTCCGGATAAATGACATTCGGGCAGATTAAAAGCAATGAGTATTTCTCCTGACACCTTGTGGATTTGTAGCTTCCTTGGTTAGTAGGAGCCTAATGTTCCCTGTTGTTGGATAGGAGTCTGAAAGGGTTTAACTGAAAAAGTTGTGTAAGCATCACTCACTATGACGATATCCTATGGAGATGTGGGCAGAAAATCTCAGGATCTTAAAGAGTGAGACTTATCATCTGGTCCTCCTCAAAGTCACTGTAGCAATGTCCGCCATATCAATGTAACCTGTAACTACTTGCTAACATGCAATAAACCATATCTTGTCCATTACAAGACACTCTTCCAGTCAGACCAGGCAGTAGTTTTGCTCTAGTATATTAGATTCAGTAGGTCCTGTAATTTCCTACATTTAAAGAGGATAATTGTGCAGCAACTGTCTGCACAAGCAGCAACTCATACAGAAGAGTGAGCTGACATGTGAATACAACATAAGTGTGACAGACTGTGCACATGCAGTGCAGCACACTTGTGCTCCTGAGATGCTGCTGGGCCTGCTGTGTTCATCCAGCCTCACATTTTATTACCTTGGATTCTCCAGCATCTGCAGTTCCCATTATCACTCACACACCAGGAAGTAAGTTTACTTTTGAGTTTCTTTGTAAAATTGCAGATTACCAAGAAGAAAACTCACTTTGGTGAAAAGGTATATAGCAAGTTTTGCATAGATAAGCAAATTTATGAAGGACGCACACATAAATAGCAGGGCTATTGCTTCTATAACTCTTCTTCCGATTTGTATCTCAAATCAAAACTAAGAGGTATACAAAAGTAAAAGATTTCTGATTAAGATAACACAGTGTAGAGCTGGAGGAACACAGCAGGCCAGGCAGCATCAAAGGAGCAGGAAAGCTGACGTTTTGGGGAAAGAAGGAGGGTCCTGAAGTGAAACGTCAGCTTTCCTGCTTCTGTGATGCTGCCTGGCCTGCTGTGTTCATCCAGCTCCATACTGTGTTATCTCTGACTCCAGCATCAGCAGTTCTTACTATCTCTGAAGAGTTCTGATTGCTATAATGTAGATGGTTCATGCTTGGCACTCTAAAGACTAGTTACTACGGACCAGATCAATCTCTTGCAAATTTTAAACATTAACCGGGAGCCATATGCTCAAAAATAAATTCCCTCAAACTATAATAATCTCTCTGGATTATATTAAAGGGCTAAATATTATTAAAGACATTTACTGTATTTGATTAAGCAATTGCATCTTAGTTGATATTGGAAACAAATGGCTTTTATTAAAGTTTCTGCATTATGATAGTACTTAAAGAATTGTGAAAGCAGTTACGCAAATACATAAATAAATGAAAAACTGGGCCAAAGGAATGAACAGATGGCTGGCACACAGTACTGTTGTAGATCACAAGTTGTGTGAGGTGTGAAAAATATTTTGCTCAAAAACACTCAGAAAACCAGTTAAAACTGCTGAAAATTAATAATGGCACAGCATCAGGAAGCAGTGGGATACTGTTCTATCACCTAACTTACCAAATTCTTGATTGAAACGACAGTGATGTGTGAAAATGTAAAGCAGAGACCAAGTATCTCCTTGCATAATCATTCAGTATTGTTATTTGCCACTCTCAGCTCAATTATTGAAGACCTGAGAGTAAGTTGCCTCTCAGCTTGACCTCCCTCAGGTCCTGCCAGGAAATGGAGTAAATGAGATCTTTGGACAGAAAGAAAGAAGGGAGTACAAAAAAAATGTAGAAAAGAAAGTAAGATAAAGGAGGAAAATTTGGCATATGATATATGCAATTTTGCTAATACACTTGAGAACTGGTCTCATTGTAGGAAATCCAGAGGGCAAATGAAAAATAAAATAAGTACGGCAAAGAGAGAGTATGAGAAAAAAACTGGCAACTAACAGAAAAAGGAATCTAAGATTTTGTAGATGAATCTAAAGGGTAAAGTTACCACAGTCCTGCTTTCTCACAAGAGAGAGATGATTGAGAGTCACCATGCCTCAGGTGAGGAGGCAAGTTGAGAAGAATTGTCTTTTATGGTAACCTTAGCAGGAATTGAACACATGCTATTGGCAACTGCATCATGAGCCAGCCATCCAGCCAACTGAACTAAGCCACCCCTCGATTCTCCTCAAAAGACAATCACCAGAATTGACCTAGTGAACCTTCTCTGGACTGCCTCCAATGCCACTACAATATGTAATGGTAATTACTTAAAAAGCTTTTGATTATGGTGGGATCAGATTTTCCTTTCTACATTTTACTAAATAACAAGTTTTCTCTTTCCCACTAAGATTCCTATGACGCACTATCTGGTTGCCATGAGCAGGAAGGCAATGATTCTGACTGTGAAAACTACTACCTCAACTGACAATTCTCTTCAGCACTGGGCTGAAGTTCACTTGACTCATTGCTGGGATGAAAAGATTATCCTATTAAGAAAGGGTGAATAGGTTCAATTCATACCCATCAGAGTTTAGAAGAATGAGATGTGGTCTTATCGAAACATAAAAGATATTATGGTGAGTAGATAGTGGATACAAAGAGGATGTTTACACTTGTATCACGAAGGTAGTATTGGAGTTATCTGCTATACCAACTACAATGGTTCATTTGCATATGACATGCTATTTTGGTTTTCAGAGGAGAGTAGAAGTGAGTGATGATGTATTTTGTCCAGTTCTTAAATATGACACTGGTCATAATGGATATGTTGAATTCTTTCAAGGAGATGCCACTAGACATTTATGTCAACATGAATGACATTCTACTTTGGAATGTGTAACACAGGAGTCACTGATGCATAAGGGTTTTAGTCTTAACTTGAGCCATTCTCTGTATTGTTAGCTTGATTTTATTATGGAGCAATTAGATACTTGGGTGCTTCAATTATAATCAATGATATCCATAGGTAGATCCAGGTTGTGGAGGAGTTATTGCCATTAATTATAATAATATTAATTGTGGCATCAATAGACCTTTGTGTAAAAGTATGTGACCAAGGACTGTCTGATGGAATTCATTACACTGAAGGACCATATGAAAATCTATTATGGACAAGGACGTGTCTAATGACAATTTCTACTTGTACAGTGCCAGCCTGGTTATGTGGCCATGCCTCTGTGCTGCTCTGTTACTGATATCCATAAAATGTAGAGAGGCATGCTCCTCCTCCTCAAGCTCTACCCATGGCCTCAGCCTATTCTATGTTGTGGCCTCCCCACCCATGCTATCTTGTGCAATATGCAAAAATTATTTGTGACACCTTATTGGGGAATATTGGAGGGCTCCTCCTGAGAGATCAAGGCACTGAATTTCATCTTTAACACATTGCTGTCTCAATTTAGGGTGGCTCAGTGGTTAGCACTGCTGCCTCACAGCACCGGGGACCCAGGCTCGATTCCAGCCTCGGGCAACTGTCTGAGTGGAGTTTGCATATTCTCCCTGTGTCTGTGTGGGTTTCCTCCGGGTGCTCCAGTTTCCTCCCACAGTCCAAAGATGCACAGGTTAGGTGGATTGGCTGTGATAAATTGCCTGTAGTGTTCAGGGAGGTATAGATTCGGGGGATGGGTCTGGGAGGGATGCTCCAAGGTTTGGTGTGGACTTGTTGGGCCAAAGGGCCTGTTTCCACATTCTAGGGATTCTATGAATTGTACTTCTGATGGCAACATGACATTGCCCTCTGCCTCAGATTCCCCAAGGTTGCCATCAGCTAAGATCTTGTCCCTAAAAGCCAGTCTGGGATCAACTGGGTGGCTGATTGAGTGAAAGGATGTCTGGCTGATGAAGGTGCCTGCATTCTGAGTTGAATATCCTCACAAGGAGAAATGTGTGACACTCTGCAGTTGAGGGAAGCCTTCTTGTTGAAGGACTGGCTTCATTATGCTATTCGCCCCAACTATTCTCTTATCGTAGAGAGTTCCACATTCAAACTACACTTTATGTAAAGGCATTTCAGCTGAATTATATATTGACAATTTATTTTTTGAAAAGGCCAAGTTTTTAGTCTCTTTGGCTGTGCTGCACATTATTCTTGATTCTGTGATCCAGCTGTGCTAAGAAAAGATTGAGCAAATCTTTTGCTGTCTTATAGTGCAAAACAATGGCACACAAGAACTCCATAAGAGCATAGGGAAACGTTGGAATATTTGGGACTCTGGAAAAAGGACAGTATCAAGAGCGTCCACCCACCTTATCCCTCATGTAATTCAGAACTGAGACACTGAGCAGAACACTAAATCCAGCATTTGCCTGTAAGGTACTGGTGTCACAGCTTCAGGCCTTCTCTCATGTGTTAACTCAGGACAGTGAGCACTACAAAAGAAAACATACTCGGATGCAGAAATGTAGTCTAGTTAGTGAAGGGGAATGGGAAAAAGGCAGTAGTTTGGAACTGTGTAAAAATGCTCAGACAGCCAGGGCTGACATGTTGGAATGAACGGCCTCCCCCGTTCAGAATTAGTTCTGAGATTCTTGGATACAAAATTTAAAATTTAAAATATAAAAATTTTAAAATTTTGGGAGGTATTTATTAGCTGCAACAAAATAGTGCTCAACAAGGAAAAAGACTATTTCCTATCAACATATATTGGTGAAAATTCTCGCTTTCATTCTTACTAGTTATATTTGTCAATAGTTATTGCAGTGAAGTTTAAGGGCAGCTAATTAATAGTGCACTAGGCGTTATACATTTAAATATGGATTGTACAGAATATAATTACATTTTTACCGAGGTACAACAGGCCTGTTATGAAATAATTTAAATACTTTAGGCTCAAGTGTTTAGGAAACTATGTATCACATATTTTGAAATAGAAAAAATGTTATTTTTTCCTACTAAATTACCATTAAACATTGATTGTTCAGTTATGATGAAAGTCCGTAGCAATGCTTATTGTTTTAACAATGCTTCTCTCCAGCCTTCCATTAGTCCACCAGCAGTCATTCCTGTGCATAACTTATCTACGAGTGTAATCTGTCAGTGACATTGGCAATCAGTGCTAAATATGGGGTAGTTCTATGTAATAAGAATAGCTCAGTAGGCTGGCTGAGCTCTTTTCATATATAGCCAGCAGAGAAGGTGGGTGGCAATCTCATTCTGGGCTAGATTCAACACTGAATCACAGAAATAATGAGAGTGAGTTTGCAGAATAGATTTCACATAGGCACATTTACAATGAATTAACATTTGAGTGGCACTTCCTTTGAAAAATGCTTTGCAGTGAAGGAAGCTGCCTTTGGATTATGATGCTGCTTTACAATCCTTGTATGGTCTTCAAATGTTTGTTCTTGCTAATCAAATGCAATGTTAGATTGCTTTTGAAGTTGCTTGTTTGATACCAAGTGACAAACCATACTGATGGAATGTTTTCAGCTATTTGTAGTCAACACTGCCAGGAGTGTTAACAAACAACAAAGCAGTCAATGAGTCATACAGACTTACGAAAAAAACAGCCAGCTTCAGACTGGAGGCTGAATAGGCTAAGAATATTACGCGCAAAATGGTGGACTAAACTATATAGTAATGTAACTTGCTGAGAGAACACAGATTTGGCAAGCTTGCTTGAAAGATTTTTTGTGCAAAATACTACATTCTCCACTTCTTAGCCCTCAATAACCAGTTCTGTCTTGAGACCAAGGACACTACAAACACCTTGAAGCTGATTGAGTGAATGGCTAATTTAGATGGGATTATTTGGTGTTGGGACCAAAAATTAGATTGATTAAACATAGTATGTTTGAAAACTTGAAACCTGTTCAAGAAATGTCACTGATAATGGGAACTGCAGATGCTGGAGAATTCCAAGATAATAAAATGTGAGGCTGGATGAACACAGCAAGCCAAGCAGCATCTCAGGAGCACAAAAGCTGACGTTTCGGGCCTAGACACTCTGATGAAGGGTCTAGGCCCGAAACGTCAGCTTTTGTGCTCCTGAGATGCTGCTTGGCCTGCTGTGTTCATCCAGCCTCACATTTTATTATCAAGAAATGTCACTGCTGAGTTAAACAGATAACTTATCCAAATAAAAACCAAAAGAACTGTGGATGTTGTAAATCAGGAACAAAAACAAAGTTGCTGGAGAAGCCCAGCAGGTCTGGCAGCTTCTGTGAAGGAGAAGACAAAGTCAACGTTTTGGGCCTGGTGACTCTTCCTCAGAACTGATGGTGGCTGGGAAAACATCAGTTTATATGCAGAAAATAGGGAGTAAATGATAGGCTAAAGCCCAAAGAGAGAAAAATACAGTTGGACAGACAAAGGGGTTGCTAAGGCTGGGAGGGTGAATAGTTGTTAATGGGACTATTCACTCTCCCAGCCTGATTGTTAGCAACTCCTTCATCTGTCCAACTGTCTTTCTCTCTCATCAGGCTCTGTCCTATCGTTTACTCCCTACTTCACCCACCTCCCTATTTTCTGCATATAAACTGACATTTTCCCAGCCACCATCAGTTCTGAGGAAGGGTCACTGGACCCAAAACGATAGCTCTGTTTTCTCCTTCACAGATGCTGCCAGACCTGCAGAGCTTCTCCAGTAACTTTGTTTTTGGAACTTATCCAAATAATGGCTAAGAAATAAACAGTCAATTACTTAAAGAAAAATTAGCCGAATTAACAATGTTTGCCTTTTGTAATTATTTAATTTTTTCTTCATTTGCTTTCTTTAATTTCCAATTACCCATTCTATTGTGCAATTGTGTCCAAAGATTTCTTTCATTAGAAAGGAATACTATATATACTATTAAGTACTATTATATATATGTAAATATAAAAAGTCTATGTTGAAATCTACTGATTCATTTGGATTTGGGGGTGAAAATTTTGTTAATATTTTACATTTCAGCAGTTTCACAGAGATCTACAGCACAGAAAAAAAGCCTTTTGACCCACCAAGCATGGTCCATCAAATACAAGCACCTAACTATTCTCATTCCATCTTCTAGCACTTGGCCCATAGCCTTGTATGCTTTTGACATCTCAAGTGCGCATCTAAATACTTCTGAAATTTTATGAGGATTTCTGCCTCTACCACCTTATAGGCAGTGAGTTCCAAATTCTCATCATTTTCTGGGTGAAGAATTTTTCCTCAAATCCCTTCTAAACCTCCTGGCCATTTACCATAAATCTATGCCCCTGATCATTGATCTCTCACCAAGGGGCAAGTTCTTTCCTGTCTACCCTCTCTATACACCTCGTAATTTGATACATTTCTATCATGCCCCCTCTCAGTCTTCCCTGATCCAAGCAAAACAACCCTAGTCTATCTAATTTCTCTTCATAACTAAAACTCTCTAACCTAGGCAACCTATTCTGATAAATATCTTCTGCACCCTTTTTCTCATTCCTCCTATAATGTGGATTCCAGGACTGCACACAATATTCTAGTTGTTTTGTTTTAGACGGTGTCAAGCTTCTTGTGCAAAAACAAGGTTGTTGGAAAAGTTCAGCAGGTCTGGCAGCATCTGTGGAGGAGAAAACAGTGTTAATGTTTCGGGTCCAGTGACCCTTCCTCAGAAGAATGGTCCAAAAGAGTCCAGACCAGAAACGTCAGCTTTCCTGCTTCACTGGTACTGCTTGGCCTGCTGTATTCATCCAGCTGTACACCATGTTATCTCACAAATTTACTAGTTGGTTGTCAAGTTGATTTGACATTTTTGAGGTGTTATTAATCACTTCAGAGTGAAACATTTTTGTCTGACTCAGCCCTTTTACCCTGCTGTTTCACATGTTCTATTTGTTCTCCAGAATGCTGTAAAAGAATTTATTGAAACAATGCTGGATTTATAAGTAACTATTAATCATAACACTGGCACTTCAACAATCCATTGTATAAATACACTGAGAAGGCATGGATTTTCTGATAAGAATTAGGTTTGTTCTACAGTTTACATACTACATCCCTGTACAAATTGAAATGAGAATATTCTTTAAACAGTAAAACATTGGTGTAACATAATATCTTGTGTCAACATTCTTAAGCTCCCTCTATTTGTTTTTCAATGGCTGTATTTAGTTGTGTAAATGCCTGTTTTTTGCCTGATTAAATATTTCAATTTTTGCTGACAGTCTAATCCACATCTGATAAACTATATGCTCTGTCAAATCGCTGATAAAAGCAGTAAAAGCCAGTATGATAATAATATCAGGATGAAAACGTTTGTACTATACATTGAAGAAACTAGATTAGCAAATGAATACATTCCTAGTAATGCCAATCTTCTTGCCTCACTGCTTATCTCTGCTGGCTTCTATTCATCCAAACGAACCAGTTTAATTTGTATTGAGCAATCTGTTTGCATAAAAATGTGTTAATAAAAAAGATGGAAATACATACTTGAGAAGAATTTTGCAATCATGATTAAATCATGATTAAAAACTGAAGAGACCAATATTGGGGACATTAGATCATTAGAGGAAAGATATACTTAATAATATGTATTCCCTTGCTTCTAGTTCATATCTCACCAAATGGCAAAGTTAGGGCTTAAACTCAGTTGTGAATAAAACAGATGGATTATGAAAGACTAAGGTAAAGAGAAATTTGTTCATTAAATGAATTTTGAAGTTTCAAATTCACTACCCTAGATGATTGTGACTGCTCCAATGTTAAATATATTTAAGACCCAGGTAGACAGATTTTTTTTCTCTTTTAAGAATCAAGGGATATGGAAAACAGGAGGGAAAATGTGGTTCAAAGATTAGCCATGATCAAATTGAATGGCGGAGGAATTTGACAGGACACATGGTCTTTTCCCTATTTCTTATGCTCTTATGTTCTTTCATGGACAATCTTTCTTCAGTACAGACTATGTAACTTGTTTGAACTTGGCAAGTATTGCTCATGTGCTGTTAAAGAGTTATCTTGGAGTCTAACCCTAACCCTATCTAATTGGAAGAAAGATGCACTAATTTTCCTTACTAGCTGTGACCTATAATTAAGAGGCTTTAAACAGTAAAACTCAGTGTGGAGTCTGTGTACAATTATTTATCAAGTAGAACAATGACTGTAGATCTTGGATTTAGTAAATGAACAAAACTCTTACTGTGTGAAGTCAGGAAGTAAAATCTTTCTCCTTACAGTAGTGATGATACTACCGCCTACTCAACAGTGACTGAGGAGGTTAGTTCAGCAACTATGGCTAGATATGGCTAGTTTAGGTGATGAATGCTTATTTTCCTAACTCATGGGTATCTACAGGCACTGGAATCCTATCTGTTTGTACACTACAGTCAGACATTATGCATAATAAAGAATCAGTTCGAGGAATGTTTATTTACCAACACTTAAATTAGTGCGCAATCCATGGGCATAAAGCAGGAAACCTGAGGCAAAAGGATTCATACATCACATACTTGATTAATATAAATATCTTACATTTACCCTTTGCCATTAAAAAATCCCTAGCTGCATTAATAATGAAAAATGCCGCTGTGGCAGCATATCACTAACGAGAGGATTTAATAATTTAATAACAATGTAAAATAAAGAAAACAATTAACAAGGAACTGTGGGTGCTGGAAATCAGAAACAAAAATGGAAATTGCTGGAGAAACTCAGCAGGACTGGCAACATCCATGCAGAGGAAGCAGAGTGAATGTTTTGGTTCTGGTGACCCTTCTTCAGAATTGATTGCAGCTGGGAAAATGTGATACATATGCTGAAAACAGTGGTGCGGGTGGTTGTTTTGGTAAAGGTTGGGGAAAGGAGTAAGTGATAGGTAGAGATGGAGCCCAGAGAAAGAGAACAGCAATTGAGCAGACAAAGGGATAGATAATTGTGAGCAGGGGAGAAAGATAAACTGATAACTGTAACTATTGATGGGTGAAAATGGGTTGGCTTTGATGAAAGCAACCCATGTGATGACATGGCCTGCAGTATGGATTTAATGAGCCATTCACATTTCACTATAGCTGCTGTGTGTACTTAGACATGCATGGCTTAATCTTTGAGGCAAGCATATGCCACTGGCAGGATCAACCAGGTAGGAAGGGGAGAAGGTATACAGAACAGTGTAAAGTAAGGAAACCTTTATGTCAGCATGCCTCACTCAGTTATCTCCCTGGCTATAACTGCAGATCACAC
This sequence comes from Stegostoma tigrinum, assembly GCF_030684315.1. Classification (NCBI taxonomy): domain Eukaryota; kingdom Metazoa; phylum Chordata; class Chondrichthyes; order Orectolobiformes; family Stegostomatidae; genus Stegostoma; species Stegostoma tigrinum. Next base: position 86,945,936 of record NC_081356.1, read on the forward strand.
TTGGGGCTGGATTTGACATGATCATCAGGGCCCCCAACATCAGATTCATGTCAGCAACCTTGAAATGGCTTTGGCAGGCTATTAGTTGCAACATGCCCAGAAGGGATCAATGAAGAAGTCACCTCTGGGACCCCGTTCAATTAAAATGGTGGGTGGAACAGGATACTGACAAGTCTAATCCAAGTACTCCAGAGATGTCCATCTGGAAGCCTCACTCTGTGAGCTGGAGTTTTCAGCATAGACAGGTAAAAGTGAGGATGCTTCAATCTGGAGGCACCAACTGGAAATGTTAAAAGTGTAAAGCCATTGTGTGGTGACAGGAAAGTCCTCCACAGAATGATATGTACCTTCAGCTGTGAAGCTTCGAAGAGGCCTTGCTGGCTCCCAGCATTCGTCAGAGAGGCTGCCTGTGGGCAATGCCTGTGCTTTGCTTTTATTATAAAATGTACTTTATTCATAAAAAATCTTTATCTACATTCACTGGTACTAAGGCAGTTCTGTACAGTCTTTGTCTGTCAAGCGAAACAAACATTGAAATTTCACATTCCATTCAATTGCAAAAACCCAAAGGCATTTCTTAGTCATGCAGGACACTATTTACATAGATTGAAGCATCAGAGAGACTGATAACTGAACAGACCCCGTTAAACTTTGGCAGAAAGACCTCAGACCTCAGACCTCAGGTCTTTGCCCAGTACATCTTGATGACAGCAGTCCCAAATTTTAGTGCATCCTTCAGTACATAGTCCTGGACCTTGGAATGTGCCAGTCTATGACACTCAGTCAAGGTCAACTCCTTGCTCCGGAAGACCAATGAGGTTTGTGCAGACCAGAGAATGTCTTTCACTGAATTGACAGTCCTCCAGGCACAGGCTGTATTTGTCTCAGTGTATGTCCCAGCGAGCAGTCTATACAGCACAGAGTACTGAGTCATGGAGCTACTGAGGGCAATCTTCAACAAAAACCATTGCATCTCTCTGCAGGTCTTCTTTGCAAAGACACATTCCAGAAGGAAATATGTGACAGTCTGCTTGCAAGTGCAGCTACTTTGAGGGCAACGTGCAGTGATGGCAGAGACTGGGCATACATGAAGGGTCTCACAGGTAGTGCCCTTATCAACACCAGCCAAGCTTTATCTTGGTGCTTTTCGGAAAATTCAAGTGATGAGGCATTCTGTCAAATGCCTTTGACAGTCTGCTCAGGGAACCACCCGACAGGATCCACCCTCTCCTTTTTCTGCAGGGTCTCAAAAATGCTACATGCTGACCACTTTCTGATGAGCTTATGGTCAAAGGTGCTTTGCTTTACAAACTTTTCCACAAAGGACAGGTGGTATGGAACAGTCCAACTATTTAGACCGTTCTGTGGAGCCATGGCCAGACCAATCCTTCATAACATGGGAGAAAGGAGAACCTCAGAATATATTGACACTTGGTGTTTGCGTACCAAGGATCTACACACAGCTTGATGCAGCCGCACATGAAGGTGGCCATCAGGATAAGGGCAGAAAAAATATAAATGCAAATTGTTGTTCTTAGGGAGTAAGACAGTCATGTTCTCAAATCATGGTTGGGAGATTTACTGTTTCGTTTACATCACCAATATGACTGGTTCCGTTTGAAAAGAGGTCGACAGTCAGAGGGCCAAAGCACCAGACTCAATCAGATGCTTGGCCTCTTTTTAATATGGAATTCAGATTGCAATATTGTTATGGACCAGATCAGACCCCTCAAAATATTTTAAGAAGGCAATCTAAATGCTAATGCTTTCTTATTTAAAGGCAAATCTAAGGAGTTGTGTTCCAGATGCAATTTGAAAGATCAAACTGCTTGATGTTAAGTAAAACCCAATTTGTTCAAACCCTATAGTCAAAATACAACAAAAGAAAGAGGAACTTAGAATAACTTAACGCTATAAGAGAGCTTAACAGAATAATAGATTCAGTAACTGATTAACTGTTCCAATATAGGAACATCCCATAAACACGCCCCCGGCAAAAAAAGGCAGATACAGAAAACAGATTCTCTCACACACAACACCTGCAGTAGGAAGAGAAATCCTAGCTTCTAGCTGTAACTGAGAGAGAGGAAAAAATAGCTTCTACTTTTTCAAAATTTCAGTGGCTTCTGTTTAAAGCTAAACATAAGAAACTAACATAAACTCAAAATCCTGGTCTGTGAGAGCTGGCCACACCCAGCCACGCTGCTTTTATTGTTCCAACTCCTTAAAAACCCAAAAAATCACAAGCTGTTTTCATTACCACAGACTGCTTTGCACCTCTCATTCAATCTCTCTCTTAAAAGAAACCAGGACAAAATACACCTCTTAAATCCACAGCATCATCAAAATATGCAAAGAGAGACAGAGGTGCACAGGTAATGTCTCCCCATTCTTTTACTGTTGACGGGTCAAAATTTTGGCACTTCAACAGTAACAGCATTGCGGGTCTATCTACATCTGATGAAGGGGCTATGCTTCTAAAGCTTTGGATTTCAAATAAACCGGCTGGACTCTTGCCTGGTGTCATGTGACTTCTGGCTTTGTCAAAAGCAATTAGGAAGGAGCAATAAATGCTGGCCTAGCCAGGGAAGCTCACAGCCCTTGAATGATTAAAAGCAAACTCTGAGGCAATTAGCTGATAGAGAATTGATTTTCTCTCTGCAAATACATAAGGAATTTTAAACAGCATGGTCCAAGACAGGATAGATATAAAGGTTAAAAAGATGATGTGAAGCGTCTGTCTGAGCCCTTCCATCCAATGAACATTGAACAGGTAGCCCAGAATTTGAGGATGGCCACTTCAGTCCTCCCTGTTCATCTCCCACCCGGGGTCATTCTGTGGTTCTTTCTGAATATTTGCATAAATCAACGGATGTACATTGGACTAAATGACTCCCTGATGAAAGTTCAAGATTGTAGTAACCTTGGTGTTGGGATCATCAAATAGCTGGCCCAGATTAATTTTAGTCCATAGTAAAATTAAAGGGTATATTTTTAAGGTGAGAGGGGAAAGATTTAAAAGAGACCTGAGGGGCAAATTATTTATACAGAGGTTGGTTTGAATGTGGAATAAACTGCCTGAGGAAGTAATAGGTACAGGTACAAGTCACAACATTTAAAAGACATTTGGACAGGAACATGAATAGGAAATGGTTAGAGGGATATTTGCCAAATGCAGGCAAGGAGGACTAATTTAGTTTTTGGGAACTTTGGCATGGGCAATTTGACCCAAAGGATCTTTTCCGTGCTCTATAACTCTATGACCCTATAACTCTATGTGGTAAACTTGACACTCTATTTGGACTCAGTCAGAGAAGCTGAGGCCTTTACCTTCATCCAGTGATACATCACAAAAGCAATGGATGGACAACATGCAGCTTATGCTGAAATGGCCAAACACCAGGAAGCTCAGAATGATCGTGGAATGCCTGTCTACAAATCCCTGAAGGTAGTAGGACAGGCTAATAGGCTAGATAAGAAGACACATGGGACACTTACTTTATTAGTTGAAGCATAGAAAATCATGTTGGAGTGGCACAGAATTTTGATTCAGCTCTGGCTAGAGTACTATGCAGTTCTGGTTATTGCATTGTGTGAAGGATATCATTTTACTGGAGGGTGTGCAGACAAGATTCACCGCAAAGTGGCCTGGGATGGCTTTGTTTATGAAGAAAAACTGAGTAAATTCAGATTGGAGAGTTGCAAAATTCAGATTGTTTTGTTTAGAGCAGACAAGACTGAGAGGTGACCTGGTTGAGTTGAATAAGATTATGAAGGTGGATAGAGTACAGCTATTCCCCTTAGATGAAGGATCAATAATAAAGGGGCATAATTTTATTATAGAAGGTAGGAAATTCAGAGGGGTTTGAGGAAAACATTTTTCACCAAGAGGATAGTGAGAATCTGGAATGGACTACCTGGGACGGTAGTTGAGGTAGGAAACTGCACAACTGTTAAAGGGTACTTGAATGACTACTTGAAATGCCACAACATTCAAGTCTATAGGCCTAGTGCTGGAATGTGGAACTAGTGTAGATTTAATATAGTTTTGGTGATGCAGACTTGATGGCTTAGAAGAATCTTCTTCTATCATTCTAGGATTCTATGATTCTATGCTGTTTGTATCATAAAACCCATGATTATAAAATTAATCCATAACTAAATCAAATGACATTGCCAAGATTTTCTGGTATCAATGTTAAATCTGTATGCTACTCTTCAAGGCAATGGTTCGCCCTCAGTAGCCACTCTCTGTCTCTGTTTGGGAAACATATCTACACAGTCTTTCCCTCTCACACTGTCACCATCCAACAACATGTGCAAAATGCATTGTTGGAAGGAAGGGAGAAAACGATCCAAAACCATGACACTAAGAACACAGATAATGATCTTGGCTTTAGCCAGGACAAAGCATATGTGTTTGAGATTTTTCCACAAACTCATGAGTTCATGAAATGATTCTACATTGTTGTAGTGAGCTCAGGCCATTTGACATTGAAATGAACAATGGTCACGTCCTGTGAAGAAACAGGCCAGACAATAAAACTGCAGATCATCTGCTGCACAGAATGACAGCTCAGATACTGAAGCTATCATGCCAAACATAAATCATCTATGATAAACAATACACATGTACCCATGATCAGAAAAAGTACACTGCAGAATGAACTACACTGCCAAGTCATGACAACTATATGTGAGCTAGATAACAAAGTGTGGGGCTGGATGAACACAGCAGGCCAAGCAGCATCTTAGGAGCACAAAAGCTGACATTTGGTCATGTTATCCATCCACCACAGTATTAGCTGAACTTGTAGAATTAATTATACATTTGGACTCTTGTAATGTTATTGGAAAAGGATTCCCGATCTTTAACGGGTCAAGAAGGAATGTTGTATTATGGGACAGATTCCAGACCACACAGATAATGGATCTTTAGAGTTATGTGACATCACAACATGTGGTGTTCCTGCATAAAGCTGGCTCATTCAATTATCATCTCAGTATAATTATCAGTGCAGTTAGTCTCCTATATGTACAGCAATATCAACAAATATAGAAACTGTTGTGTTATGTCTCACAGTTAGTGTGCTATACATCTTTGCGGGATATGTCCATGACATCATCATTGTATCATAACATGTGACATGTAGATGTAAAGATCTCAGTCCTGGTGTCAGTTACTGTAATATATGCTTGCATTAGGAGCTGTAGTAAACATCTGTTGAATGTTTTGGCTTTGTACTTCCAATGTATAGTTTTTTTATGGAAGATGGCAGAAGCATTGCCTCATCCAGTACAGTTACCTGCCAGAGGCAAAGACTCATGGCAGTACATGATAGCAGTACAGGACCTAGACAATGTGCATAAGCCTGTGATATTGCAGTCATGTAAATAGTTAGTGCTAGAAATAAACATTGGTCATCTGGTGCAAGAATAACCCAACTATTTGTGGTATATGTCATATAGACTATGAAATAGTAAATCAAAAAATAGCCTCACTGCAGAGGTTCAAGAAGGCAACTCACCATCACATTCTCAAGGGGAATTAGAGATGGATAATAATCTGGCCTGGTCAATCTTGCCACAACCTATAAGGGAACATAAAGTACAATCTTTCTGTTTACACAATGTTCACCAGTGGGAATAATTGATATTTGCTAAGGAAGAGCAAAACAAGCACCAAGACATTCGGCAATTATTTCTATGGGGATCCTTTGAATCACCCACAGTAATGTTGACTAAAGATCAGTAAAAATATTGGAAAAACATAGTTTTTATTAGTCCACCATAGTCTTTGGTGATCATTCAATAAATATGGGGGAGATAGGGGCAATGCTCATGAATATTATATTCTGTACTGATCCACCAGTTTAATATGCATCAACTTGTTGCTACAACATCTTGTAAACTAATGCTTAGTGGGAAGAAAGTGACTTGCTTCAGGCAGACTCCATATCTAGATCAAAGATTACAGTCCAGCCCAGAATTTTCTGTCAGCGCAAATCATATATTGGCAACGATTATGTGATACTGTCCAGAAATTTCAGAAGACTGACACTCTCCCATTGTATACTTGTCTTATGTTTGCTGAAGGGCTTTTAAGTTGGCAGATTGCTATATCACCCAGACTAATTACTAGGCTTGTTCTGCACGTAAATAGAAGATCACTGCTCATTAAGTGGAAATCGACAGAATTGCTGTATTGCACCTGCAAACATGATAATCCTACCCACGAACATTAAGACTCAAGCAAATACTTGCATGTCAGGAATCTATAGGAACTGCAACAAATCCATTTAGTTTGGTTGTTTACCAAGTCTAGTTCTGGCCCTTTTGTGTAGTAGTGGTAGTTTCACTAACCATAGACCGAGAGGCCTGGGTTCAAGTCCTACCTTCTTCAAATGTGTGTAAAAACATTTCTGAACAGTTGGATTAGAAATGTAGGTTAATTATAAATAAACCACGTCCAATTATGAGGATTACCTTCAGTTCTCCTCTTTCATAAAGGTCAATGAGCAGAAAAATTGACCATCAGTTACTCTGCTGCCCATCCTATCTACAGTAACTGGCAGTAATTGTGTTGCTCTATCTTTGGAGGTTCATGGTTAGTTGCCGTACTTGAAAATGCACAACAACCAGTTCCTAGGTATTGTGTGGATCATGAACATTGTTGGTCAATTTACCGTGAAACCTTAGATATGTTATCTTAGAAACTCTTAGATATGTTGATAACAATCTCTTTCATCACTAATCAGCACTGAGTTTCCACATTTTAGCACACAAAACTGAAAACAGAAAGACCATCTATATTACTGAGCAGGCAATTATCCCATGAATCCTTAAGACTGTGATATAAAGAACTCTCCCCCAAGCTTTGGAAAAAGAATAGCTGTGGTAGAGTTTATGATAGTAGGATCTTTCCAACATGTTCCAATGCCCAATTTAAATTTGCCTGAATACATCTGGTTCCAGAGCAATCAGTGAAGTAACCTCCTGCATTCATTTTTAACATGAGACCTGACTACATACCAAATAGCTTTGTATCTGCCACTGATCATAGGATCCCTAGCTAGGTTCACTATTTTCTACTTTTGAATGTTCCATGGGTGTGATAAGTTAGGAGTGCTGCTCTGGCCCACACAAAAGCAGCCCTTCCAAAGGCATACATTCTTCCCCTCTGACTTCCACCTTGAACTTTCCTGATGACCCTTCCATTCCTGACTTTCTCAAACCAGAGAACAGTTCCATGGGCACCTACTTTCCCATCAAAGAATTTTGATTTCCACCTGCTTTATCTGATGCTTTCAGCCGATACTACAGTATACAAACATAGAGATACTGGTCTGAAGTCTCTCAGATTGTGGGCCTCTGAATGTACACTGTCCTTTAGGCTGCTTGTCCTTATCTCTAAGTAAAACTCTTCAACTCATTACATATTGTAACAGTCCTTTGTTTACATCTGTACATAGTAGGCTATCAAACATAGCTCAAGTATGGCATCTATTCTCTCTTACTGATATGAGTATCATATCATCAGTTACAACATCCTGATTAACATGCATCTCATTGTACCACATTGCCAGCCAGCAGTGGCATTATTCCCATCAGCTCTGAGAAGGGGTCAATATCAGAGCATGCTCATGAGGCTAAGGAATTAAAATCACTCAGTGCTCCTTATGAGTTAAGGAGCAGTCAAATCATTGCGGAGATCAGCCCCTCACACACTTCATTCATGACAGCAAGACACGATTAGTGCTTTAGGTTCACAAGGTTGGTCCCTGAGCGATTGAACAACTTTGATTTTTGATTGTTTACGCATTATGCATTGTTTAAGTGAAGTGTTGAAGATCGATCTATTTAAATGTTTAAAAAAATGGCTAGGATAAAAGAATTCAGTGGGTTAATAGTCTAGCACCTTGTCAGGTAGCTCCACAGATACAAGTAAAATGATTGGACACTGTAATCTATTATTTTAATGTAATTGCTTGATGGGTTGACAATTGGCCTTTGAGCTCCCAATGCATAAATCTTGTAGTTAGTAATATCCACATTGCCAATTTATTTCATGCAATTTAGCACAGTTTGTGAATTTATGATCAACATTCCTCTCTATGTTGTGGCGAGTATATCAACAACTATAACTTTTTTAAGACAAGACAAAATGATTTACATGAACGCTTTCTCTAAGAGACATGCAATAATGCCATCCTTTATTTCTGGCACTAGTGCATTGTTGTTGTATTTCTAGTGATTCCAGTTTTAAGATGGAAATGTTGCATAGTTTATATGGCTAATTACATATTAGTGAAAACCATGCTTGTACACAAATAAAAATCACCTCTGAAAATATTGGTTCTTCTTAAGTGCAACATTGCCCTTCTTTCCATGAATGGTGCAAAACAGAATACATTTGTTTCCTACTGTGAAGATTTAATGGAATTTCATGGTATTCACTGGGTCCAAATTATCCAGTTTGTAATTTCAATCAAAGCTTTGTTTGTGAATGAGACATTAACTTAGGAATGGATGAGATTTTTCTTTGCTTTATCGCCCATCAACTTATCAGACCTACTAGTTTAAATCCACACAGATGGTTGACTAGTGAGAATGGAACCATTCATATGAGAAATACACATTCTACCTGATAACTGATCTGATTAGTGAACATGCAAGTTTCAACCCTGGACAGAGAATCTAAACAATCACCAGGGAAGGAATGGCTTCTTGCTCCACAAGTGGAACATGAAGAGTAGGTTAAGTTGTCACTACAGACATCCAAGTCAGACCATTGCCCATTTACTGAACATCTGCCCTATAAGACTCCAGTCTAGAGCCATCATGGCCAATCACATTGTACCAACTGAAGCTATTGAATGAATTCTTAGTCCAGACATCAAAATATAACTAGATCCCAGGGATGGAAATGAAAAGAGATTCCCTTAAAACTAAGAACATCAATTAAGAAGGAAGTCATTCATCCATTTGTCCCTGCTGCCAAGAATTACCCAGCACACATCTCAGGACAATCAAAAAAATAGGATTGCAATAGTCTAGAATTGCATAACACCTATTAATCAAAAGTGTTGAATTTTCCATTGTTGCAAGAACACAAGGGGAGGCAATGATCTTGGGGCATTAATGCCAGATTATTAATATAGAGTCCCAGATAATATTCTGGGGACCACGGTTCAAATCCCAACACCACAGATGGTGGAGTATTGAATTCAATAAAATTCTGGGATTAAGAGTCGATTGATTGCAAGGAAAAATTCCATCTGGGTCCTTCCTTTAGGGAAAGAAATTGGCATCCGTACTTGGTCTGGCCTACATGTCACTCCAGATCTATAACACTGTGGTTGACTTCTAACTGACCTCTGCGATGGCATAGCAAGCCAGGGCAGTTGGGGATGGGCAATGACAGCTGGCTAGCATCCATTTCCCTAGAATGAATGTAAACTGTAGGCCCTCTTATCCACCTTCTGAAATGCCCTAGCAAGCCACTGAATTGTGCCCATTATTAAGCAGTCTCGAAAAAGAACTGAAAATAGATGGACCAGCTTCATTACCCAGGCACTGGAAATGACAATGGCAAACACAGCCCTTCTGACTTGCCAACATCTGGGGCAAGTGCCAAAATTTGGCAAGCTGTCATAAATCAGCCTGTAAACATCATACTCATGGAATCACACCTTATAGACATCACCATCACTATCACTACATATGTCCTGTCCCATCAACTGGACAAACCCAACAGAGATCGTTACAGAGATAATGGGAACTGCAGATGCTGGAGAATCCGAGATAACAAAGTGTGGAGCTGGATAAACACAGCGGGTCAAGCAGTGTCTTAGGACCACAAAACTGATGTTTTGGGCCTACTGATGAAGGGTCTAGCCCAGAGACGGTTACACACTCGGATGGAGTTGCCCTAGGAGTCCTCAACATTAATTCTAGATGCCATGAATTAGTCAAACATGGACAAGGAAACCTCCTGTTGATTACCATATCCCATCCTTCATAGCGTCATAAAGATATACAGCACAGAAACAGACCCTTCGGTCCATGCTGACCAGATAGCGTAAGTAAGTCTGGCCCCACTTGCCAGCATTTGGTTCATGCCCCTCTAAAGCCTTCCTATTCATATACCCATCCAAATGCCTTTTATTTCTAATTGCATCAATCTCCCCTACTTCTCTGGGAGCTCAATCCATACACACACCATCCTCTGCGTAATTAAGTTGCTACTTAGGTTTCTTTTAAATCTTTTCTCTCCTGCCTGATACCTAAGGCTCCTTGTTTTAGATTCCCCATCCCATCGAAAAGACCTAGTCTATTTACCCTATCAGTGCTCTTCATGATTTCTATTAGCTCACCCCTCAGCCTCCAATACTCCAGGGAAAGTACCTTCTGCCTATTCAGCCTCTCCCTGTAACTCAAACTGTCCAACCCTGGCAGCATCCTTGTAAATCTTTTCTGAACCCTTTCAAGTTTCACAACATCCTTTCTATACTAGGAAGATCAGAACTGCACACAGTATTCCAAAAGTGACCTGACCAATGTCCTGCATAGCTGCAACATGGCCTCCCAACTCCTATACTCAATGCCCTGCCCAATAAAGGCAAGCATATCAAACACCTTCTTCACTATCTTATCTACCTGCAACCCATTTTCAAGGAACTATGAACCTATACTTGAAGGTCTCCTTCTTTAGAAACACTCCCCAGGACCTTACCTTTAAGTGTATAAGTCCTGACCTGATTTGCCTTTCCAAAATGCAGCACCTCACATCCATTTGGGAACACAGAACGAGGAAAAAGCCTTCCAGTCCCTTCAGCCTACTATAACATTCCATATCACTGCTGATCATCTACCTCAATGTCATTTTCCTGCATACTCTCATATCCTTTGATGTCTTTAGAATCTACAAATTCATCGACCTCTGTCTTCTAATATGCTCAAAGACTGAACTTTCAAGGCCCTTGGGGTACAGAAATCTCAAGATTCATTACTATGCTAAAATATGCACCCAAAGTAAAGAAATCCCTCTCTACTACAATAAGACAGCTCACCATCAGCTTCTCAAAGGCAACTTGCAACAGGCAATAAATGCTGATGCAAATATCACCAATAAGAACAAGCTGGTGATGAGCTGTCTTCTTGAACTGCTGCAGTCTATGTGCTGTGGGTAGACCCACAATGCCCTCAGGGAAGGAAGGAACGGTGTTATCAAGTCAAGATAGAAAATTGGCTTGGTGGGGAAATTGCTGGAGCTCCTCTGTATTGCCTGAACTTATCCTTTGAGATGGAAGTTGTTGTGGAATTTTGCTACCTAAAGATCTTTTGCAAATTTCTGCAGTGCATTTTGTAGATGGTACACACTGCATTCGTGATGGAGGGAGTAGATGTTTGTGAAGTCAAGTGGGCTGCTTTGTTCTGGATTGTGTCAAGCTTTTTGAGTGTTGTTGAACTGCATCCAATTTGGTAGGTGGGGAAAATTCCATCAGACTTCTGATTTGTGCTTTGTAGATGGTAAACAAGCACTGAGGAGTCAGGAAGTAAATTACTTGTTAAAAGATTCTGAGCATCTGTCCTGCTTTGTTTTGCCTACATATTCACAGCTCCATCTAAAAACAGAGGCATTTTGCCTCTCCTTTCAATCATTATAGACACACTGGTTCTTTCTAGACCATGAAAAATGCACTTCCCTTTCAACTTGTCCCAAGCCTTTAAGAACTGCAACAATATCAATGTTACTTCCTAAGGAACTATCTTTTAACTCTGATGCTTTATCCACAAAATACGAAGGAGGATGAACCAGAAAACTTTGTCATGTTCAATTTTGCATCCACACTGCTCTCCTGTCTATGTCCCACTGGTCCCATTCAACTCATATACAGTTCAAAATAAGCTGATTTGTGTGGTCAAAACTGGAAACTACAGTGCAGGATGGCTGAAAATGTACATAATGAAATCAACAAAATGCAAGTACATCCCCATGGGAAGCTAATAAATAAGAATACAGCATGAGTAGGATCATTGTTACAGTTCTGGTTATTTCTAATCAGGATTGTGTGTGGACTGTGTGAACTATGCTGTATGATTTGTTGTTCCTGTGATGTACTGTTGGGAAGTAAATTTTGGAAAAAAAAAGCAAACTGAAGAACTGATATAAACCATGAATGGAAATTACTACAGCACAAATTAATCTTGGGCAGAACAATGAAATGGGCAATAGAGAATTGGCAATACGTTTTCCATTGAAATAAAAGAAAATCAGATAGACTGGCAAATGAGTTACTAATTTACTATCATATATTTTATGCTATTCCCTAAGACTCATTTATACTCTATTGTCCCTGGTGGGGCATTTGTTTGTGTGTGAGGTGCAGCTGTTTATATATATGGTCCTGGTACTGCAGCTGATCTCCTTCCTACGCTGACAGCCACAACACTTGACAATGGCAGCAAGCAAACTGAATTAGTGATGCTTGACATTATGGTCTGTTCAAAATGCAGCTACACCATTATCAAATGATTTTCACAATTGACAGCATCTGCTAACCCACAGGGAAACTACACAATAGTTCAGAAATCACTGACACCAGTATTAGGTGGGTGAATTTTTAAGTGGCTTATACAGTGTTGTTTCACACTCATTGAAAATAATCAAGATGGATATTTGCCCAAAAAGTAATGAACACAGGTCTATCAAATGCACACTTTAGCAGAGTGGCTCAGTAGTAGCAGTCTCACCTCTAAGACAGAATGCTCTGCATCAGATATAAATCGAAATACTGTGCATTGAATTTTACATTCCCATAGATTTAGAAACATAGTAACAGAATAAAGGAGCAAGAGCGTTCCATTCAGCCCTTCAAGCCTGCTCCGCCATTCAATATCCTACTTACTCCTCATACCCTTTGATCTGTTTATCCCCAAGAATTATACTTAATTCTTTCTTGAAACCATTCAATGTTTTGCCCTCAACTGCTTTCTTTGGCAGAGAATTTCATAGACTTACCACTCCCTTGGCAAAGAAATTTCTCTCACAGTTTTCCCACTGGTGGGGAAGGTATTTGGGAAACTCAATTGCCCGTTTGTTGATCAAAGCAAAATCAGCCTTCGAGAATATTTTCTAGTTCCATATTTCAGACCAGTACTGAGGAATGCGACACTTTCAGACATTAGAGATCCCATTCATAATTTCTGATGAATTAAATGTGGCATGTTACAGTTTCTCACTTTTTTAGAAGAATCCCTATAGTGTGGAAACAGGCCATTTGGTCCAACAAGTCCACACCAACTCTCTGAGCAGCATCCCACACAGACTCACCCCCCTACCCTTTCCCTGTAATGCTGCATTTCCCATGGCTAATTCACAGAATCTACACATCCCTGGACACTATGGGCACTATTAGCACAGTGTGGAAACAGGCCATTTGGCCCAACAAGTCCACACCAACTCTCTGAGCAGCATCCCACACAGACTCACCCCCCTACCCTTTCCCTGTAATGCTGCATTTCCCATGGCTAATCCACTGAATCTACACATCCCTGGACACTATGGGCACTATTAACACAGCCAATCCACCTAACCTGCACATCTTTTGACTGTGGGAGGAAACTGGAACTCCCAGAGGAAACCCACACAGATACAGGCAGAGTGTGCAAACTCCACACAGATAGTCACCCAAGGCTGAAATTGAACCCAGGTTTCTGGCATCGTGAATCAGTAATGCTAACCACAGGGGCAGCATTTATTGCCTGTCCTTAATTGCCCATATTTTTTGCATCTGGATTCACATGTAGGCCAGACCAGGTAAGGACAGCATCTTTAAGTTCACTGATTGTGCATTCACCAGTTTGAGATTCCCCAAATTCTTCTTCTTCTTAGGAAGTTCTTTCAGACTGAAGATGACTTCCCTCCAGTTTGTGTTTGCGGGCTCTCTGGTAACTAAACAGCTGGATGCACATCAGTAGGTTAGGTGATATTTGAAGAGGCAGGTGGGTGGGATACCTGGGTGTTCACATGCACTCCTTCCCTATTTGGACTCCACCTGTGCTGTTGGAGAGGTTAGAGATAGTTGATAGTTTAATTTCAGCATCAGAGAGAGAGGGTGTTCTATATCAATCCATCTCTGTGAGATCAGCAAAAGCTCACTGCAGCCACAGAAGCAGGCTGCATGCTTCACAAGTTGCCAGTCAAATCGTCCCTCTGCAGTAACGACGTATTTAGTTCCTAACTTCATGTTTCAACCTAGACACTTACCCTGGTGTGGTACTGATGAAACACTGACTATTCAAGGTGTCAGATATCAACTGAGAAGTAACAACCTCCCTCTGGAAATTTGTAAAATGACCTGCGGAATTACGAATCCCTTTATATTCTGGCTGATATATATCTCACAGCTAGCAGCAACTTTAAAAAAAATTGGTCATTTATAGAGTTCATGGGTCCTTGCTTTTCTCATGTTTTCTGTTGTATTTCTCTACACCACAACTGGGATTATACACTACTTTCAGAAGTACCCTAGTTCACTGGATGCACTTCGGGGCAAACAGTCATCATCAAAGTTAGGATAGTAGTGCAAGTTATTTTTTAAATGTCAAACACAGTGTCATATCAGGAACATACCAAAGTGCTTCAAATACAATAAATTGTTTTGAAGAGTAGGCAGGTACCGAATCATTTCCACACAACCAGATAGCTCTCCACAAATAGCAATGAAATAAGTGATTGGTTATTCTCTTGGTAATGTTTGTGGTTTGAATGTAGAATATTTTAACTTATAATTACTCCTTGTGTTGAACAACTTAAGAACACATAACCATCTGCATCTTCTATCAATATTGACAAGTCCATATTTGTGAAGGAACTATTTACATCTGCGTCTAGCGATATTTTCATTACAAAAGTGAAAATGCTTTGATCTGCATGCCAAAAAAAGTTGAAAAGCTTGCATCATTCCCCATGTCATTTAATTTTCCTAAGAGAATACTGTGAAAATGAATTCTCTTTGACATTTAATCTGAATTTTTCAACGCTCAAAACGAATCCTCCAGGCAATGAATGTCCATGATCATTCTGGTTTCATTAGCCGATTCCAGGTTTCATATTTTATGCTTCCTTGTTTGTTCCTTTAACCTTAGACAGACTGATATCATTCTGATTCCCATTTTTTTGGACAGTGTTAAAATAAATCCAATATAGTCAAATATTCCTTATTTTTTTCTTTTTATTATGAGGCTAAATGTTCACAATAAACTGTTGATATGTAGCAGGCAATGAAGTTGAAAGATGACATCCTGAAATGATGGAGGATATTTTAAATGCAAATGTATTCTGTGAATAAAATAATTGGGAGGTTGCAAACCATATATTTATCAAACAAAGGACCAGAAAAATCGAAAGCATAAGATTTATACTGTTTATTAAACGTCAACTAATTTTGAAATCTTGAGAAGCAGTAAGTTAAATAATTTAAAAAGATATTTTTGCTAACAAAAGTACTACTTGTGTGTGTTAATTCCTTAAACACAGAGACTGGAATGTACAGTACATAGAGCATAGTTTGGGCTCATTCAATCAATGGAAATTGATTTTACCATCATTCAGATGTTGTACAAAGGGGCAGAAGGAAGAAGGGATTCCTGAGTTCAGGTGGCAGCAAATCAATAAATTCATACTTGCTATTTTGCCATTAATCATCTTTATACAACAAGGAAGAACTATCTGACAATGATAGCAGTGGCTGAAATGTCAGGTTGGGCAATTACAGAACTGTGCCATCTGACGCAAGGTTGTCAAGACCTGCACAGAATTGAATGGGCCAGTGACAATCAAAGTTATACCTGTCCCTCTATTAATATCACTGCTTCCTTGAAAGCTAGCAGTGGAGTGATGTCCAATATAATCCATGTTGCTACACCAAATTGTATCAACCAGCTGACTGATTGTTGAACAGGGTCAACAATTCTGTCATCTTTCAAACTAAAGAGCGTCAGAGTAGTGACAGAGTTGACCAGTCCCCAGTTTCCACTTCTCATTCTCACATTGAGGTAAGGACTGTGCAATCTCCTCAAATTGTATTGGCTGTTGTATGATTCATGAGAGTTATGAATACTTCTGTCACTGGCAGGGCTGAACATTTGCTCCTGAAGGCATACAGTAATAAAGGGATACATTATTACATTGCTGAAAGGATAATTTCAATCAAAGTTTGAACTACAATATATTGTACTTGATGATTTACAGTTATTTGCATGACAGATGTTAGGAAAAAGAAGATACAAAGAGATCAAGAGATACTAATTGTGGCCAGGGGAAGACCTTCAGTTTCGCCTTCTTACAAAGTTGCAATACTTGCATAATCAAGGATACCCAGAATAGCCTCATGAAAAGGAAGCAAAAACATGGAACTTATGGGGACAAAAAAAGGCATTCATCTGGCACTTTTGGCTAATGATGGATGTAATAGTGTCAACCTTGCCTTATGCATTCTCACTCAGTTTCTCCATCATTGAAGTTGGGGATGTTCCTCCTATTTGCTGCTTAATTGTCTACCATCAATTATGACTGATTGGCAGTACATAGCTTTGACTTATGCTTCAGCATCACATAGTTCTATGATTTAGAATGCCTATAGTTCTATATTGTAGCTGTATCAAGTTAGCATATCATTTTTACTTATACTTCAGTTTGCAGATATTGGTTTGTTCTATGTTTTACAGACCAACATCCATGTGTTGAATTCAGCAACAACAGATTTCCAGAGATTAACAGGATTTTATTGTAAACAAATTTATAGTGGACAATGTTGTTATGTGATTGGTTGTTTAATTGGGTGATTTTGTACCGAACCTAATGCTTAGAATTTCTTTAGCCTTCCAAAAAACAGGGCCATGAATATTTACGTATGTAATGTCTAGGATCTGGAAATGCTTTACGTTGTGGGCCTGCCTAAGGAACTTAAATTGATTTCCAGTGTAACACTTAGCATAGACTGGATTATTTAGCAAATGACTTCTAATAGCAGAATATAAAGGTGCAGTAAATGTTTTATTAACTGGCACCTAAGGGACC